>NC_065522.1:23952525-24039700 GCF_006386435.1 Epinephelus moara | reverse complement strand
GTGTGTGTGTGTGTGTGTGTGTGTGTGTGTGTGTGTGTGTGTGTGTGTGTGTGTGTCAGTTGGAGAGGGAGGCGTGATAAAGGGTTGGGAAGAGAGGACGTTGAATATGAGTAAAGCAGTGAGGTACAACAAGGAACAAGGCACCTTCACTGTGGAGAGAGCGGGCGTCTACTTCCTGTTCTGTCAGGTGAGTTTGTGTTGGGAGTTGTAGTTTATTAACAAACTCCAACAGCATCACACTCATCATCCTCACATTACTACGTGTGCACAGACATACTATGTGGTACTAAATGTTCGTAATTTCAAATTCTTAGTCTTATTCTTTGATCAAACATTTTCTAATTTAACTTGGCTGATTAAAGACTGCATTTCATGTAGTCAAAGTCCTTGTATGACTGAGATGAGACCATTTTGTCAGTGAGGAAAAAACAGCCCGTTTGCCAGAAGAAAATGTTGGCATTGTACATATCTACAAACCACAGATATGTAACAACAAACCGGGTGTTTTTAGCAAAACTTCCAGGCATTCCCCGCTGCAATTACACCACCAAAACCAGTTGTTGTCCAGTGATGATTGTGTCACTAAAACTGGATGTTTCCCAGCGAGACATCGGGGCATTTAAATGTGGCACCTAAACTGTAATTTTTAGGGAGATGTTGGTCGCATGTTCAGCAGTAATTGTGGCACCAAAAACACTTGTTTTTGTAGCAAGACATCGAGGCATTTCTAACATGGTACCAAAACCAGGTGTTTTTAGGTGACATTGGCAGCATTTCCAGCAGCAATTCACCCTTCGCTAAGCCTCTCCCTTAATCAGTCACTGTCCAATCCTACGTTAGCAACCGTGTTTAGCAACCAAGAGGTCCGTCAAGCTTTCAGCAGAAGCTAATATGCTGAAGCAGCGTGCATACGGTAATGTTACCTTCAAGTCCGACACCTGATACCCAAAAAGTGTCGAAGGTGGTGTTGAATTTTTCCCTTTCCCAAAGCCCAAGACCCAAGGAAGATATGGCTAAAACAGTGTGGAAGACCAAACGAACAGCTGAATCCAGCAAAGATCAATAAAAACACCTACATTTGTTCCAAGTTAAGATGCTAACTAACGTTAGCTAACGCTAGCTTTGCGTGCTAGCTGCTCTCCCTTTGTCTGCCCCAAGGAGGGAACATAACTCAACATTTACTTAAATTTAAACCATATATTGACTTCCCCTGCTGTACAAGAACATTCTTTGTCCTTCACGTGAAGTGTCAACACGTGGGGTGCTAAACGCTTGCATTGCGACTGGTGAGCTTTTCCCTCTATTTTAATGTTCTCATGATTTATACTCCACCAGCAGATGATATTGTGAATGTAGCTCTCACATGCATATTGAAGACCTTTCTGTCGGCTTCTCTCTGATATCTCCGAACAATTTTTCCAGAAATTTGATGTTATTTCCTTTGGAATATCTCTCACCGATATCGCTGAAAACTCCATATTTCTTATGCTAGGAGCGAAAGCTTGACGGATGTGGCAACAGTAACAAAGGGGGGCGGGGCTTAGCGAAGGGTCAATTGTGGCAACAAAAATAGTTGGTTTTTAGCAAGACATCAGAGCATTTTCAGTGGTGTTTGTGTCACCAGAAACAGTTGTTTTTGCAGCAAGACATTGGAGCATTTCCAGTGGCAAATATGGCACCAAAACCGGATGTTTTTTAGGAAGACATTGGTGCATTTCGATGTGGTACCAAAACCAGGTTTTTTAGGTAGGCATTAGCAGCATTTCCTGCAGCAATTGTGGCACCAAAAATAGTTGTTTCATAGGAAGACATCAG
Source organism: Epinephelus moara (assembly GCF_006386435.1). Lineage (NCBI taxonomy): Eukaryota > Metazoa > Chordata > Actinopteri > Perciformes > Serranidae > Epinephelus > Epinephelus moara. Next base: position 24,037,885 of record NC_065522.1, on the reverse strand, counting down.
AGCATTTCCAGCAGCGATTGTGTCATCAGAATCAGAGGTTTTTGTAGCAAGACACCGGAGCATTTTCTAGCGGCGATTGTGTCACCAAACCAAACATTGAGGCATTTCTTGCAGCAATTATTGCACCAAAACCAGATGTTTTTATCGCAAGACAATGGAACATTTCCAGCTAAAATACTGTCTCACCAAACCAGATATGTTTGGTAGGTACACATACGAGCATTTCCAGTGGCGACTGTGGCACCAAAACGTTTTGGTGTTTTTAGTGAGACATTGGGGCATTTCTATGTGGCTCCTAAACGGGGTATTTTTAGGTAGACATTGGTGGCATTTTCAGCTGCGATTGTGCCACCAAAACCAGGTGTTATTTAAGGTGACATCAGGGCATTTTCCATCCGCCATTGTGGCTATGAATTCCCCTTCCCTCTCACTTACTCTGTAGCTCTCTCACAGTCCAACACCTAGCTAGCTAGCTAGCGTATTTATCCGCATCATTTTTACCAGGGAGGTTCACCTGGTTACGCTTGCATCTTCGGGAAACACGTTCCCTGTTTAGTATTTAAATATTGGGGTGACCTTAAATTATAGTTTATAGTATGTAAATGCCGCTAGTATCAACTTTTTGTCTGCATTTGCCAGAGCCTCACTGTTCCTACCACAACTGGCATCAAAACAGGAAGGAAGTGGTGAAGAAGTAAAGCCCGCCTCTTGTTTGTTTTGACTGGCTGCCAAGGCCAAGTGTGATATTGACAAGCTAACCGCTCCTTGCATTGAAAAGCTGATGATATTTTAACTACTATGCACGTCTAAAAACCGCAAGAAAAACATGAAGCACAGCACGAGAGAAGAGGAAAACAATGGTTTTGCTGGTGACATGTTTTCCATCAATGTGTCTTGGTGTGACAGGGCCTTAACGAGTTTGCTTTTGAATTTGGCTTCCTTAGTTTTTAAGTTGAAGTGGTGAAGAAACTAAATTTCATATTTCAAACTTGAGTGAATCGTCTTGGAACGCAGCCTTACTTCTAAGTTTTACCACCTAATGCAGCTTTTTTTTAAAAAACAGCCTTTATTTTGTACAAACATCAGTCATGCTGTACTGGTACGTATCATGTTCTTTGGAGAGGTGGATATCAGGTTTTGGGTAATCTCGTGTAGCCAGACCTTGGTCTTGTCAAGTTGACAGAGGTCTGGAGAAAATCTCGCCAAAAGAAAGAAAGAAAGAAAGAATTATGATTGCAGGACCTTGGAAATCCAGCACTTAGTTTTCATTTGAACAGTTGAGAAGAAACAAGTTGTTCTGGTGTCTCTGCTAATCTGTCTCGCTTGATTGATCATCTTCTGCGTCTCCTCAGGTGTTGTTCAATGAGCAGCAGTCTCAGTATGTGAAGCTGGATGTGGTGACCAGCGGCCAGAGGCCTCAGAAGCTGCAGTGCATGGAGGGTTACGGGACGACCCCCTCCGCCGGGCCGCACCCTTTCCACTTCCTGAAGCCCTGCCAGGTGTCCGGCCTCCTGCGACTGGACAAAGGCACGGAGCTGCAGGCCATCACAGGCTCGTCCTTCAGACTCCACAATCTGGGCAACCCGTCAGCCTCGCCTCACATCTTCAGCATCTTTAAAGTCAACTGAAGCGTGGATCCTTTTAACGCAAACTCATCTGAGAACATCAAAACTTTTTGTGTGTCTGGATGAGATCTTTTTTCTATACGGTTAAACAGTCATAAGCAGTCGGGGCATCACATCTGGCCATAGCTGCTTCCCAAAGACGTTAATTTGAAAGACAAACCTGACATTTGTGGAAGTTGTTGTGGAATTTTTTCTCTGGACAGCAGCGCTGTTTTGGAACGCAAAACACAGACTTTTGGATTTAAACCAAGACCCGAAGTGGACGAAATGCCTCGATGAACGTCTGCCGAGAGAACAGATGTGATGGAAGCTGTTTTGTAGATAAAGGGCTTCATATAAAAAGAAAAATACTTGGATGTTCATTTTAGCCTTCGTATCCTGTAATAAATTGTGCTTACACTCTCTTTATAAGACTGACAGTAAAGCTGTGCATGCACCTTCCACTTTTATATCGCCAGTGCCTCGAGGAGCTGAGAGCACGTCCGCAAGCGTCCAATCTAGACACTATAAATGGCCGTCATGAGCTGTCAGTGATATTTTATACGTCTGTGTGTGAATCTGATGAATCAAACAGTTCTTGTTTATACTGATTTTATGATCTTTACAATGCAATGTGTGTCTGAGTGTGAAATTAAGTCTTTTTTTAAAACTTTGTATATACGTCACACATATTTTACTCTGCGCATATCAAGTCAGAAGCTGGCAAAAAAAGGGGACATTTTAAATAACATGGATGTGAATTTGTGCTCTTTCTTCTAAGGTCAGATTTGACTGTAAGGTATTTGTATGTATAGTACTGGCTTGACTTTTGGAAAGTACTTGCAAGTTTCAGTAAGCAAAGCAAACAGGTATAAATACAGTGGTGTCTCTCTTTTCTGCCTTTTTTATTGGTTTAATGGATCGTCAGATAATTGTTAATTTAGTATTAAGAGCTGGTCTTTAAAAAGTACTGGAAATTCCCTCATTCGTCCAAAGCTATAGTGAAAGTAAGGGTGCTTTCACACCTGCCCTGTTTGGTTCAGTCCAATTGAATTGAAGTTCGTTTGTCGCCTAAGCGTGGTCCGTTTGGGCAGGTGTGAACACAGCAATTGCACTTGGGTGTGCGCCAAAACAACCGGACCAAGACCTTCTTGAAGAGGTGGTCTCGGTCCGCTTACAAATGAACTCTGGTGTGGTTCTTTTGTGGTGAGAACATGTTCCGACCTCGAGCCGAGGTACTGCCTTAATATGCACATTCAGCACATCCAATGCATCACAACATTGTTTTCTAGTTGGAGCCGCGCCTCGTTTTCAAACTGTATGGTCTGACTAAAATGAACAATGACAGCAATATAGTCCACGATGAGCAGCGCTAAAATCAACCTGTGTAGTTGTCCCTCCATTGTGACATTAGAAAGTGTCACATTTATCTTGCAAGTGTACTCTTCTTCAACATTTTGTTTACTTCCATGGAAATTCTGACCAATCAAGAGCAGCTTTCTTACGCAAGGTATTTTATCTGGTCCGCTCGTAAATGCTGCCGTGAGAACACGAACCAACTCTAGGCAATTATACAACTTTGTAACAAATTAAGTCCCTGATTTGGGCCAAAGCAAGACAACTCTAGGTCTGAAAGCACCCTTAAAGTTGATTTTAAATATTACAAAGATTTTGTTTGTTTTTTTTAAAAAAAAGAACATTATCCAGAACAAAAAGTCTTAATATTAGTGTTAGTAGTATGGCTTGGTAATATATCGATACTGTGATATGAGACTTGTGGCAGTCGGTGTTACAGTGTTTGAGGCATACACCGATTACATTACTCGCCCACTGCCGCCACCATTTCATTTTTTTTTTTTTACTAAACGACAGATACTACTTAACTGAAAGTGTTTTCTCAGTACAGCAGAGTTGCAGCTCACTTATCGTTACGAGAGTAAGAAGAGTTGACGGACAAGATGATGGTGGAGGATTTGGTGTCAAAGCAACAAGCAGAAACGCCTCTTTGGCAATATTTGAGATGTAAACCCTATCTTAATTGGGAATCTGATAACATTACTGATGGAAACGGAGTTCATTACATCCATTGATGTATATAGAGAACTGGATATAGCATCAGAGGTGGACCTTGGCACATGACGAGTTTGACTTCCTGGATCTTCTGCAACCTTTGGCAATCGAGTAAGCGCACTAGAAACTTCGGCTGGCCGAGCTGCTAACTTCCAGTTTAGCCTTCTGCTAGCTTGATGTGGCTCTTCTAGACTTTTGAAAAGTTATTGGATCAAATTCCAATAGTGAAACAATATTCGCAGGGGTAAAATGTGATGACTTACAGACGATATAAGTTTCACAATATAAGTCTACGTAAAAAAAAGTCTTTTGGGCTCAGTGGCATCACATGACAGACTTGCAATTACAGACTTGCAATTACACGGTTTGGCCGCTATGTCCAATTATCTTGAATGCCCGGCGCACTTAGCAGAAGAAGATATACTTAATGAATCCAAGATTAATCCCAATTTTTTTCACTCTGTTGTCATATACATACGTGCCTGAAATACACACACATGCACGAACAGGACCTATACATGCATCAGACAAAGAGATGTCAGCGTTAGGGGGCTGCTAATAGACAAGCACCCCGGGCAGTTGGGAGTTTGGTGCCTGCAGTGCCCAGGAGGCAGGCTGGCACCTCTCCAGCTACCAGTCCACACTCCATATTTGGTCCAGACGGGTACTTGAACCAGTGACTCTGGTTCCCAACCCAAGTCCCTATGGACTGACCTACTGCCACCCTTTCCTGTAGGGCCTGGTGGCATCCCAGATGTCGTCTTAGGTTTTGGATGTCATAATATCGTCAATGTTGTCTTTTCCTAGTTTTTAAGAGTGCATTACAGTAAAGTGATGTCATTTCCTGAACTTACCAGACTATTCTAGCTTTTCTATTGTTTGCCTTTACCCACTAACTCATTACATCCACATTTCTGATGATTATTTATCAAAAATGTCACTGTGAAAGCACCAAAACTTAACGCTACATTACTGTCAAACTATCGATAAAGGTATTTAGTCAAAAATATCATGATATGTGATTTCCTCCATATCGCCTGGCCCTTATTTTACCAGTATAAAGAAGAGTGTTAATATAAGCCAGTAACAAAACAAGAGCAGCAGTCTGATGTACAATACTGACACTAATTTACACAAATAATTTACAGTCTATGCTCACAATGACAACAGTAACACGCTGATGGTTAGCAGGTGTTATGTTTACCACGTTCACCACCTTATTTTAGCATGCTAAAATGTTGCTAGTTAGCATTAAACACAAAGTACAGCTGAAGCAGATGGGAGTGTTTGGTTTTGAAGGTGTTTGGCCATGAACCAAAAGACTGGAGAGATAAAAGTATATTTAGTATGTTTTTGCCCTTGAATGACTCGAATTAGTTTCTAATTTAGAAGTGAAACATTTGTCCTGACCTATGAACAGCTCTGAAAAACATGGAAAAGATCCAACCTGCACCCATGAATCTGGAAAATGACTCCATTTATCTAAATTATACATCATGATAGTCTCGCAGACAGTAACTCAGAAGTTCTGGTTTTATAATTTGGGAAGTTTAAGAGTTTAAAATCCAAGTTAAACCCAAGATTCATCGTATAAAGTGACTGGCTTTTTGTTCTGAAAGGTTTCTCAGTCACGTTGCAACTTTCTGTCACTTTATTTTTATCTCTTTTTCGAAATGACACTCCATCTTCCATTCTCTCATATGCTGCTGCTGCTTTCTGTAATATTCCCCGCTACAATACAAACAGTGTGTATTTCTAGCAGTGGGTTCAGCACTCCCACTCTTGTTTATAAGTAGTTTTTGTGGACGGACCGCAGTGGTTTCTCCTCAGCACTTTACTGCAGCGAACGTAGTGTTTTTAATTGGAGCCAAACATTCATGTTTTCAGATGGAAAAATGTTAGATTTTGAGGTGTAGATGTTATATCCTGTTTGATTTCCTCATCGTTTTCCTCTTCCCTTTTGTGTCTCAGTCATCCCCCCCACCCCCACACACCCCCTCACACCCCCGTGCACCTCATATTTCCCTGTCAGCACCGATCAGACCGCACACACACACACACACACACACTGAGTCCCCTGAGTGTCCTCTGCACACACACCAGAAGCCATCTAAATTTTCACTTCCTGAATTTGAACCTGAACCACATAGCTGAAGGTCTTTGAGGAAAAACATGCCTCGTCCCTCCACACAGACACACACACCCACACACACACACACTTCCCTGCCCCGATTCCTATATTTCGAAATGTCAAAGTTTATTACCACCTCGGAAAATCTTGTGAAGTCTTGTGAAGAAGCTCTCTGTAAAGTGATGATGTATGCAACGCCTGGACGTTTCTTTTTTATTATTTCTCCTGAACTCACTCATCATAAATGTTAAATAAACTTTTTTGTTGTTGTTGTTTTGGAAAAGTTCTTAAAAATTTCTTTAATGAAAAGGCCTAGAAAACCAGCCTGCGTGCATACCTCTAAAAATGAAGGGGAGCAGAAAATGTAAAGTAGTGAGTTATCAAAATGTTATAAGGTGGAGTGTATTGGATGGGAATTATCTATAAAAATCTAATCTAAATCTGATTTGAAGCTAATCAATACTTTGTCACAGTATCAGAATTAGATACTGGTTTATAATTTGGATTATTGGTGCATAACATAAACATAGTAAGAGAAAAAGAAAATGAAAGTAAGTATTGCAAAGAGACATTATTATAGAAAAGAAGAAAAATACAATACAAATACTAAAAAAACAATAAAAATATATGTACAATAAATCTGAGTATGTGTTAATAAAAGGTTAAATTATGTGTAATGTGAAAGGAGTTGCTCTGACAGTAAATACGAACCTACAGATCACTATCACTCTACTCTATGGAGCATTTTAGCATCTTAAAACTAATAATTTGTCTTGGTTTAGCAGTTTAGCACAATCGAATATCAATTTTCACATTCGAAGGTCCATATTTTCTTCAAATTTGAATTTGAATTTAGAATATTCGTTGACAGCCCTAGTAACCAAATATCAATAATGACTTATTTTAAGTACCCTGTACTGACGTCACATACATAACATAAATACATAACAAATGTACTGATTTTAACATAAATTATCTCTTTTTAAAAAAAAAATAAAATAACCTAAGATAGGACTGTAACATAACTAAAAACATTAAAGCATTAAAAAGCATTAAACAAATACTTTTAATGGCAAATCAACAACATTTCAGACAAGCAACAGTTTTTAGGTGAATTTAATACCGAGCATGATCAGATGATGATATCAGATGATATTATTTAAACTTACAGGATGTTCTGTTAGCGCATTTGTATGCTGACAAGTACATTGATTACACCTACATAGTTAGCAAATTTGATTGATGGAAGTAAAATACTACACAACCCTCATCTGATTTAGAATATAACCACATGATATCTGAGCACTTACATTTGCAAGTTTTATGTACACATTCACACAAGTTGAGTAAACAAGTAAGTAAGCTATAATTGTAAATCTCGGTAGTTAAAAATGTAATACGTGTTACAAATGAGCCGCTGGACACGTTGCATTCCTTACAGACCACAACTTGAATGGCAAAACATGTAAAAACTATGTTAACTGATAGAGGACAGAAAAATGCAGCTTTGCAACTTTGTGGATTTTAGCTCCACAACAAAGAAACAACTTGAAATATTTTTCAAATGTAAAGTTGAGTTTGTGCCAAACTGCCATTCCCTACAGAGTGGGCAAATCCTGTTAGTATTTCTCAGGGATGTTCACTACTGTACTGTTCACATGATGACATTTAGGTAGCAAAAGAAAAGGTGTGTGTTACAACAGCAACGCATTACTTTAGGAGCAATTCTCTCCTATGTGTACCTGTTGCTACTACTTTCCAACAGTCATATATGTCATTTTGCAAGTCATTGTTAAACAGCCTATTCTGTCATTAAAGTATGAGGATGTGTTTGACAGTAGTGCTGGGCTGCCCCCAAGTGGCCAAAAAATATCAGTTAATACTGCTTTAAGGACTAACAAAGGAGATTTTAAGGGGTTTTTGTTTTGTAGTTAGTCAGACAGTGAAGATGTCATTTTACTAACATTTACAGAACCTTGATGTAAACCCAGAACAGCAGAGGACCCTGAATGCAGCCCTGATGGACACCACATTAAACTCTTTTCCTTTTCACCACCATCAGATTTGTTTTGTCGACACATTTGATAACAGGATTACTGTTAAAAAAGTCCTGAGAGAAGTCAGAGGCATATTTTTATAGGTTTGGTAAGACGTCACTTTATGTTGTATGAGAGAGACTGAAGTTTACTAAACCAACTCCTCAAATTCTCTGTCATTAAGAAAAGTTTTTATAGCATAGAATAATTTGAAAGCTGTTTAAGATAAGATACACTTAATTGATCTCCGGGGGGAAATTCAGTTTTTCCACTCTGTTGTCATACACACACAGGCCCCGAAATACACACACATGCACAAACAGGACCTCTATTAAATGGAAAGACGTCAGAGTGAGGGGGCAGGCACCCTGTGCAGCTGGGGGTTCTCAAGGGTGCTCAGGGGCGCCTTGGCAGTGCCCAGGAGGCAAACTGGCACATTTGCAGATGCCAGTCCCAATCCATATTTGGTTTGGATGGAGAACTGAGCCGGTGACCCTACGGTTCCCAACCCAAGTCCCTATGGACTGAGCTACTGCTGCCATAAACCTATACTGATAACCCTCATGATAAACAATATGCCATCAACTAAAAAGAGTCTCATGCATACTTCAAAGTGCAGCTGTAAACTTCATCAAATTACCAACTTTTATTGCAGCTATGTCGTCTAACCAGACACTTAAGTATAATTCATCGGGTCCCAACCTCTTTGGCTCCGGACCCCTCATTACAAGGCATGTCATTAGTGTATGAGATGCCAACAAGGATTGATTGTTCCCTCTCAGACTGCACATATGAAGGATTTTTAGAGGCTCTAAAGAGCTGAAAATAACCAGCGTTTACTGAGAGAAAAGCCCGATTTATCTTTGGGTTCCCTTGGGCGGGTTCAGACTAAGAATCACCACTATAACTAATTCGGATAATATCAAAAATGTCATGCTAATGATCGTTAAACTTTTAATTATGCTTGATTCATTGAGATATAGAAATTCAAACACAACCCAACCCTGCTGTAAAGTAATGTCAAGGGATTTAATTCCAGAATCTGTTATATCTGCAAGTTTAATGTCTTTTTGTTGCGATAATATATAAATAATTCTAATATTAATCTTCTTATATTGCACAAAGTACCAATTGATAGCATCTAAACAACATTTTCAACAACAGCTCTGCCATCAAGTTTCTCCACATCAAAAGCTCATGCCTGAAACATACATGTACAGTAGAGAGGAGATCTCTCAGGACACAGCCAGTATATTATCCATAATGAGCCCTGGGAGTTAAACTCATCTCCAGGCTCATCCACGAGGAATCATAAAGCTGAGATAACAGTAAACAGTGAACTGCGTGGCATCAATCTGTTCTGAATAACAGAGCAGGCTGACTCTTCACCTTTAGTCATCATGAATCACTAACCATCTGCTCCTCAAGGTTGCTGTGATGTGTGTGTGTGTGTGTGTGTGTGTGTGGGGGAGACAGAAGAAAGTGTGATAAAGGCCTCTATAGAGGAGACACTGAATCACTGCCATCGCTCTCTCAGCCGCCCACATCAGCTTCTTCCTGCTTCAGCATCCGCAGACATCAGAGCAGACTGACGCTGGCAATGACACGTCTCTGAAGACGACTGTGTGTCAAGTTTTATTTACCTTCATTTATCAAACAAAATTAAATAGAGCAGACTTTTTTTACTGCAAAGCAGTATAATTATATATGTTGAGTTTATCACCTGCTTCACCTTACATATGAAGTTGAAATATACGCAAGAAATGGGAGTTTATCTTATAATTTTTGGATAAAAGTGGAGCCTAAAATGTCTATGCTATTTAATCTGTCTGTATATCAGTTAAGTGTCCACTAAGCAGTCATGAAAAAGTGAAATCAAGCAATAAAATGACCATATTGGGGGTATTTGTACAAATCAAGAGATGACGACTATGGCATTTTTAAGATATTTTAAAGTAAGATTAACTGTGCGTTCCAATACCAACACTACCCAGACATGGGGGAAAGTCACACATGTGCAAGTCACAAGCAAGTCTCAAGTCTTTACCTTCAAGTCTCAAGCAAGTCCCAAGTTAGTTGTGGTGAGAATCAAGCAAGTCAAGTCAAGTCCCTGCTACAAGTCAAGCAAGTCAAGTCGAGTCATTACTCAGGTCAAGCAAGTCACAAGTCAAGTCATATGTCACATACAGCAAACATCTCCTCACGATCCGCTAGCTACATGTCCTCTGAATATGCTGTGAAGAAGTCCGGTCTCTGTAGGCAGCCCAGGCTCTGCAAATGCCAACAAAAACATTTGGGTCCAGGCTTCACCAACCAGCCAGCGCGAGACCAGCGAAAGCAAACACACACACATGAACGCGGTGCCCATGTCTCACGGTCTCGCGCAAGGGCGCACACGTGAACGTGGTTCCCAGAGAGGAAGTTAAGAGCTACAGGCTACAATGAGGCTAAAAACAGAGTTCAAATGATGTTTTTTCAAACAACTTTTTATGTCGGGGCTTCAGGACACTTGGATCACTACGGATAGCTAGCTCCGTTGTGTTTGATAACATTGTTGAACGTAAACAGAAGTGACGCCCAACGGTGCTTAGCATGCCTTTAATACTGAATTAAAGCCAAGTCCTTTCAAGTCATCTGTCTCAAGTCAAAGTCAAGTCTCAAGTCATGAATACAAAGTCAAAGTCAAGTTGAGTCTTTTATCAACGTTAGTCAAGCAAGTCTCAAGTCATCATATTTGATGATAGAGTTAGTATGTCCCAATACATGCCAAAAAGTTCAAGGCCAAGATGTTCTACTACTGTACATCCGGTCCAATGCAATGACAAATGACAGTGCATTGGAGCAACTGATGATCTCCGTCTCTGGACAACTCAGTAAGTGGCGTTTGATTATCTCCAAGGTAACGGATATAAAAGCAGGAGGGTCAAAGTTCAGGGCGTGATGTTATGAAACAGTACTATGTCCTGATTGTGTGCATACTGCATGCAACAGTACGTACTTTTGAAGGGCAGCTGCAGTACCTACTAACAGTAAAGAGAAAAAGTATGCCATTCAGAACGCACCCTATGTAACTGTTGAAAGAAAAAGTGAACTCAACCATACTTAGAAATAAAAAGTTAAATTCATAAGCATTAAAAATATAACCTTGTTTAAATTACTACATTGTGGGGTTTTCCTGCACCATTACACTCTTAGTTGGTCTAGGTTCAGTGGTGCCCCTTGATATAACTGCCACACTGCCATTAAACTAGACGACCCATGCTAGCTTGTCGGGATGGGGCCAAATAACGCTCCAAAGGTAGGGCTGCAACTAACGATTATTTTCATTGTCGACTAATCTGTCGATTATTTCTTCGATTAGTCAACTAACCTTTTTAATGAAAAATGTATTTAAATGTTGTTAAATGTCGGCCTGCCTCTCCCAAACCCCAAAATTAAGTCATCTAATGTCTTGTTTCGTACTCACGCCAAAAGGTTTTAGTTCAGCATCACGGGAGAGTGTGTAAAGCTGGCAATATTTGAACGTAAGAAGCTGCAATGAGAGTATTTTGGAGTACTTTTATAGTACTCTTCTATGAAAAATGACTCAAACCGATTATTTTAATAGTCGATTAGTCATCGATTAGTCGACTAATCATTGCAGCCCTATCCAAAGGTATGCTAAATTTTGGCGAAGGAAGAACTGGCATGGTCATGTTCAAAGGGGCCCCTTAAACTCTCACCTCATGATAGCCTAAATGAAAATGGGCTCTATGGGTACCCATGACTATCCCCTAAACTTGAGAAGTCTTGTTCCCAGTAAATATTTTGTTCCTTACAATCAATGTACTCCTTCAAACTAAAACTGTACATTCACCTTTTTAAGGTCAAGGACAACCAGCCAACTTGAATACCAATAGATTGCCCAACACATGTATACAAACACATAATGCTTTAAAACAGGACTGTTGCGGAACTCATAATTTTATCTGTACCGGTATGAATCTATGCTCTGAATGTGGGATAAATTATAACACAGACTTGGGTTGATCCTTTCATGCTTCCGGTCAGTTGACCACAAATACCGCCAAACAGTGACCCACAAAATTCCACAGAGGTTGGACGTGTTTCAGCGGAGTACAGTGAGAAAGAGTGTTTTCGGTGACGAAAGTAAATTTCTTTGTCATACTTGTTTTTCAACCACTGAGCTGTCAATGTAAGTCACCAAATCCAACCATATTTCATCTTAATAACTGTCTTCTTGCCTAAAACATAGCACCGTTTTGAACTATGTTTTTTGTCCTTATGTCCTTCATTAAATGAGGTATAGGCCTACTTTGTACATTTAATTTGTCAGGTATCTTACTGACACACAGTTTCACAGTCTTGTCAATACTCATACATTCAACACACATACCTTGACATGTGGATCTAGTTTACCCAATCTATGTCCATGTATCGGTCCAACCATTGAATTCTGATGATAGACTAACAGATAGATGGATACCTGTACGGATACCTGTCCTCCCCCTAATGTAGATGGAGAGATGAAAAGAGAAAAATACGTAATATCCACACAAACAGTACCCTGAATCCATCTATGTGTTGATCTTTCCATTAATGAAGCATTGGTGGTTAGATGAGGGATGTACAGATGTTTGGATATCTATCATAGATAGATCCATAACAGTACCAACCCATAGTATATACACCCCAAGATTTTCAGTGGTCCCATTTGGCCACCCCTATCAAACATTCTGGGGGCGCCACTGATGAGGGTGGCTGATGTTAGCAATGTTTCATAGATATTGCAATATGCCATATCAATATTATGACTTACTGTTAGGGGCTGAAAGAGAACTAAAATATTTTATTCAAGTAATAGTTACTTTAAACAGCCTGACATTTTACCAGCAGTATAAAGCATCACCAAGGCAGACACACCACAGATATGAGACAATATGAACCTGACAGCAGCTGCAGCCCACAGACACATAAGCAACACATTGCAACGCTACTACGTTGCCAGGCAACGCAGCGGTTGTCTGTACAGTGTGCTAGTTTATATTTATGAATGAGTGTGTTGTTGTACTCACCTCTGAACGTCATTCTGTGAGTCTGGTGTACCGCTAAGTTCACCTCGGTCTGCTCCAGGTAAATAAAACCAGTCCACTCAGCTTCTTTAGTCCCAGTATAACGTTAAACAAGCCTCTCTGTCCCAGTATAACCAGTCCACTCAGCCTCTCACACACCTCACTGGAGGTAAAAGTTCCTGAGCAAATACCGAAATCGCCGTTTCAGAGTTCACCTGGACCACATTAGCATTTAGCTAACATTTTAGCTATAACCAGCATGCACCTGTTGATTACGCATCAACGTAGGTGCGTTTGATTTGGGCAACTTAACGTGCCCGCCGGTTGGTGCGTTAAATCAGTGATTAACGTAATGCCAATATTATTTATTCACCATAATAGAAAGACTACAAGGCTACATCCACAGTAGCTTTATCGTTAGCTAGCTGTACTTGAACACACAGTGTTGCTTTTAGCTAAATGCTAATGTTAGCATGCTAAGCTAGCTGTGTGTCATTGTACTTGTACAGTGTCGCTTTAAGCTAAATGCTAACGTTAGCATGCTAAAATGCTAGCATGCTAATGTTTAGCAGATCTATTGTTTACCATATTTACCAACTTAATTTAACATTTTAGCTAATCGTTACTAACAAATGCTAATTAGCGCTTAACAAGTTCAACTACGGCCAGTGGTGGAGGAAGTATTCAGATATATTACTTTAGTTTAGGTACTAATACTGCACTGTAAAATATACTCCACTACAAGTAATATACTCCACTACAAGTAAAAGTCCTGCATTTAAAACTTTTTTAAAAAGTTATAGTTTAGTATGTAGGTTCAGTATTATCAGCGAATTTTACTTAAATTCTCATAATAAAACATAATAAATTATATTTCACTGAAATGATGTGTTTTCTGTGTCACCTTCGATATCTGAAAAAGATTAAATGTCTACATCCATGGCAGCTTTAGCATTAGCTAGCTCCTGAGGCTGTAAATATGTTGATTTTAGTAATGTAAAGAAATAATAGCCCAGGCTATTAATTGAAGTTTTACGGTAGCTACATTTTTATATATATATTGTAGCTATTTAGTTATTTTGAGAGATTAAAACAGTTTTGAAACATTAAAAACAGTATTTATATTATTTTTATTATCATGTTAATGGTCAGTGGCAAAAATAATTAGACATTCCTACTGATACACTGCTAAAAAATATTGTTTGGCTTTAAAAATAGCCAAGTGTTCAGTTAGTTATGTTTTCTACTTGTCTGAATTAAATGTTTAAATAGTCTCTACTCTTTCTACTGCCCAATGTTTTTGCACAGTAACGATAGCGTTTTAGCTATATGCCAGATAACCCCATCGATGGGACTTGTTGGCACAAATGCACAACATGACTTTAATAAGAAATTATCAAATTTTAGACAATAAATTTTGTACATTAAAACATATTTATTAAGAGCTCAGACCTTGGACTTTAATTTGCTGCTAATTAAAATATTCTAACACAAATAATGCCAGATAAAATAAAGTAGAGAGTGAAAAGTGTGCCAGCCAACCTGGCCTAAAATAAAAATACTCAGTTAAAGTACAAGTACCCTAATTTGTACAGCACTTTAGTAAATGCATACTTAGTTTAATTCCACCACTGATAGAGGCTGATAGGAATGTTGAGTTTCGGGTATTAGGCAAATCTATTTTTTAACCTGATGTAGAATGTATCCTCTATGGACCTTGAGTATTGGTAGCAAATTTCATGTCAGTACATCCAATAGGACGGCTTGAGAAAGTATGACAATGGATGTGAAATACAAACACCATTTGACAAAAAAATCCACACATTGCTTTTTATCATTTCATTCAGTTTTATTACAAACAAAAAAAATAAAGAAAGAAAAAAAAAAAAAGGAGATGCGTCATCATTGACATGTTTCACTGCCACTCATCATTTGATCGGCACCACTACATACACAGTGACACAAGATACCCAGAAATGAACACAAAAATCTGGAGAGAGGACAAAGTAAAAGTGGAAAAAAAAAAGAACTAAGTGCTTTTAACATTTTAGTTCCGGGGTTGCAAAAACCGTTGTATGAAACATAATTTTTTAAAATGGACTGTTTCCTGGGAAGATCAGTGAAAAATGTCCGGGATTTATGAGATAAATTAACTCCTACGGTAGCTATCTTTTTTTCAGTTTTAACTTAAAGCAGACTCTAGGATTTACAGGTTGACATCAGGTTCTTAATTCAGTTTGATGACTTTACATTTGTTCAGCTATGTTTATTAAGGCGTTTTTTAATGATGCGGTATATAAAATGGACTTCCAGCCTTCGATTTTCCAGATAATAACCGTGTATTTTTACTGGGGTTAGATAGTGTACATTATCTTTCTGCTCATAGAAGCATTTAGGGTTACATATGGCCTATTTTCTATATATGTATATGTCATTTGCAAGCCCCAAATCTAAAACGTAAGCAAGAAAAATGAGTTTTTCTTGTAATATATCTACCTCTGAAGTTAGCTCAACTTCTTCGTTTGCGTTCTCTTGCAATTATAGGACAAACATTTCTCGTTACAAAAAAATTGTCTCTTTTGGTAGAAGCTCTTTCTCGAATAGCGACAGCGAGAACAACATCGACGACGACAAATACTCATAATCGCGAGAGTAAAAACACAAGAGAACACGAATGAGCTGTTTAAATATGCAAAGTATATCACAGGATTTTTGTAGAAAGAAATAGAAACTTGGAGAAAAATAAAACAGGAGGAAAGGTTGATTGAGAGAGGGGAAGGGCGTCAAGAGGAGTGATCAGATAGGTTTTAATAACACTGACTTGCTTATGAAAAGGTTATAAACATTCATAGGAGGCTTCTGAAAAATAGCATCGTTGTTTTCGCCTTTTCTGGAACAAACCCCCAAAATACCTCGAAGCTCTTTACATAAACTAGAACCAGGGAAGCGGGGCGGCAAATACTTAAATGGATAGTAAAAGATTTTTTGAAGTAGAGTTGTATGAGGTACTGATCCATAGTCAGTGTATTAATGACAGCAGCAGTCTGTCAGCACGTCCCTTGTTTGGTGAATTGGCATAAGTGCCGAAACAGAAGCTGAACAATGTAATGCTGTGGATGGGGCTCAGCAGCTAAACGTATTTTAATCACCTAAAAAGGTCCCACCAAAAAAACTAGAATTACCGCCCTGCAGTGGTACACCTACACAAACTAAGTTGCACTTATAGTTTACATCAATGTCTGTAAAAACATGGATGCTTTGCACACATCCTCCCCTTGGCAGCATGGAGGAAGTATACCATTAGGACAATGTCAAGGTGAGCACTGAGTGAGCATCTGAGTCTCCCCTTCTGTTCCTGATGCAAGGTCACAGTGACCTTGACCTGTGACCACCAAAATCTAATCAGTTCATCCTGTAGTCCAAGTGAACTTTTGTGCCAAATTTGAAGAAATTCCCTCAAGGTGCTCCTGAGATACCATGTTCACGAGAATACAATGCACACAAGGTCACAGTTACTCTGACCTTTAACCACTAAATCCTAATCAATTCAATTTGACTCCAAGTAAACGTGTGTGCCAAATTTGAAGAAATTCCCTGAAGGTGCTCTTTAGATACTACATTCACGAGAATATGACAGATGCAAGGTCACAGTCACCTTGACCTTTAACCACCACAATCTAATCAGTTCATCGTTGAGTCCAACGAATATTTGTGCCAACTTTGGAAAAATTCCCTCAAGGCATTCTTGAGATATCAATGTTCATGAAATGAGATGTACGCAAGGTCACAGTGAACTTGACCTTTGACCACCAAATTCAGTTCATTCTTGACTCAAAGTGGCTGTTTGTGCCAAATTTGAAGAAATTTCCTTCAGATATTCTTAAGATATTGTGTTCACAAGAATGAGACGATGCAAGGTCACAGTGACCATTGACCTTTGACCACCAGAATCTCATCACTTCATCACTGACACCAAGTGGACATTTTCTGACAAATTTAAAGAAAGTTGTTCTTGAGATATTGCATTCACGAGAATGAGAGGGAAGCAAGGTCACTTTGACCTTGACCTCTGACCCCCCAAAATCTCATCAGTTCATTGATGAGTGTAAGTATTCCCTACAGATGTTCTTGAGATATTGCATTCACAACAATGAGACAGTGACCTTAACCTCTGATCACCAAAATCTATCGTAAATCTACGTCATCGTAGAGTCCAAGTGGACATTTGTAACTAATTTGAAGAAATTCCCTCAAGGCGTTCTTGAGATATCGTGGGACGGACGGACAGACCGTCAACCCGAAAACATAATGCCTCTGGCTACAGCTATATATTCCAGAAAAAGTGTACTCTACATTGAGAGTATTGTCACCGCTTTACCTTGCTGTCAGACAGCCCTTTCCAATGGGGAAGCCGCTAATAGCTTTAGGTCCATATCTATGTTCTCGTCAGAGCCACCAGACTCCATTGAGAAAAACAGTAATTTTAGCTCGCTGAACACAGGAGCCGTTGGTCTATCACTGAATCAATCAGGTAGTTAGTTTGCGTTATTTCGAGACTTTGTAAGTCAGACAATAACACACAAACAAAAAAACTGATCAAGGCAGTGGTAGACCAGCAGCTCCTGTGTTCAGCAATGTTAAATTGTTTTTCTCAATGGAGTCTGGCTCTCAAGAAAGCGATGTAAAAGTTTCAGTTCCCCGTTGTAAACTGCTGTCTGACAGGAAGGTGAAGCAGTGAAAATACTCTCAAAACACTATACACTTGAACTGATATTGTTTTAGGTGGCACTTTTTTAGGTGGTTAAAATACATTTTATTGCTGACCCCACCACAGCAGTACATTGCTTAGCTTCTGTGTCGGACTTCAGCCTGCTTCTCCAAACTGGGGGCGTGTCCACTAACATCTACTGTATGTAATACACTGACTATGGATAAGTACCTCATTCAACCCCACAAATCTGAACTATCCCTTTAATGTGGTCGAACGAGTCCTGAACATAATTATCATATCATATCATCTTGCTGCATTTCTATCCGAGTATGTACCTTTAAACAAAAAAGCAAAAAACAACAAAAAAAGGATGGAGCTGTGCTTGGAGCTGCTCGGACTGAGTAACCATAGGTTCAGCTTCTCCTGGGAGAATTAGAAACAGTATTAAAACAACTGTAGGCACAGCTTGACACCATTTTTTTTCCTTTCCACGAGACAGCATTATTGTGATTAGAGCATGCTTCAGGGGATGGAGTGCGGCGGTAGAAATTATTTTAGTTTCACATGCAGCTTCCTGTCAAAGGGGAGGAGGAGGAAAGTTACATGGTCTATTGAGAGATCTAAAGGTTTCTAGAATTGAGGTGCGTTGTGTGTGTACGTGTGTGTGTGTGTGTGTGTTACTTGTGTGTGTAGATGAGGTTAGAAGCATCCCAAGAGGAGGAGGAGGAGGAGGAGGCCTGTGTGAAGAGGCCTGCTTATGAGGAGTATCATGGTTTGAGGCAGACAAGAAAAGGTCACAAGAAGTTATGAGACAATATGGACTGTGTGTGCTGCAGGTGTGTGTGCGTGTGTCCGTGGACAGTAAGTGCACATGTGCGTGTGTTCATGTACTGCATGTGTGTGTGATTGTAGTTTTTCAGGGAGTACCAGTCAGCAAAGTTTTCGTGTGTGAATGAAGCAACTACAATCACTAGCGGGTCAGTAAGTACGCCCGAAAAGTCAGTCAATTCGTTTTAATACTGGATGTGTGGTTCATTTTCTTGGAGAGAGATTGGGGATATCTTTGCAGCAGATGGGTTTGAATGTGTGTGTGTGTGTGTGTGTGTGTGTGTGTGTTTCGGTGTGTATGTGTGTAGTCTAGTCGTCGATACAGATGACCTCTCCGCTGCGCTGCTCCCGCCGGTTGACTAGCAGCTCTGCTTCCCGCTCCTTCTTTACAGACATGGGAGGCCCGTTCAGCACTGCGGGGACAGAGGAGAGTTCAGTCAGTTCAACATGTAACGTGTCTTTGTTCTACATGTTTCCTCTCGCAGACTCAAAACAGAAACTGTTTGTACTCACACAGGGACGCACAAATGCAAATACACAAATTTAGATACTGGTTCAAAACTGTGGTTAAACAACTTTCTGGCATTCCTGACAGGCTCACTCTCAGGCCTCGTCCACACAGACATGGGTACTTTTATAAATTTAGTTTTTTCGTACACACACACTGCGTATTAGGTCACCGTTGTCCAGTCTTTTCAGTGTTGATGTGTCAAAGTGAAAAGTTTTAGGCTTGTGACGTCAAGAGGGTACTCTGTTATCGCCTTTGTGAGGTGTCACAAATGAGGAAACATTTTGTGCAATGGAGACGCGACCAAAATACTTACTAGTGTACAGTTAAGCCGGATTTATACTTGTGCGTCAGCTCGATGCAGAGCCTACGCCGTAGCCTACACATGTGGTCTACGCCCTGGAGCGTTTATACTTGTGCTTGCGACTGCGGGTGGTGGGGATAACGTTACAGGACTAGAGAAAAACAAAAATGTAATTTAAATCTACTATATAACTTATTTATCTTGAGATGACTTCGTCCAACCACAATGGCAGTTTATTGGCCACATGATTTCATTCAACACATCCTCTCCGTTCAGCCCACTGAGGTGTTAGTACCTGCTGCAGCAACATGTGTCATCAGATCCTCCAGCAAGAACGATGCCTTAAGGCCCTGATCACACAGAAAGAGTTTTACAGGTTGCAAGACGCGTGGCGCACAGCACTGCCTTTGTTTTCAACTTAAATGACACTAGTGAAAAAAACGTGCTGTGCCTTTTTATTGTTGCCAGACAACCACCTTGTAACGTCCTGACACTAACCTTCCTGTGTAATCATTCTACCCCCCAGGAATCAGTTGCTAGTTCCTAAAATGTTGAGGCAGAGGGTACTTGCTGTAGCTCTGGTTGAGGGTGAGAGGCTGTCAGCAAATAGTTTGCTGGTCACGGGGAAACAGAGATCAGTGTGGGTACATGAGACCCTAAAAAAGAGGGTGTGTCATGGGGAGTACCACCAGTTGGTCCAGGGGCTTCTCCTCCATGATGGCAGGCATATTTTAGGATGACTTTGGGACAGTTTGACAACCTGCTGTCTATCATCGGGCTGTATAGCTCTGGGTATCCAGCAACCACTACCACTAGTTTCTCCTCCATTGTTTACCATCTGTAAACGTGTTGTCGTGACGACCACAGAAGGTCCACCTCTCAAATCATCTGATTGGACAATGGGAAAAGAGATGACTAGGGGCGTTATTCTGCTCTGAGTTTAAGTTTTGTCAACTCAAGGAGTTCAAAGCGCTCCGGCAAAAACGCCAAGCACTTAAAGGTGAGTTCACATTACACGACTGGCCGACCAGTCTTGAGTCGTGGAGACTATCGTAATCTTTTGAGTGTTCATACCTGGTGACGTGTGTTTCTGTCATCGGGAGTCTCGCCAACTGCGTTACGATCTGTGTGTGCACACCACACGATTTCTCCACTGAGCTCTCGCCAACAGAGCCCCAGATAATACGGTGACATCACCAAACTACGCTTTGTCACGCGTGAACAAAACAGGATATTAGGAAGTTCCCCGGTGCTACACTTTACTTGTCAACATGGATATTCTTCCCAGTGTTGAATCAGATCTGCCTCCAGGGCCTGGGTCCAAACACAACGCACTCCCCGTGACCCTGTGGACGCCGCCATTGTTGTTGTTGCTTGCCGGCTTGTCCTCCTCACATTTCTTCCGTCCTCCTGCGTGCTGACGTGGGACGTATCCCACCTCTCATTGGCTGATGCTCTTTGTCAGTCGTGTCAGACTTCTCCAGTTTTCTAGCATGCCAGATATCCAGTCCCAGACGAGGGGGCAACTTGCTCGTAGGCTTGTTCACACATGAGGACTCGTCGTGGCAGACTATCTGCCGACCCACCTCCGACCCAAGGTGGCTCTCAAGATCCTCTGCGACGTCAAAATTGGGGTGAAAATCTTGTAATGTGAACTAGGCTTAAAGCGCAGCAATGCGAGGCGCGTCACAACGCAAATACCGTGGGCAAAAGCTTCATTCTCATTGAATTACAAAAAGCCACCTCCTGCTGCTAAGGTGCTTTCTGTATTTTCGGGGCCTTAAGTATTTAAACCCAGCAAGGCTGGTCTAAGTGGGCTGATGTATATTAGAAACACTTGGTGACAGTGACTTCTGTCATCAGCAGCTCGGCTTTTACATTCTTTTGTTTGGTTTTGTTGTGTATTTTGTATACCGTAGTGAGATGTCAGGAAGGTATGAAAGTATGAAAAACAGATACCGGCCAAGCCTATTAGCTCGCCGCCCACAGTCTTACTTGATTGAATGAACTTTTGTAAACACCCCAGAGTGAAGAATGAGTCATCAAACATTTGAAACCGTTTTACTGAAGCTGCAAAGACAAGGATTTTGATGTAAAAATATGGTCTATAAAAAGAAATAAATGTTGAATTAACACCGGGACACAGGATTAAAACTGAGTAAATGTATTTTTCATTTCATGGGGACTTTAGGATGAATTAATCATACCACGCAATTGTGTAATTATAGTAAATCAGACCATTACGGAGGTTTTAAGTGTTAGTCGTTCTCTACATTCTCATCTTTTCCTCCCAAATCTGGGTAATTGTGTTTCCTTTGAATATTAAAATAATGGGTGAAAAATTAGGCTGAAAGTACAACTTGTTGAGCAAACACAACAATTTGTTCTTGGTGCATATTTTCTCTCTATTACTGGACGGACTCCAGGAGAAAATCAGCTCCTTTTAAAAATATGGGTGTTTTTTGGCGACAAACAATAAAAACTGAAAACCATTAGCCGTGCAGTGCGTACTGCCAAATGACAACTGATTTTGCTGTATTCTCTCCACAAAATGTTTTGCAGATGAGCTGACAAAGGGGACAAGAAGGCGTACTGTCCTCTTCTGCAACATAAAGCAAAGTTTATGGAACATTTGGCTTTGGTTTTAGTCGTGTTTATCTACGATAGAACAGAATAAGCCAACAAACTGCATCCAGGGTTACTCGATCATACTTTGATAATCTTTTTAATGAGCAAACTTGCATAATACAGTACATCAATATATGATATTACATATACAGTATCATGTTTACAATAATGATAAAACCCCAGAATGCATAACTGTGAGCCTGGAGAGAGTGAGGCCGGCAATGAGCACATACACACATTCACTCACACACTCAGCACACACACAGGCACATGAGGTCACAGACACACGAACGCACACATGCATGAAAATTAACTTCTTTCTACACGACTGCACAGCTGGCCAGCTCGGGGATCTGAGCTTCCCACATTTGTGCGCTATCATGAATCTGCTCGGGGAGTGGAACGGCGAGTTTAGCGCTCCTTTCAAAACAAAGCCAGGAATAGACTAACAGCGCACTTCTCTCACTCGCGCCACAGGGAAAGATAAACTGTCATAACACCCCCGTGCAGATCAAAGATGCGATAAGGACCGTATTGAGCTGAAGACGTTTTGGGGGGGCCGTAACTGTGTGTGTGTCTAGAAGCAGAGGGGGGACCACTTATGGGAAAAGTTGTGGCATCGCGCCAGCGGAGGCCAACAGAGGGGATAGAGAGAAAGAAGAGAGTCAGTGTGTGTATGTGAGAGTGTGTGTGTTTGGGGCAGACAAAATCTGATAAGGAGCAAAACAAATGGAGGTAAAGACTGGGTGAAAGAGCAAGAGGAATTACGGGTGCAGAGAGAAACAAAGATGCAGGAGCAGAAGATTGAGACGTGGAAAAAGGAGACAATGAGATGGAAAAAAACAGCCGAGTGATCTGGAAGAGGAGAGGACAAAAAATAGTGAGTGACTGTTAAGTCGCAAAACAAAAATGCCAAAGATGTGATTACATACTTTGTCCAACAGAGAGCGCTGAAAAGTATGTTTTTCGAAAACGTCCTGCTCGGTACATAACAGCTTATAATTGTTAAAAAAAATAAAGAAAAAAAATTAATTAAAAGGATCCAAATGTTTAAGTTTGTATATGACAACATATTTTTCTCAGTTTTGAAATTGTTAGTTATCATTTAAGATACCTTTTAAAGTGTTAAAAATACTCTGTTGTGATTAATATGATGTTTAACATTAATTTAATTAATTAATTAATTATCAAGAATGTTACACGTTGGTCTATCGGTTAATTTTGCTGCTCTTCAGTTTGGTGCACTGCACACCACCTGGGTCTGTTGGGAGTTAGCTAGCACCTAGCGCTGCCGCTAAGTCGGCGATTACCGCTAGTAACGCCATCCTAACCTAACAGAATTGCTGTGGAAACACAATGCCCACCTGCAGGTTTCCCTACAGGTCGCTCGAATGAGCAAGCGGCTTAATTTAGCATCGCTAACTATCACTGTTAGTTGTGTTAGCACCGTGTGTTTACATGCACAGTAAAGTCAAGCTACGGTTATAGCTCGACTAGGCTATTCAATTGGAATGCTGTTCTTGTCCCTGTATACAAGCACAGGAGCGATTTATTGACCGAAGTACGTCCGACTTTGCTACGATAGGTGGCGATATGCCCCCTTTCAGCCTCTTAGTAATGGACCTTTTTCCAGGTGACCCGGTACATCACAGACCAAACAATCGACAAACAAATTAGCTACGGTTAGCTAGCAGCAAACTGGTACTGTGGTGGACAAATTTATTAAACATTTATTAACATTTCCAAAAAGTTGCACATCTCTGGATGTAGATTTTGCCATGTTGTTACCGGCTTCTTCTTTTGTTACACATTTAATGCTTTCGACTTCATGGTCAAAGCCCGGGGCGAACACTGAGGAACATGCACCGAACGCCTCAGCCAGTTTGGGTCTGATTGACTGTAGGCTATACATTCAGGAGTAATTCGACTCCCAGTCGCATAATCTGGGTGTTAGTCCAAGTTTTGGGAAATCAGATTTGGTACGATTCCAGTCAGACTGTTTACATGTATTTTAAAAGTCTGGTTGTAGTCGGACTAACACAATAAATCTATTTTCTCTAATGTCATATAAACGAAGTGAATGCTAACAGGGTTTTGCGGCTACCTGGAGGGAGGCTGGAGGGCGGCCACCATGTTTCTGCAGCAATGCCGTCCCGCCATTGGGACACCATTCCCAGAAGTAATCTCAAATGAATGGCGCCACAAGCTAGCTCCCATTAGACGTGGTAGGTGCGCCGTGCAGAGCGGTCAAGGCTAACGTTAGCTAACCAGTGGAGACTGAAGGGACAGTCGACACTATATTTCTGCATGTTAGCTAGCCAGCTGTCTGTCGCCCAGACAATAAAACTGAAGGCAAGACATTTACATCACAAGAAATTTAAATTTCACCACCTCCAAATGGATAGCGCTTTGAAATGCGTCCCCAAAGCTCACTGAGTCGAAGAAGTGCCGGACTAAAAGAAAAAGCTTTAATTTTGCATTTCTTTCTTAAAAATTAATCGGTTAGTTACCGGTCAGACCCTGACTCAGACAATAAGTCTGTTATGCACCAAAATTTGCAACTAGCTGACATATCAAAATGGTTAGCATAGTTAGCATCTTTCAGTTGTTTGCTAGCTTGTAGGCAAACTGGCAGTGACTGATACAGCGTTGGAAAACATACAATAATATCTGCTACAGTGTCACAGTGTGCTTGCGTTGGTCCCGTTTACATCCAAAAATTTTACACTCTGCCATGTTTGCCGTCAAAGCTTTCACTGTGCTGATGCTAACTCTACTCTGTACTGTTGGCCCGCCCTGGGTTGTAGGTTTCAGGTGTATTAGTGACGTACATAACCTCGCTTGCCTGACGTACTTTGAAGCTCAGATTTTCAGGGGAGTTCACAGATATTGCACCCTTCAGTAGAAGAAAGTGAGAACACCTCTCTAGTGACAAACAATAATAATTTTCATTGTCAGTGGCGGGGTCCGCCATTGCTTTAAATTACCTACCTACACAAGAGAGATTCACAGAAAATGATTCAGTGCGTAATCCAGTGTGACTGTTTTTAATTTCGCTGCATTGATATCAGCTTTGCTGTTAACTCTTCGCTCTCATAACTGTAATCTAACATTTCTTAACTCTGCTGCTTCATATTAAAAAAGTTCCACTAGCGAAAAGATGGCTTTTATTGTAGTGCAGTCACATGAAACATTTGTCCCCTAGGTTAGTGCTGACTGCAATTTCACATCAAAAACAACAATATCAGTGTCAGCCGCACAAAAATCCAGTCTGACTCAGGCTCAACAAAAAAAGGCATATAAGGTAAAGGAGCTGTGAAGATAAAACAGGGGAAGGAATTCAATGAGACACATGCATTACGCCAGATAATGGATTCCCTCTGCAACGCCAAATCCACACTGCAATACTTCACGTCTGTCCATCCAAACTTCTCTCTGCAGCCTGTCTGGAGCTTCACAGTAGCAGCAGACAGTGCTAGACAAATGAACATTTTCTTGTCCAAACTTAGGTTGGCAGTGATAATTGTAGCTACAGGAAAAATACGAGAACTCCAACAGCCCACACATGGACATATATCTAGGAATTCCTAAAACTTTACCCATTTTATTCATCTACTATGCATTAAACTCTTGGACTGCGCTGGATGGAGCATCTAAAGTCCAGAAAGGCAATAAAAAACATTCCTGGCCATCGTGTCTCTCCCCTGTAGGTCCTGCCTACTATCTGATAGAAGAGAACGCTGCCATCTTGGCAGGAAACACAGTGTTTTTGCTTGCTGAAAAGCTTTGCGTGTCTGCAGCTATGCCAAAAGCTTTCATCAGGAACAACCTCCTGCCTCTGAACTGTCAACCGTTCCGGAGCTCAGAAAGCACAAGTTTGATTTTAGAATTATGAGTCTGTCCAACTGAGACTTGAGAAGATTTTCACAAATCTATGTGTTTCAAGAGTTTGGGGGTAAAATCATCAATCACAGATCTCACTGTGAAAAAAAACAACTAATTTGCATGCATATCCATGCTCCTCTGTGTGTGTGTGTGTGTGTGTGTGCACAGATGTGTGTTATGTTTTCTTTTGAGACCGGGTATCATGACTCATGATGTGAAATACTGAAACCTTAAAAGTTGGCCGGACTCTTCATCTTGGTAGCCTATCCTTTGATCAGATATTTCCTGATTTAAACCTGTATTAACTGATTTTCTGAGCACTTGAGGGCAGCACATTGATATTCTATCACGTCCAGCTTACACAAAGCAACGCCTTTCATTTGCTCCACCTATTGAGTCTAAGAGTAATATTCTTGCATTTTAGCTCAGTTTTGGTCTCCACCACTCACTGAAGGAAATACCTGGCTCTTTAGCTGCTACATGCTCCACTATATTCACCAACTAGTCGCTAATTTTTTTTAGGTGCTGAGCAGGTAGCGCACAGGGGGACATTGTTCTGATTGCTCATAATTCCAAAGCTCCAATAGTCAGAAAAATGGACCGACGGATCGAAAGCCCATTTGTCCATTTGTTCAGTATCCCCAAAAGAAAGGCATATTGCTCCAGATGGCTTTTTTTTTCAGAGCACATGGCTAATTATTATCCAGAATAACGTCATCGGATTTTGCGCCTCTGATAAGCTAGTACTCGTTGCTTTCATTGGTTGGGTTGGTTAGGTTTCAGTATTTAGGAGTGAGATTGGTTAGGGTAAGAATAGCAGGGTATGCCAATCAGAGGAAAAATAGGATGGCGTAAAAATATCCAAAACGTCATTCTGAATAACAATTAGCCACTTGCTTCTGTTTGGGAGAATGTGTGTCTGTTTTTCTTGGGAAACGGCCCTTCGGAGCAATGTGCATCTAGGCCCGTTTCCACTGAAGAAGTTCCTGGTACTATTTGGGGGGCAGGAACTACTACAGGAACGTCCTCTTGCTCGGCTCTCTCAACCACCGTGTCTCCACTGAGAGAGCGGAGTACGAGGAAGGTTCCTGTAAAGTTACGGGCTCTGGATGTGACGTAATCGTTGCGCGACCATTTTGACCGGGGCGACGTAGGGACGTTGTTAGCTGTTAGCCGATAGCGGTGTCTGTAATAACTCAGTAAATGGCCCGTGAAAAAAACATTTTTTCCAGCGGATGTCTTAGTTACAACATGATTGAGCTAACTGGAGTAGTTTCATGTCGTATCCGACAACGGGAGGCTTTTAACAGATGCTGTTGTGAGCTGTCCCTGTCAGCTGCAGCCACTACTGATGCTTTCCAGACATCGTGATTTCCCATAACTGAATAAATACCACACATAGCAACACAAAACTGCTTTGCTAGCTCAATCATGTTGTAACTAAGATATCCGCTGGAAAGAATATTTTTTTCACGGGCCATTTAGTGAGTTTTTTTTACATGGCGGCGGAAGCTATATGAACGAGCTAACCCTCGTCTGCTGAGTTTTAAAAATGCCGGCTATTTTGTAGCTTTCTGTTCACGTCACATCCCTCCTTGAGTATATCCAATCAGCACCAAGTAAACCCCAAGCCCCAGCCAGGAGTCTTTCGGGGCCGTTCTGAGTACCTACCCCGAGGCAGGGACTTGTTTAGCCCCTGTAAAAGTTCCGGAACTCTGTCCTTCGGGGGTGGTTCCTGCGGTGGAGACACGCACCAACGGCCCCGGCCCCGTAAAATTACCCCTTAGTTCCTGCGGTGGAAACGGGCCTTCTGTTTTTGGGGTACCGCGCTGTTTTCAGTAAAGAAGCTCTGATAAACGCACTGTATGCGCTGCCATGCTTATGTTCCCAGGGCTAATAATTCCAAAGCCCCAGTAGTCCAAATAATGTTGCAGTGGATGGAAAGGCCATTTGTTCAACAGCCCAGTATCCCGAAAACAAATTTGCATTGTTCTGAAGGGCTGATTCTACGAAAAGTAGGGTACATACACCCCCAAACAGAAGCACATGGTTCATTACTAAGCAGAATCAGACATTCCTAGTATGACGAAGACGAAGCCATAAACCTTAGCTTACCCTAATATTGTCATCCTACCCTGAACCACTCAACATGCCTAATCTTATCAGCCCAACCAACGAAGGCAAGAAGTACTAGCCAATTAGAGATAGAGTAGGGTGCAGTGTGCTTTGAGTACTGGATGCTGTACTCAAAATGGTCAAAAAGTTGAGTGTGGAACCCTGGACATCTAGGGGTGTAAATCACCAGCTTCATCACGATAACGTATCATATCGATTCTTTGGACAACGATACGATATTTCCCGATAGCTTTAGGGCTTTCTGACAGAGAAGCCTTTCTGGAAGAAATGTTTTCATTTTGCCTAAAACTTAAAGCCCTGAAGGCAAATTTCTCCAAACAGCCATGAAACAGAGCAGCTTATGCTGCTGTAGTGAAAAGTTAGTGGAGTAAGACGTTCATCCTGGCAGGTAACGTTACGTCGTGTTTTATCTCCTAACTGCATTGTTCACATACGCCATGTGCTTTGTGTGTTGTAGAGCTTAGATCGGGCCCAAAAAATCCAGCCCGACCCCACCCGAGCCCGTGCATGTTCTGTCCGAGCCCGGCCCATCCCTTTAACTGTAATTACGAGCCCGAGCCCGGTTTAAACCCGACATTTTTTTTAAGGTTACGAACGTGGACATTGAAGGCTGACTCTCGTCTTTCTTTCCATGGCAAGCCTTCGTCATGTGCCTCTTAAGTGTCGAAGTCACTGTCTTTTTGCTGTCATATACCAACATCGCACTACACTTGGTACACTCAACGAAGCCGACACACACGTTGTCACCATCGACAACTCACATGTGCGCGGCCAGTGGCGCCGTCAAGGGGGGGCCGCGCCCACTAAGCTCTAGTGTGTTGATCTGTATCTTTTCCGAAATCTAAAATACTTCCACAGTGCTGATTTATTCCCGAGTAAATAACGCTATCCTCATCGTCTTTTCTTCGCTGATTGCCATCTGCCTGCCGCTGTTTGACAGTGACACAGACTTTCAAAATAAGAGCGTATCCTAAAGATGACAATGTGGATTGATGTTTTCACTTTGCATCAATGACACTGGATCGTTGATCACGGAATTAACATACCGATCCAAATCGATGGATCGTCACTCCCCTATAGACAACTCTCCCCCTTAGTGTTCACCATCTTGGCTATGTAGTGGAAAGGCAGGGGCCACCCAAAGTTGTAGAAGTGGCAAACAAGTTGGCAGACATTTTGGCAGGCAACAATGACGGTCAAATGTTGGCAGTAGTGCTCCGACCAGTTGCAATTTGACATTTAGTGTAAGAAGTAGCGGTCAAATGCTGTGGTCGCCATTTCTGGTAAGTGCACAACACCCATGTTGAATGTGAGACAATGCTATCCTGCTGATTAGTGTTGAAACTTAAATATTTGAGTTTAGCTTATTTGTGAAAAAATATATTATATAGTACATTCTTAAAAGTAGCATCCTAAAAAGGTATGGTTTGGAATTGGTAAAGAAACTCAGGTATATTGGCACCAGTACTGAACATTTTAAAGGATACCTAGTTCTGATAGAAATAGCTGAGCGACCATGCACAAAAACACGTACACACACATTCCTCAGCCTTCACACACACAGCACAGTCCTCATTGCAGGCCGCACCACTGCCACACTTCTCTGGTCTTTAAAGGGAAATACCACTCGATTTTAGCTTAAAAACACTCACACATCCTGGAAAAGTTCGGACTCCTCTGTCCTCGCTGAATCGAGGCAGAGGAGTTTGCCCTGCTCTTTAGTCTGGGATGTCACACTGATGTACAGCTCTACTGCACACACACCGAGCTGGAAAAACGATGACACAGTCCAGAGTGTTTTATTTTCTCGGGGATCAGGGGACATTTTCCAGCGTGGAATCCATCACGCTGTCACAATAAAGAAGCTCGAGGAACGAAAGCGTCTCCCCGGGCTTCAAAGCGAAGGCTCCCCTCTTTCTTTCGGTGACAGATTACAGTCTTTAGCTTTGGGGAAGAGCTGCTCGTAAATACAGAGGGTTTTTTTTGCTGCAATGAGGCTTAAAAACAGGAAACTGTGAGTTCAGTGGAGTGATATTCCCCTTTAAGTGACCCCCCCCCCCCCGTTAAAAGGTGCAATAGTAAATATGCTTTGTAATACAGTACATATCTCAATTGGGTCAGAGCACAGTTGCTACTGATTGTTGCACAAAGGCAGAGTTTTTTTTTTTATATCTATGGTTCTTGCTTCTATGCTTGGTTGGACTCAGGAATGCTGGGGCAAAAGAGTCCATGGGAAGAAGTGCTTTAAACTTAGAAAACTCTTTTTTTCCCTTCGCTTTCTTTCCTTTTTTTGCAAGATTATCTGAGTTCATCCCTTTCTATTTCGAGTTTGGATTTCATCTGCCTGTGCTGAGCAGATAAATTAAGTTCTTTGCAGGTTTTCAGGTTGTGTGTGAGGTCCACAGTGTATAGATATACAGTATATAAACGTGTGTGTGAGGCTGAGACAGAGAGAGACGGAGGAGTGGAGGGCTGCGGAGGAATGAGGGAGTACAGGGTCAGAGCGAGGGGACAGGCTTGTTCAGTCAGCCGGCGGATGAGGAATTGATCCGGGGGGAAATCTTTTTCGGCGCACAGGGAGAAACAGAAAAAGAAGAAATCTGTCTGAGCTTTTAGAGGAAAAAAAAAAATCCTCCTTTGTTGCATTTTTCTCCATTTCGGCCCTCATATCTGAATTCCTGAAAACCTGTGATTGCATTAACATACCGTCTTTTTTTCCGTCCTTCCTCGGTCCAGACATCTTTCCCCTCAAAGTCAGATTTTTGGGCTTTATTTCAGTAGCGCCTTTTCTCTTTACTCGAGGATTTTGTTTGTTCCAGACAGGTCATCGCACCCCCCCTTCACCCCCCCCCCCACGCATCATTAGTGCTTGATCTCAGCGCCAGCTTTTCACCTCTCTCCCTTCTTACTTTGGACCTCTCCTCCTCCTCCTCTCCCTCTCTCTGCAGTTGATTGCTTGTTTTCTTTCAAGTGCCGCCACGTCTTTTCACTTCTCATGTCCTCTCCCTTTTCTGCCTCCAGTCCCTATTCGATCCAGTGAGCTTTACTTCTCCCTTTATATTCCTCACATTCCCGCAGTGTCAAAGTGCTTTGTCCTTTCTGGACTTTTTCCTTTCCAGCTTCTCTGTTTCAGTCTCCATTTTTGTTACATTCCTGGACGTTTTATCCAAAATGTCCTCTTGTGTTTCCGCTCCTCTCCTTAGGGTTTCTTTGGTCGCCCGTTGCGCGGCAGGTTCTCCACCGTATTGCTGAGCCGGTACTTGACGATGATGCTGTGCACCGTCGACTTAGGCATCCTCAGCTCCTGCCCGATGGCCCCCTCGGACTTGCCGTCCTTCCAGAGGTCCACCACCCGCTGCCGCTGCACCACATCATGCTCCTTGGTCTTCTGGCAAGCAGCGTTTGGCCCTCCGGCGGCTCCCCAAGCAGCTCCCCCGGTGGCCCCAGCAGCGGCGGCGGCTTCTGTGGGGGCAGACAAGCGGCAGACTGTAGTGGAGACTCGGAGAGGGGAGCAGGATAATGTGACACTTTACTGGTCCCCGTAGGGAATTCTCTGTTAGTCTGCCTCCCTCCTCTGCGGGGAGGTCAGAGGTCAGAGGGGAGCTACTGCAGCTGGCGGGGGGTTCAGTGTCCTGCTCAAGGACACCTCAGCAGCGCGGGTGCCTGCAGACATGAGGGCTTGAACCAGTGTGCTCCACTTGAAGGGCAATCTCTAATTTCTACGCCCCTACAGGATGAAGTTTTGTCTTTTAGTGAAGATGAGTAGCTTCCTCATGGCAGCACTGATCGCTGAAACAGGTTTTCCAAAAATGCAATTCAGAGTATTGTGCAAATGCTTGGATATTGGCATGTGTGAGACAGCACGAAACAATCCTTCATGGGAGCACTTGGCGTATCATTACATTCTGTAGTTCACAGAGTGCAGCTAAAGTAGTAGAAGTAAAAAGTGCCACGGCAGACATGCATATTTCTGGATGTGTTTTGTGTACTCAAGCGAGGGAGCTTCTCTCAGGAGAGGGCTATTAATGGTGGAGGTCGCACAATCAGAGATTTTTTGTTGTTTTAACTCCTGCTCACTCTTTCCCTCCCTGGCTGGAGTCTAAGAAGGTCAGGAACCAGCACAACCCCAATCAAGACCGTAAATGTGGCCTCATTTTGCTGCGTGCCTGTGCCCTGCCAGAGTTCAGGATGTTCAGACTGCACTCGGCTCGGCTCGGCCTGCGCTCAGCTCAAGCTGCTCGCCGCGAGGCCCCCACAAGCGAGAAAAAACCCACGGAGCAACACAACGCGCGCGCGACTATTTCTGAACAGCACAGCGCCGGGGCCCAGCCCTCCGCCGGTTCACAAGTCACAACACGACGTTTACACAACCAAACTCCTTCTGCGGTTTCTGTCCCTCTCAAAATACCTTGGTACAAAGTCCGAATGTTTTCTTGGCACACAGCATAATGACATTTTCAGAGATAGGCCCTGGCTCTCTAAAATGCAATGCCTTTGACAGATGTCTCAGTCTACAATTACATAAATCAAGATACACTGAGTGGAGGCAGGCTGCACTGAGAGAGAGCTGGGTGTTGTGGGTTTTTTTTTTAAGGCAAAGCTATTGGGGAATATCAGGTTCTACCAGTTATCTCTGCCACATCGCCGCTATCTAAACATCTCCGAACACGCATACACATGCAGAGCGGGGAGTGCGTCTGGTGAGCATATGCTGTTACCAAACTAATTATGAGAAAATAAATTCACAAAACTGCCAGTGCGCTCTGACAGACTGCAGGCGAGGAGAGCTGGACGAGGGGCCAAAACAGAACTTCTTTTTATGATTTAAAATCTACAGCTTTTAACTCAATAAGTAACGAGAGCCACAAAAGGACTTCACGAGTGAAAATAAACATGCTCGGGAAAGAAAACACTCCCCCGACATGTTTGATAGCACTCCAGACTGTGCTTTACTGTTGCACAATGTGCCGTTACTGCTGAGTATTGAGGTTTTGAGGTTGGACATGTTAAGAGATGAAAATGCCTTAATATAGCAGTGCAGCACGTTCCTGTTTGATTTCGGTAATGTCTATTTCAGGTGTCTATCTGGCAGCCACATCAGAAACTCTGCCACAGATGTGTTTTTCCAATATGGACTCCGTTCTGGATTTTTGCAGGTTTCACAACTTAAGCTGCTCGGGGAGATAAAGTGTCGACTCAAAGTGCTTAAAACAGAGCTGCTTTAGAAGCCATCAGGTAGCTCTTTGCTCCACATATTTAAGGATTACATTGAAACACAAGAGCTAAACAACACTGGACTTGATCGTGCATAGAAATATTCCCAGAGTCACTCATTTCGATTCTCCTGACTGAATGTTTTTCCACTACAACATAACCATATAAAGATGAAATTCCTCAGATGATATCTTTAAATAGAAGCAACATTTTGGACCGCTTTTGCCCATCATCAGTGCAAGTTGCCAAGTAATCAAGTCCAGATCTCTGAGGATGGATTTGTGCTCCTCTGTCAGGGTGTCGTGGAGACTCTGTAGCTCTGCTCCCAAAAACTGTAACTCCACTAAGGCAGCAGAGACCACAAGAACTGTGATTAGCGAGCCTGAGCCGTGTGTGTGTTTTCTTGTTCAGATTTCTAAAGCTGCTCGAGGTTGTCGTTGGGTAAAAAACATGGAAAAAGTTGAGGTAACGATCTCCTTTTCGGTAATGTTGGACAAACTTATAATTTGTCTTTTGTGTGCAGACGTCCTCGCTGAGATCGTTATGACAAGCTTGACTTAAAGGAGCACAGCAGGGATTTTGTATTTCACAAAGACGCATTAAAATAAAGAATAGTCAAAATCAAAGCAGCACAGGCCGAAATATTCCTGTCTCTTAGTCCTTAGTATGACTTAAAGGGAAAGTTTGGATCTTTTGAAGTAGGCTTGTATGAGGTACTTATCCATAGTCAGCGTATTACACACAGTAGATGTCTGTCAGTACGCCCCCAGTTTGGAGAAGCAGCAGGAGTGCCGGCACTGAAGCTAAGCAATGTACTGCTGTGGATGGGGGCCGCAGCAAAATGTATTTTAGCCACCTGAAAAACACTCTATACTGACAGCATTTATACTGCTTTACCTTTTGCGTCAGACAGCCCTTTGTGGCAAGGAATTGAAGCCATTACGGTATCTATATATAGCCCCGTTTCCACCAAACTCTTTCAGTATGGTACCTTTGGGACCACCTTCAGACATGGTACCTAGACCCTAGCGTTTCCACTGCAAACAGTACCCTTAAATATGGGTGGGGTTGTTGTTACTCACTGCTCCGTCCAGCACTCACTGTATTTCCTCATCACTGTCGACACAGATAGGAGTCTGCGCCTCGTTTATCGTCCACAGAATGAGGCTGCACGCCGACATTTTCAGAACAAAATAAATCAGGCTGCAGTGAGAGTCTCTCTGCATGGGATATTTAAAAATAGCAGGTTTGTGCATTTAGTCCTTCTCAGGCAAGCTCAGGGGTTTAGTGTTGCCGTAGCCCACAGGAACAACTTTCCACGATGCTTTTTTTTCTACGAGTGAGGATTGGGATGTACGCAGCTCACATAACTTGGTCGAAATTTTTATATATTATGCTTAAAGATGCACTCGTTAACAAAAGTGTATGTGATATAAAAACTAAAGTGATGGTCAAAGCATTGAAGAACATTACAAGTTAACGTTCCACCGTAAAAGTTGCCATTGAAGAACATTACAAGTTAACGTTCCACCGTAAAAGTTGCCGGCAGTCGACCCAGTGAATGAAATTATTGTTTCTCCGACTCCAGCTGCTGCAGTTACAGTTTACTAATAAAACTCTCCACAGTATGAACAGTGGTTACATGAGCCTCAAAACCAGCCACAACTCAGCCCTGAGCAGAGTGACCGTCCTCTACTGACCAATCAGACTGCAGTGTTCACAGCTCCACCTTTTAGTACGGTACCATCCACAACTTTTCACAGTGGAAATGGAAAAAAAGCGAACTGAACTGAACTGCTCATTGGAAACAGGGCTTATGACAGCACGGTACAGCAGTGAAAATATTCTGAATATAACGCACACTTGAACGGATATTTAGTTTTTTAGGTGGCTAAAATACATTTTGCTACAGTAGTACATTGCTCAGCTTCCATGCCGAACTCCTGCCTGCTTCTCCAAACTGGGAGCGTGCACCACCATCTATACAGCCCACTTTAAAAGATCCAAACTCTCCCTCTAAGCTGCAACAACACCGTATCCGACATTTCCTGTAACGCAATACAGTCTTTCGTTTGTCCCTCCTCACCTGCACCTTTTAAACTCCATGCCCCCAGTTCATAATACAGGTTATAAACTGGTAGTCTACAAGCCTGAGCAGATATAACCCTAATGACATCACTGTGATGTCATCAGAGTTATTTTCTGCTCCAGCGCCACAGATTTTACACAAAACTCTCCACAGGCTGAGTCCTCATGACGAGTAAACAGAACCTTGTGAGTGCCCCTTTTACACACGTTTACTTTGATAAATCTCTATTTTCTGCTTGAGCTAGCGCAGCCATTTCCTGTCCAAATCTTCCCATAAATCTCTCTTATCACCAAGTAGAAGAAAGAAGACACACGGGAATCCTTCACCTCCGCAAGGAATCATAAATCTGGCTTAAACTGCCAGCTTGCCAACTGTCAAACACATCAAACAAGCTGCTATTCTTGTGTAAATTACCTTGGATGCTATAATTATGGGTCCCGTAATACCTTCAGATGTTTGCTTATTACTGACTGGAACACATCCACCTTGCTCTCGCTCTCACACCCACAGATTCACACACAGAGCACCTGCGCTGGCAGGTGAAGACTGAAACGGCTCCTAACTGGCCCCTTAAGCACTTTCAGAGGAGGAAAAAACATTTTTCCACACGTCGACTGAAATACCAAAACTCAAAATGCTGCACCTTTATGTAAGATGAAGAATTCCAGATGTCTGTCACAAAATAAAAAACACATTTATTTATTTAGATAATACACCAGTTATGGAAAATGCCCTCATATAACGCAACTTTCTTCGCAAAATTCCAAGCTACCTCTTGAACTTTTCTGCGTTTGCGCAACACTCGTCTGCACGTTTATAAAAACAGACCCAACTCCTGACCCAGCTGCTACTATCACAAGTAAAGGATGTCAATGGAGATTTAACACTGACCTGATATGAAGGATCCAGGCGGCATCTGACTGTAGTTGGCCCCTCCCATGAGTAGGGCGCTCGGGGGTGCGGGGGTGAAGGGGGCTCCGTAGTTGTGAGGGGTCGCGTAGGGTCCCGGAGGAATGGGCTGCAAAGAGGAAGAGAAGTTTTGTGCATGTCGGATGTGATTTATGAAAATAGATGATATAAGATAAGATAAAGCACTTCTACGTTATGTAAGCTGACAGAAAGAAATCTGCTGACTAAACAGTTGTGGAGTGAAAATCCACAGGTGGGTGACAAGATAATGGGCTCTGTGTTTCTCATTGGCCGCGCTCCATCTATTATTTTTCCACTGAATGCAGGCAGCTGGAAGCAGGTTTCAACTTGTGCATATGAGCATGTGTTTAAGTGTGTGTGTGTGTGTGTGTGTTTAAAGGCTGCTGGTTGCTGCTGACCGGGGGTGTGTGCGTCTCAGTGCCCTTGCTGGCCAGTCGGCTGAGGATGCTCCTCTCGGACATCTGTAGGCGGGCGGCGATGGGTGGGACTCTGGCCAGCGTGGCCGGTAGCCGGGTCACGTCGGCCTTCATGTCGCTCAGCAGCTCCTCCAGCTGGTTCAACACTGACAACAACAAACATCAACAACTACTAAGACGAAAGACTCAATGCTTCACTTCTGATCCATAATTGCATGTTCTAGCTTGATACTTCCTGTTTCTTCGACACCTCTTATTAATCATTTGCTTTGTATGGATACTTTATTGATTGATGCAGAAAAAAATAGCTCCCTTGTGAAGGTTGAGGCTCAGGAACTATATTATATATTTCATTTAACGTCCAGGGTCACTTCAACTCCCAAGAAACCTTTGAGATTGACGACTTCTGGACTACAAGGTCTCCTCTGAGATGCCAGCATCCACGGCCAACACTACTGTCTTTCCGAAGACGTAGCGGGCTGAGTTTTAAAGCCAGAGTGAAGACACTGCTATCTTATGAAACTCGTCATGCTAGCTTGTCGGGAAAGGGGGGCTAACATAGCTCCAAATTTGGGCGATGGAAGAAACAAGGGTCCCTAGAACTCTCAGCTCAAGACATCTGAATGAAAATGGGTTTTATGAACCTTCTAGGACCCTGAGGACATCTGGGGTCGGCCAACTGACCGTCCCAAGAGTTAGAACGAAACATAGTGAAGCAGCGTTTTGTTATCATGCTGCACAAACCTGGAATAACCTCTCAGACGATGTTTGACAAGCCCCGACTCTGAACACTTTAAAGTCAAAGTGAGAAACGTTCATGTGTTACACTGCCTACTCCACCCTGAAATCATCTTTTTGTATTTACATTTCTTGTCGACAATTTTGGTATTTTCAATTGTGAGGTTTTTTTTGGTAAAAAACCATGCAGTATACATGTATTATTTTCACCTAGTGTGCTTGAATATTTCTGCACACTGGAGCCTCTAAACAGTCTTGGAATTGCATAACTTGGGTATGAGTGGAAAGCTGACACTGTTGTGGATTCAACAAGCCCAATTTTGTTTACGTGTGATGATGTTAGCCACCACAGTAGCCACTTCATTGACCTCACTGTATAAAATAACCTTAAGTGACCTCTAGGATGATCACAGCCTCATGAAACTTTGCGACCACAAACTCGAGACCTTGGGCATGCAGAAGATGTTTGGCTATCCTAAGTGTAGTGCAGTTTCCAGAACCGAAGCGCTTGCTATCCAATCAATGAAAAATGCAGTTCGTACAGAAATCTCCAAATGTCAAAAGGTGTTCCTTAAGGTCTTGGTGTCTAAGGCCCTGATCACACAGAAAGCATTTTAGCAGCTGGAGGCGGCTTTTTGTAACTGTTTTTAATGTGAATAAAGCTTTTTGCTCGCCGTTTTTACATTGCGACGCACCTCGCGTTTCTGCAGGAGCACTCTGACTTCCTTGAGCTGAAAAGAACCCATGTCATCTTTTTTCCAGTTGTCCAATCGGATGATTTGAGAGGCGGGCCTTCTGTGGTGGTCACGACAACAAGTTTACAGTTGGTAAACAATGGAGGAGAAACTGGTGGTAGTAGTTGCTGGATACCCAGAGCCATACGGCCCAACGATAGACAGAAAATTTCTACAATATGCCTGGAAACAGCCATCATCGAGGAGAAGCCCCTGGACCCTGGTGGTACTCCCCATGACAAACCGTCTTTTTCAGGGTCTCATGTACCCACACAGATCTCTGTTTCCCTGTGACCAACAAACTATTTGCTGACAGCCTCTCACCCTCAACCAGAGCTACAGCAAGTACCCTCTGCCTCAACATTTTAGGAAGTAGATACTGATTCCTGGGGGGAAAAACGGTAGATTGATTACACGGGAAGGTTAGTGTCAGGACGATACAGGGTGCTTCCCATGCTCAAAGTCTGAACAGGCGCCTAACCAAAACACAATGTTGATTACATATTTTTGAGTAGAAAAAGTCAACACACAGTGTTGCATCTCAAATTAATCTCCAGGTTCCCAGCTTTCAGATGATGTTCACCACTCCCATGTGGCGTATACTGTTGAGCTGTTATCTCCCCCTAAAGATCCCCTGTCCCTCCAAATTAGACAAGTTCTTCAAACGTTATTATTAGTTATATTATCATTTATGGCGTCTAAACACCATAGCCTGTTCGGTTTAAAAGCCTTATCTTGGGGTATTTTTATTTCCAAAAAAGCCCATTTCTCACTCTATTTTTACAAGGGATTTCTGTTCCCATCCTTTATTATCTCATGACTCTGTCATCACATCCCCTCATGGAGTTAATCACTGATTAGAGAGCAGCAGCGTCGCTTTGCAACACGATAAGTCTGTTTATGAGAATTCATTAAGTGCGGCACCATTACGTGCAGAGACACAAGGCAGAACAGTAGTGTGCTGAGCATGTTATCCTTTCGACAGAACAATATAAACATGGACAGACTTGCCAGTGAGGAAATGTTTGGAGCGATGGTTTAACAGCGTGTAAGCTTATCTGCTCGGCTTTATTAAAGTCAGCTTCAGGCAGAAGTGATATGGGCTCAGCAGGAAGGAAGACGGATTGCACAACATGTGTTGATGTGTATCTCTCTTTTTTATTGTGCGCCTGCCATTATCTGTTTGCCAATCTCTTTGTCTAAACTGCCTATCTCGGCTTAAATGTTTGTTTTTTTATGAGCTGAACAGACAGATGAAAACAGAGAGAGAGATTTTTCACCCTAATTACTGGCATCATCCCATCTTCTCTGACCTTTGTGCAGGACAGCGTTGGCTGGCTTGTTGCCCGCCAGCGACTCCTTGCTGAGGTGCTGGTGTGACTCTGCGAGGCACTCCACCTCTGTAAAGCGCGCATTGAGCGCCATGGCCGGGTGGCTGGGGTCCTGGGTCATGTTCAGGTAGGCCGCCCGTCGCAGCTGCTCCTCTATCACCAGCGCCTGCTCCAACAGCTGCAGGATGAAGGGGTCAAATACTGATGTCAGTGAACCACAATCATTCACGTGTCGTTTTTTTGTATGGTTATTTTAAGTATTTTCTAACAATGTACCGTTAAGCACATTTTATACATCTGTTAAAAACGTAATAATGTATTTTTAATATAAAGACCAAGAGATTATTTTCACTGTAAATGTTTTCATATTAATGGTTTTCATTCACAAATGTTGATTCAATTTGAAATCAAGTAAAGGAAAGAACATGAAAATTGTGGGGGTTTTACACCTTAATATTTCCTAGTTTTCATATTGTGCACCTTACTGTTATGTAGTTTTCAATTTTCTGCACTTTACCTCTGTCTAGTCTTTATTTTTGCACCTTTCCACTTTCTATTTTTTTTATTTTTTTTGCACCGTACTGTTATCTTGTTTTCATATTTTGCACCTTACTATTATCTAAGTCTTTATTTTTGCACCTTTCCACTTTCTACTTATTTTTTGCACCTTAATATTATCTAGTTCCATTTTTCGCACCTTGCTGTTATCTA
This sequence comes from Epinephelus moara, assembly GCF_006386435.1. Classification (NCBI taxonomy): domain Eukaryota; kingdom Metazoa; phylum Chordata; class Actinopteri; order Perciformes; family Serranidae; genus Epinephelus; species Epinephelus moara. The sequence continues at coordinate 23,997,809 of NC_065522.1, read as the reverse complement.
GTCTTTATTTTTTGCACTTAACTGTTATCTAATTTATTGTTTTTGCACCTTACTGTTATCTAGTTTTCATATTTTGCGCCACCTGTTATCTAGTTTTAATTTTCTGCACTTTATTGCTGTCTAGTCTTTATTTTTTGCACCTTACTGTTATCTTGTTTAATTTTTTGCACCTTATTGTTGTCTTGGTTTTGTTTGCACCTTATCATTATCTAGCTTAATTTTTTGCACCTTACTGTTACCTAGTTTTAATTTTTTGCACTTGACTGCTGTCTAGTCTTTATTTTTTGCACCTTATTGTTGTCTAGTTTTTATATTCTGCACCTTACTGTTATCTAGTTAAAGTTTTTCGCACCTTACTGTTATGTAGTCTAAATTTTTGCACCTTTCCACTTTCTACTTTTTATTTTTTGCACCTTAATATTATCTAGTTTCTTTTTTTGCACCTTACTGTTATCTAGTTGAATTTTTTGTGCATCTTATTGTTATCTAGTTTGTATTTTTTGCATCCTACTGCTATCTAGTTTTTGATGACTACACTGTAGTATTATCGTTTTGGTTTTTTGTTTTTTTTTTTACATTTTTGCACCTAACTGATTTCTAGTTTGTTTTTTTCCGCACCGTACTATTATGTACCTTACTATTATCTAGTTTGTATGTGTTGCACTTTGCTGTTATCTAGTCTTCATATTTTGCCCCTTACTTTTATCTTGTTTTATTTTTTGCGCCTTGCTGTTATTTAGTTACTTTTCGGTACCTTACTGATATCTAGTTTAATTTTTTTGCACCTAACTTTAACGTTGTTATATATTTTTTTGTTTGTAATTTTATTACCTTTAATATAAGGACCAAGACATTATTTTGATTATAAATATCATGATCTTTAGACTAAATCAGCAATAATGAGACATTATCGTAAATAACATGAAAATGTTATATAAATGGTGGGTGGTCTGCTGGGTCTGGCATTTTCAGGAGGTTTCTGGTCAAACAAAAAGCATCTTACTCTTTAACAAAACATCTAACTCTGTAGGGATCCTTTCCATCATGTCAGTGAATTAATAACAATCAGAGCCTGCCAGTGGCCTGTTCGCAGCTTCAGCGCTCTCTCAGTACTGGACCAATTTCAAAAATAGTTGTTCCCATTAGTCACTTAGACACAAAAACAAGAGAAAATAGGGTGAAGGTTAAAAATACTGAAGATACCATTTAAATTAGTTTGACATTGCTGCAATCATCTCTCATTGTCTGATATTTTTTAGCAGTATGTCAGGGTCTTTCTCAGTTGGCATAGCAACAGTAATGCAAGCATTTCAAAGGAAATCAAGACTCATACAATGATTCAGCTGTGGGAATGTGTCCCCACAAAAAAAGAAAATGCGGTTATTTGTTGTTAACATGTTGCACAAGTGCGTTATTGTGTTACACAACCAACAGCTGAAACTATACTAAGGGAAAATTGGTGTGAAAGAGTTTTACTTTGTGCTGTCTTGCGAAGATTTACCGAAAAAAAAAAACCTCTAAAATACTCCAATAATTTAGCAAGCGAGATAACGAGAAATGTGAAAGAGACAGTGATACAGTAAATGAGGATGTTGAAGGCAGGATCTGAAACATGCGAGCCGCTCAAAAACAGGATGAGAGCTGTTCCAGAAATGCAGCGGTCAGCAATACCATCCAGCCAATATGTGGGTCTAGGGGCATATGTCATCCGACCATCAAACGAGTCAGGTGATTCAAGACACTGCGAAATGTTACTAAAATAGATTGTTTGCATGGAAGAAGGGCTGGCACCGAAATCTGTCTGTGTAACATCCTTAAAGTTGGTTTTGGCTGGTCATAGTCGGAATCCTCTGATCCGCCAATTCAAGACTACTAGTATTCTATTGCTTGTAGTTTAAAGGATAGTTTAACATTTTTATATTTCTCGGCTACTGTAAAAAAAATATTATCGGAACAAAACAAAACAAAATACATATGGCAAATTAATCAAGTGTTCTCCAGTTATAAGAAGAAAGGTGAAGCTACGTTTCGCCTTACCTTAAAGCGTCGAGCCAGGAACTTGTTCTTCATCTCCAGGAAGTTGCCTTTATTCGCCTGCGATTTGAAAGGCTCATTGACGATGGCGAACTGGGGGTCGTTCTGGATGTCCTGCCACCGGGCGTAGCCGTGACTGGCACAGGGGTCAAGGGTCACTTAACACTTTGAATAAGAGATATTGTGAGGCCGCATCATGCGAGCCATTATCCCACCTAGCATCGTCGAAGTGACGTCACAGTGAAGCTAAATAAGGAGGTTTTTTTTAATTGTTTTTTTTTTTTGTGATGAAAAAGTTATGAATCAGATAAGAGCTCAACATTTTCACTTCATGTTTATTTGCTTTCTTACTGAGCGTTAAGATGCTATCAAGTCTGTGAGCTAGAGCTAGCACCAGGAGAAGATTAGCTATTAGCATGGAGACTAGCATAAAGAGCGAGGGGAAACAGCTAACCTGGCTCCGTCCAAAGATCAAAAATATGCGTACCAGCACATCTAAAGCTCACTGATTAACATTTTGTATCTTTCTTTGTTTAATACGTACACAGCTGAACATGTTAAGGTAACAATCTGTGGTAATACCGGGAGTTGCATGCACCGTAATTCAAAATGACAAATTTTATTTTTGTATGAATTAAAAAAATGAGATACAAAATGTTAATTAGTGAGCTTCAGAAAGTTTAGGTTGACCAAAGTTTTTAAACCTTGGTCAGAGTCAAGCTAGCTGTTTCCCGTTCCAACCAGTCTTTATGCTAAGTTTAGCTTAGCTTAGCTTCATTCTTCAAAAAACAAACATTTCAGGATTTAGGGAAATGCTTATTTACATTCTTCACCAGATTTAGGTGAGGAGACTTATACAACTCTAACTGTCCATTAAATTTGAAATTATAGCCAGCAGCTCATGACCATAGATGGACCGGTAAATCGAAACCTTTGCGTTCCGGCTAAGCTCCTTCTTCACCTAGACAGTCCGGCGCAGCCCCCGCGTAAATGCAGAAGCCACACCAAACCGTTGATCCATCTCACGCTCCGTTCTATCCTCACTCGTGGACAAGACCCAGAGATACTTGAACTCCCTAAAGTATCACGTTCAAAACAGAAATGTAAAAATGCTGACATGTATCCTTGGTAAAGCTATAATCAAGCCCAATAAATCAGGCCTGACACTAAAAGTGCCCGTAGCTCAACCCCTTCTCCTCATTAAAGGATCTGGGACAAGTTGATGGCAACACAGCTCATAGATTATTCATGATTCATGATATTCAGGTTCTGGCAGAGAATCAAAACTCTAATCTCTGGTCGGCATTTCTGAATGCTGGACAGAGCCGAGCTCACCGTTCACACCTGCCTCCAGCCTTTGTGCCAAATTAAGTAACAGACATGAAAGTGATATCGATCTGACCTTTGCAAAGAAAGCAAACAAGCCCAAAGTGTTGAGCTATTCCTTTAAGCTGAACACAGATTTTTGCGGGTGATTCATTTTCCATCTTCGTAAAATACAAAATTACAGTTATTTCAGCACCAAATTTCAGGCGGCTTCTGAAACAAATAGTTCCTCCCCTTTAATTTCAGTCCAAGCAGGCCTCTTGATTATCTCGCAGAGTAATGAAAACAGTTTTATGTGACTGCTGCATGGCCTTAATTACCATAATAGAAGGAACAACATGAACTAAATGACCCACTACATTGGCTTCCAGCAGACACAGTTTGGTGTTTACTGAGCTCTGGCTGGCTTGTTGACTTATTACGCTGGGCTTCTGCCGGCTTATAGAAAAATAAACACACCGGGGTCATCGCTCGGGCAACTGCCGTCAAGGATACATCACGATTCCAGCCAGCAGCCAGAAGTCGTGTCGACGGTGCCAGATCTCGTTCATCTTCCCCGAGGAGATGGCAGCGCGCTCCTCGTTCTGCCAGAGAGTGTGCAGCTCTGTGGGGTGAAGCCAACACAAGCTTTAAAATGAGGCTGGTCTCAAAGTGCTTAGCTCGCTGAAACCTGGCTGCAGGTGTTTCCACGGCACAGAGAGCTTTTCTGGGTTTGCGATCAAGGTGGGGATCATTTTTGGCTTTTGTACCGAAGCTCTGGAAAGCAAGGGGAATGTTTTTTGTTTTAGCGGTGGGTTTTATGTTGTTTAGACTGCTTAGTCACTTGTTTGGACAAGTTAATAAGTTATTTTCACCTTTTCACCTTTCTCTCCTCATCTCTCAGGGATTCTACAGGATTTATATTCAAGAAAAAACCTGTCTCAGAGCATGATATTTATGTTTTGAGCAATGCAAAGAGATCTTTGTATATCTAATGAACATATTGAAGTATAAATCATAATTGCACTATTAAGATCTTGCAGCTAGAATCTTTAGAAGCCGATATTAGATGCTTCAAATCAACCGATGCTTCAGGTCTCCCAAAGAGGAACTGCCCAGTGGGGAGCTCCCCTGAGAACTTTATATCTTCAAGAGCTTTTACTGTTTGCATTTGCACCACCAATAGGAATACAGAAACCTATTTTGCTTCGAGAAGTCAAAATTGCGCTGTATTTGACTCTTTGCATATGCTCAGTAAAGCTTGGACTTCCCTGTCGGTCCATTCCTCCGTGTTTTCTTTCAGTTTTCTTTTACAAGCTGTTGTTTGTGTTGGCTGTTGTTTACACGGCTAGCTGGTTTTTAACAATGGCATTTGCCAGTGCGGCATTGACTCGTTTTCAACCAATCAACATACACTTTCGTCACTCATTGTTCCTCTTGTGTTGGAAGAAACAACGGTTTAAGAACTAAGGTTGAATCCAAATGTCCACCCTCTGGACTTGCAGACTGAGCCCTCGTGGATTTAGTCGTACGTACTGTGACGAGTTCACCGTCATCATGTCAAGTCTGCGAGGGCAAGCTGCTGATAGACGGCCCTTGAGACTACTGTGCTCACTGACGTGGAAACATTTAACTATCTCTCCTGTCATATTCATGACGTATAAGTTGAGGAACAGTGCCTACTCATCTGTTCCTGCAGAAAACAAGATAAATCCCATGTATAGCCTTTTTTTGTGACTGGACATAAACATCTCTCTAAAATAGGTTACACATGTTCAAAACCAGAAAGATTTGTGAATCGGGACTTGTTATATCGTGGATTTGGACAGCCCTTAGCACTCCCAGACTTCCTGGGAACGCGCCCATGAGGTCAGCAAGTCTGCAAGTGTGGACATTTGGAGTCAGCCTATGACAGAGACCATAGATAAACTGAGACGGCCAAATTTAAATTCACTTCCTGTATCTGTGTCATGTGGGTTTCGCCACTGCCCCGCCCCATTGGGAGACTAGCAGCGGTCCTGAGTCTATTCGTTCCAATAGGAAAAGTGAGCTTGAGTACAGATTAGGACCGATTCTGAAGTAAATGTTGGGCCCATTTTTCACAAGCCCCAACCCTTCTGACACTGAAGTGGCATTTTATCAGACAGAAAAATCAGGAGAAAGTTAACTCTGTTCTAGACATGTCTCTGTTTTAGCAACGAACTCTTGCGAACTCTCGTCAATAAGAGACATTAAGCTAGCAGATAAAAACAAGCGGCAAAATAAGGAACGAACATTAAAACGAAACACCCTTCTCAGTTGTGATCACTTTCACCTTAACAAAAGGTTATTGTCACGTTCATGTCACATCCATAATTACCAGTTTCTGACGTGTAAACCCTTGAATCTACGACATATAAAAGTTGGTGGTAAAAATAAAGAAGTATCTGGGACAAAAAAGGTCATTTTGAGGATCATTTCATGTTTTGTTCTTCATTCCTTTCACGAATCTGTTCCTGACAATTGTTTTGCAAGAAAATTATCTTTTTGATTGGTTTTCCATAGCTAGTTGACCATTAATGACCAGAATAAATGTTAAAAAAGTAAACATAGATGGTTAAAGTTGTTGAAATGCATCACTGTATGTACACTTGAATCTATTCAACAGCCACTGCAGGTGAATCAGTACTGACCGGTGAAGCCGCCATCTGCGATGTTGAACATAAAGCGAGGTCGCTCAATGGGAGGCCTCCCGTTACCCTTGGGTGGGTCCTCCTTCACCAATCTGACTTCTTTCCCAGCATCCTTTTCACCTTTGAGTTCCTCTGTTACAGAGAAAAAAGATATTTTGTAAAAAAAAAAAAAGTGCTTATGTATTAATGGCAGCAGACTGTCACAGAGAGTGAAGCGTACCTTTCTTCACGTCAGACACCTCGGTCTTCTCCTTTGCATCTGTCGTCTCAGCTGCTGTTTGTGACTCTTCCCGCTTTTCTTTGTCTTTCTCCTTCTCCTCCGCCAGCTTCTCTCCTTTTGCAGGAAAAAAAAACAGAAGCAAGGGCTTGTTGCTTTGCTCCAAACAATCCTGCTTTATCTGTTTGTGGGTGTCAGGTTTCATCAAACCGACTGATCAGGTTTCTGTGTTATTGTTTTTACCTGTTTTCTCCTCTTTGACCTCCATTTCTTGTTTTGTCTCCTCTTTACTCTCCTCCTGGACTTTTTTCTCCTCTGTTGTGGCAGCTGGAGCGTCAGTCGTTTCCTTCTTCTCCTCCTCTTTCAGCTCAGCGTCGTCTTTGCCTTCGGTCTTTTGACTCGGGGACGAACTTTGTGATGTGTCTTTTGTGGAAGAGGAAAGCTACGGAGAGTAACACAATAAGCTGTCACTCACTGAGTTGGTCTGCTTTGTTGTGAGGGAAAGTCTCCAAATGTCAGCTTTTAATCAGCTGTATTTAATTTGTATTCCACCATTTATCGGACGCTACGTAAGTGATCTAAAGAGCATGGTCCAAAGTGCATGGTAGAAATGCATTTAGGGCATCTCTATCTCAACTTTTCCTAGTTAAACGTTGCATAATCTGGGCGAAAAATAAGGCACAAGGGGCAAAATGTATTGTGTTAATTCCCTTAATTAATCATAGGTGTGTTTTAGGCAGTACATGAATTCAACCAATCAGATCGTCGTCTCCCATTCCAAAACTAAAAACTCTAGTTATAAACCTGACCAAGGAAACAGGACTAAACTTTTAGCTTCAGAAATAATCAGTGAAGTTCTGCTGTTCAGCATCTCTTTTAATGGAGAGACAGACAGTGGCTCTGCTCTGATCTCTGCTACGTTCACATTTTAGAGATTGTGTTTGTGTTTTCCTCATTGATGCTGTATTACTTCACCCACCATCCGCCACCCATCAACGCATCCCTGTGTGTGTACTAAGGGGAATGTATGCGCGTTGTGCACCTGCCTAATGCCTATGAGGGCATATCTTACTATCTGATAATCTCGGCCACTTTGAATTCCATGGTCATTTTTGGTGTTTCCCATGTGTTGTATTTTAATTAACTCCTCCTTCAGATTTCATCAGATTGCCTTCAAAATTGGTTTGTGCGAGGTTGACTACTTTGTGAGCAAAAGTTATTACAAGATCTATGTCATGTTGAATTTTGATGTCTCGCCATGAAACAGGAAATTGCTATAACTTTGGAGTGAGTGGTCCAATCTCCACCAAACTCCGGCCCTGAACACATCTCTATGGCAATATAAATAGCAGGAAAATCCTGCGCCACTAACTCTGGATTAGATATTTGTTGGTCAATGGCTCAGTCCTTTTCTGCTGCCTCAAACAATGCATCTCACCACATGTAATTTCAAGACCTACATGCCCATGGGAGCACAGATGGGTGCAAGTACACTTGCTACTTTCACGATGTGGTTTCTGGCCGTGAAAATGACAACTGAGTCAGTCTGAAGATGGTGTAAGATAAAGCCCATACAGTTTATACAATTAACAGCATATTGTATTTGTAGATTATTGTTTATTCTTTATTACTGTCAGGTTTCATGAGCATATATGTTTTATAGTATATGTTTTAGGGAACTTGTTAAATGTTTAAAATCAATAAACAGAGTGTTTTTTTAACCGACAGTGTCCCACCTCTTCAGATTCAGCAGCCTTGTTGCTGTCCACCTCTTTCCCCTCATTCTTGTCTTTCTCCTTCACTTTCTCTTTGTCAGACGGGGCCTCGCTGCCTTCCTCCTTGTCCTCCTCCTTCTCTCCCTCCTTCCCGTTCTTCTCCAGCTTGTCTGCTGGAGCAGGGGTCGCTGCACATAAACACATAAAACAAACACACGTGTTACTGTAGCTCAGATTCAGCTGTCTCTGGTGCCCTTTACGTGGAGTGCCCCCTGCTGGTAAATGTGATTGTTTGCTTACCTGGCTTTGAGGTGCAAGGTGTGTTATTATAGCTGGCCTCGGGGGTGGGAGTGGCGGTCTTCACCGCGGGAGAGGAGGCCCTGGAGGAGGACTTGTCTACGATGACCTCGGGCTTGAGCTCTGGAAGACTCCATCGTCCGTTGATGTGCTCAAACTCCTGGATCTGGATACACAACACTCAGCAAAATGAAAAAGCTTGGCACGCACTCACTTTACCTAATACCACCTTCTTTAAACTCACCACCCACATGCCCCGCTCGCCTGGCAGTATATCATACATTCCCCCTGGCAGAGATAGCAGATCAGGATGTCAGCAGGTTTCAACAAGTTGGACTGAAAGCTGGAGCGAAGATATTTGAATAAATTCGAGTGAACTGGCACAGGGAAGGTGTAGGGTAATCAGAACATCTTTTGAAGATGTTATGGTTGATTTCTTCACTTGAAGAAGAGCTCTGACATTTAATTTACGACCCTGAGGACGATATTGTCTTTGTAGTTTGCTGAATTAAAGGCAACTCCCTGCTGCCCTGGCACACACGTTCTGGCTCTGTCTAAATTTATCGAACTACTGGAAGTCTATTTTCAAAGCTTTATCAGATGTTTTTGGGCGGGTGATGGAACCACAGAAGAGTCCTCTTTGAGGAGCTTATTACAAAATTGCAACCTTTATTATGTTTTGAGCCTGAAGGATAATTCTCCGTTTTATGGTTCAGAGATGTTACATAGCACTTTAAACTACAGAAACTCGACTTGATACTTCATGGTTCTGTCGACAAATTTGAGATAAAACGGCGTCCATTCCTGGAGTACGCTAAGTCTAAGCTTTAAATCTGTAATATGTAAGTTGCAGATATTGAGCATAGCGTTAGTTCAGTCAGGACACAATGTCAAGCTCAGCTCACATCCCAGCTACATCAGGTGATCTCAAGCAGCCCAATCAACTGATGGAGCAGCTGATTGATGGAAGGGAGTCAGCTGACAGATCACATGATTCCTTTCTATGCAACCAATTGGCGAATCTCATTCAGGGCGCCCTATTTAAACTGCTCTGGCCTGTCTACTGTTGCTGTTCTGATCCCGGGGGGTCTTTGATGCTGCTCTCCCTGCCTTAGGCTTTCCATGTAGGCGCATGGAAGGGCAGACAGGTGTGCTCTCTCTGCCTTATGCTTCCACGTAGACAAAAAAAGGTTCAAAGGTTCAAAGGTTCATTTATTTTCACTCAGTACATGTCTGCACACTACAGAGCGAATTATGTACTCTGGTACCGATACAATAAAAAAGGCAATAAAAGAGGATAAAAAACACATAAAAACATACAGACGCATGGAAGAGGCTCTTTGCATAGGCCTAGGAAAGCCAGAGGGGCCCCAGAACAGAGCCATACCGCCAAATATAATACTGCAAATGGAAGTAAAGTTTTCTTTGACTTAAGTGTTCCTGACTGAACTATACTTCACACACAACTCAGCCAGTTGCCATCGACATAAGTTCTCTGATGATTCTGCAATTGTTGGCGTCATCACAGAGGAGGATGACAGGGAATACAGAGACCAAGCTACTATCCCTTATGGACAACATGACCCAGCCCATGCAGGACACTTGGACAACACAGGCTGCTTCACTCGCTGTGTGTGAAGGAGAGATACCACAGGTCCTTCCTTTCTGCTGCTGTCAGACTATACAACCAACACTGCCCCAAGTGGACCACGCATACGAAAACCATCATCACTTGTGTGCAATATCTGTATCTGTATACACTACCTGTGAAATATCTACACTTGATACTTGTGATAATGTAAATTCTGCCACTCAGCCTGTCTATTTATTATTATTAGGAGAACTGCAACAATTAGTCATTTAATCAATTAGTGGATTGACAAATGTTTTGATAATCAACTTATAGTTTAAGTCATTTCTCATGTAAAAATTACAGAAAATGCTGTTTTCAGCCTCTCAAATATGAAGATTTCCTGCTTTTCTCTGTTTTATATCATATTAAACTGAACATCTCTGGGTTTGTCTTGACTTTAAAGGAACTAGGATGGACATTTTTCACTTTTTCCAAACATTTCATAGACCAAATTATTAATCCATTGATATAGTAAATAATTGGCAGATTCATTGATAATGAAAATAATTGTGAGTTGCAGCCCGACTGTACATCAGTGATAATTGTTAGTGGCGGAGTCCGCCATTCCCATGCTGCTTTCTAATGGCCTTCTTACATATGGGGGATTCACAGGAAATGATGCAATAATGGAACAATAAAGAAAATAATAAGAATAATTGCAGCCCTACTGTACATCAGTGTACACTGTTAGTGGCGGAGTCCGCCATTCCTGAACTGGATTCTAATTAGATTCTACGTAAATGCCTTCCTAAACATGACAGATTCACACGAAATGATGCATGTGTGTAATCCTGTGTTGGTAATTTTCATTGTTTGTTTTAATGTTGATTGAACTTTATAATGCACATAACTGTACATATTTCTTATGTTTACGTTTATTCTATTCTTGTTTATTCTATTGATGTATGTACTGTAGTTAAATTTCAAACTTACAGCCTCAGCACAGTGACGATATGTATTTTATTTTTAATATTTTTATATCTTAAGTACAAGTGTTAAACACTGTAGCATAATGCACATTCTATTTTTTTTTATTTTAATGTACATTTTAATTTTAATTTCATTTAATTTCATTGATTAATATTTACATACTTCTTTTTCATACTCTTATTCTCACTTCTTATAATTCTCTACTCTACATCAGAGCAACTGTAACAAATCACAATATCCCCTCAGGGATAAATTAAGTATTTCTGATTCTGATTTCTGATTCTGATATCAGAAGTTACTGCTGACGGCACTGATTCTGACCTTCTTCTTGACGAGAGACATGACGCCGATCCGCGTGAGGACTGGCTGGCGACACAGGCCCTCTCTCGGCACGCCATCTGCAAACGTCTCTGCCCCGTCAGCCACTGGCTCGCACAGGTGACGCATAAAGAGAGACACATAAGCTCTGGCAAAGAAGAGGAGAAATATATGATTAAAAGACAGAACTTGAGAAAGATTACATCTGAATCAATCAGTACTGTTTGTCCTTACTTGAACTCCTTCTCAGTCTTGCCCCTGAGGTCTCTGACCAGCCACTGAGAGGAGAAAGCGTCCTGAGACGGCATCCCCCAGCGCATCACTGCATTCAGGAAAGCCTTTCGCTGGCGTGTGTTGAAGCCCAGCACCTATGGAAATGACAGTATATCTTACAGTATATTTCTCCAGAGTGAAGCTGGCACTATCCTGGCAGCGGAAAATGTATCAGTGCATTGCTATTACTCTGGAAGACTTTAAATGAAAATGTCAGGATGAGAAAACTTAATTCTCCTGCAGACATCCACGTATTTTTCAAACTTTCCAAGGCCTTCTTTGAAGAGGTCTGACTCCCTAATAACACTAAAATAAACCTTGAATCCTCTCTTGAACAGTGCGGGCCATTATAATCACATCCACCATTATCATTATGATAAATGAGCTTGGAACGTATGGACTTGTTGGAGATGTAATAGCCCTGCTGCCATTTAGGACCGTTAGACTGTTAGAAAAATATCTGAGTTCAATTTAAACACAAAGCCGACAGATTCCAGTAACATCACAATAAAAAAATAGAATAAATGAAAGCAGGGCTCGTTCCACAGACTTGTACAAACCTCAAGGTTGCCTCCCACTCTGGCGAGAAGAGGAGGCAGAGGTTTATCCTTCTCGTTCCTCAACTGCCGGCGTGACTGTCTACGACCTGCAGGTAACAGGAGGCGACAGGACAGGATGGTAAGGGACGGTACTTTATTTATTAGAGGGGGTGGCTAGGTTGTCACTCCGTATTTCTTTTGGTCCTTGAGCCTCCCTGAGTGATGGTGAAAATACATGACTTTCCCTTCACCATACATAACCAGATTTTTTCAGCCTTAATGTAGGTATTGGAGCCAATTCAACAAGTAAACAGCGTGGAGCGAATGCAAACCCTCCTTACAAATTGCATCACTACAAAAGCTGTGTGTGCGCTTCAGCAGAATATGGGTGCATGACCACCAACCATCCGACCACACGAAACTAACTAAATTTAATTAGCCTACACCTCACACGCACTCCGGCACACACATCGCAATGTCAGTAACTTGACACAGGGAACAACATTAAATTTTAAAAATTTACCCTTTAAGGTTTGAAAGTTTGAGTTCAAAGTTGAAAAGGAAATTCAGAGTTGAAAAGAAAACGTATATTTTTTTTAATGTCGTGCAGACAGGAACGCAGAATTTAGAGGGTTTTTTTTTTTATAGGATCAGGTGTAAATGGTTTATTTTTGGTGACATACTAAATGAGACTTGGAGAATAGTGATGTCAGTTTTGTTTAATTTTGTTTTTGACAGCCCAACTCCCATTAACCAGTAACTGACCACTGAATTTTTTCATTTAAAAACTTTGTACTTATAATTTTTTTTTTTATTCTTAATTTAATTTAATTTTATTAATTTTATTGTATTTTATTTTATTTTTCGCGGTACACAGGGAAAAAGAAAGAAAAAAAGACAAATATGAGCTCATGGCATGTTTACAAAGTCATGACACATTTTCCTAATTTAAAGTAGAGTGTAATATATGGTGCATACAATAATCATGTGGAATCTATCTCATTGACTAAATAAACACACCATTTTCTCCACCGTAACGTAAAATACATGAGGCCTTTCCTCTTAGTCCGGCACTCCATTGTCTCAGTGAACTTAAGCACCACACTTCGAAGCGTTTTCAATTTAGAGAGGGTGAAATTTTAATATATTGTGACGTAAATATTTTGCCTTTTATTTTATTTTATGTTTGCTTCACTGACAAACAGCCAGCTAGCTGTGTTAACGTGGAAACATAGTGACCACAGCCCACCCTCTGGTCTCTACTGGTTAGCTAACATAGCTTTCGTCGCTCTGCACTGCACACCAGCTGGGTGGTTGTGTGGGAGTTAGCTAGCGGCGCTAATTCAGCAATTACCGCTAACAACATTGTCTCAGTGACGGCCCAGCGTTGCTGCGGTACATGATCCATGGTCCAACCTCTGGTCTCTCTCCAGGTAGTTTGTTAGCACCACTAGCCGTGCTGACACTGCTAACGGAGCTAACAATGCTAAAGAGGGTGTGCGGCAAAATCGAGCAACTGGGAAGACGTGTGGGGACCAGGAGGGTGGGCCCAGTGTTTTCACACACTGTTGAGTTGGGATGGTGTTACAAGCAGTAATCCCCAATATCAATGAGCGGAGCCGCTAGCTAACGTTAGCTAGTACGCAGAGCAGTACTTGATCGGTCAGTACTGCATTCCAGGCAGTTAACTGATTAATGGTTGACTGTTGTAATCCCTGAGGTAAAATAAAGAGATTTTTAAGATGGCAGCCTTCATTGTGCCTTCATAATTTCTTTTTTTTTATTTCTGGATGTGATAAATGAGGTAATTTTGTAATTTCAAACCTGGCAGGTTTTGACGTTCAGAGGGTATTTAAAATACAGCCATTTAAAGATGTATGCCCCTCACTGAAGCCAACATAACAAACACGAGTCCCTCCCCAGTGCTTTAAAAATTATTTGACATGCCTTTCCCTGTTTTGCACCACCTGCTACAACCTCGTAAATAACGAAAAGTCCCTGAGAGAAGTACAAGATGTAAGGCGAGGGAGGATTTTGCAGACTTGCAGATTTCTTGTAATTTACAGTTAGCGTTGAGTCAAAATTTCTGACATGTTTGGAGTGTTCTCCTCAAACCGTCTGAAGGTTCAGGGGGGAGGAGGCGGATGGCTGTTTGCATTTTTGGCAATCTAACATGTCGGACTCTGCCAGGCAACTGTTACAACTAAATCAATTTCAACCTGTAATTCAACACAGACCTGAATTTGTGTGTGTGTGTGTGTGTGTGTGTGTGTGTGTGTTCCAACAGGCATCTTTCATTGTTTCGTGAGCAGCGCAGCTCTGGTTGATGTCTCTTTCTCCTGCTTACCTTCTGGCCGGTCGTCAAAGTCCTCGTCCTCCTCCTCGGAGCCCACTGAATACTCGGACTGGTTATCTGAAATGTCAGCATGCCACTCTGAAACAGCACATGGTGGTCTGTCAATAGGCCAGGCCCATTCACCTCCACTGTGCAAGCAGTAACTCAAACACAGGACACATCATCTAAAGTCCTGCTAATTCTACAAAGATCATAAGCTTAGAGTAAGTAATAAATCTTGACGATAAATAACAAATGCAGTCTTACTTTCAGCAATCATTCATAGGATCATGTGACAGAGGATTTGTTTTTAAATCCACAGTTTGATATACACAGCTTACAGGAGTTTGTCCAGCACCAGGTCCAAACCCAGTCCCTACCTTGGTCTTCCTGTGCAGCGTCATTGTAGTTGACAGGCTTGCGGTTCCTCTTGCCTTTGCCCAGCTTGCTCGCCAGGTCTTCTTGTTGCTGCTCGTAATGATGCCGCAACAGTTTCTCCCAGTAATCCGGATCCACGTTCTCCTCCTGTTTGATGATCTCCCGCTCAATCTCCTCGATCTGGAGCATCAGAGAGAATTATTTGCAGACATTTGTCATTCTGTCATCTGACTTAATGTCTCTGAAATAGCATAACTGATTGTGGTTATCTGTTATATTACTACAACATGCGTACATTCTCATATAAAGTTAAGTCAAATCTTTCTTTACAAAATTTTCCGCAGAGCTGAAAAAAGGGCTTAGTCATTGAAATCATGACAGAGAAAAGCTTCACTATTTACACTTCAAATGTAGCTGGGTGTTTGACATAGCACTCTAAAGGCCTTTGCACACCAAGACCGAATTTTTTGTATGCATTTTTTTAATCCGACAAAAACTGTAACACACAGAAACCTGGTGCACTGAGTCCGATGCATTTTATTGTTCTAATCGTTATGAACATTCGCAATACAGGACAAAATTAAAAGCCAGATTTGCATTCTTGCATCTCTCCTCTCGAGTTATCATAAGTGCTATATCGTAGGCAACTGGACTTGCTTGGGTTTCTTAAAGACGTTTCGCCCCTCATCCAAGAAGCTTCTTCCGTTCTTGAGGACTGGTGTGGAGTCGCAGGCTTTAAACCCTGTGTGGGTGTGACCCCTTAGGGCCGTTTCATAGTCGACGCACGCAACCATGCAAGCGACGCAAGCAACGCGAGCAACGCACTTCCTTTCATAATCAACACATTGAACGCAAGCGACGCGGGCGATACTTGAAATGCAGTACGTCACTCGCGCAATAGGGGGTAGCAGAGTCACTGGTACATTCAGGCTAGCTAGTACTGCTATTTTATTAGAGTGCAGGGCACTAGAACTGTCATATAAATGGGGGTGTGCCCGTATGAGTTCACAAAGTTTTTCCTCCTCACCCGCCATATTTCATACCTGCTTCTTCTGTGAATAACAAAAAGTGGTTAATTTCAAGTACGTCGCTTGCATTACCCCCGCTGGCAATGCATGGTATTACACGCGTCACTGCGTTGCGTATCAAAAAAAATTAACAACACATTTTGAGACGCAAGCACGCATCATGGTGGCCAATGCGTCTCGATGCGTCCCAATGCGTTCGCGTCTGCATGCCTTTGCGTCAACTATGAAATGGCCCTTAAGGCCCGAACATACTCGGGTGTACTATTAGCGGAGCGGACTTCGCGAGGAATGTCCGCAGTCATTCGGGCTTTCATAGTCAAGCGCACTTCCGCGTTGTAGTTTCCTGTAAAAATGGCTGTGAAAAATCCCCGCGATGTGAAAAATACATGCCGAGCAGTCACTGGTGCGCGGAGCGGAGTCCACGCGGTCGTAAAATCTGAGCTTTGCGCGCACAGGGCTTATGGACATCCGCTTTGAGTCTGCGCGGACCTCCGCGGAGTCCGTTCCGCGTACGTTCCACCCGAGTATGTTCGGCCCTTTACAGAGTCTTTGGGGTCACATGTTAGCTCTTAGTTTCAGAGTCGTTAAGGTCATAATGTGAGTCATTGACCCACCCGGCCATTTTGTGTGTTGTTAGGGTCAGGTGGGACCAGGTGAGAATTGGTTTTAAAGTCGTCTGGGGAGGGATCCCAAGACTGCATTGTAGGTGGATGATAAATGGTGTCGTAGGCCACCTCCTGTGTTTAACGATGGTTCAACGATGTCTTCAAGAAACTCAAGCAAGTCCAGTTGCCTACGATATAGCACCGACATCCTCCAGAGTTACTTATAATACGAGAGGCTCAGACATGGAGTTGCACATTTGAGGGTTTACTTCCAAGTAGACCCTCAAATGTGCAACTGCATGCCTGAGTCTCTCTTGTTTTAAGTCTTGTTTATGCTACAGTGTTACCTCCCCGGTGGCTGCCACTCTCTGCAGGAGTCTTGCATTTGGCACTGTGGCTACCTGAAGGGGCTGAGCTCTCCTGCCTCTTTGTTTCTACACTGTTGCTTGCTTTCTGTCTTGTGTGCAGTCCTCATCCATTATTACGTCCACCTTGATTATCATGCACCGAAATATTGCTGTCTGACCCGCTGAAAGTAAGCTCTCTTCACTGCTTCATGGTCAAACGAGTCACTAAAGGCTTTTGACAGAAAAATTGCAACAAACTGAACCTTTTCTGAAAACTGTAATAACGCATAAAGTTTTGGAGGCAGAGTACAAACATGATTGACGCAAAGTGAGGCCATACGTGTTTATAAACACGCATCAATTTTAGAAAAAAAAATTAAAAGAGTACTGTTTGCGGTGGAAACACTAGAGTCTAGGTACCATGTCTGAAGGGTTACTTTTGGTTCTGAAGGTACCACACCGAAACTGGGCTTAAAGTCACCAGTCCAGTAGCACCATCTCTTTCAGCATCCAGTCCATCAAAGTTAGACATGGTAAAAAAAAAACTCCAAAAGAACCCCAATATACAGTCCAAAATCCCCAAATATTCAGCTCAGTATCACAGAAAACAAAGGCATTTACAATTGGCTTTTATCAACAACAGCATCTGTTGCAGTATTTGTAACATGCTCTCCACCTCCTCCCTCTCACCTTATCCTCCTCTCGGACCATGTACTGGGCCACTTTAAAGGAGCTGAGGTACTCGTTCATGTTCTGGACGTCTGAGTCGTCTGTGGCATCTTGGCTTCGGTCCAGCAGCCTCTCAATGGCAACGTTGTCATAGTGGATCACGCTGCCCTCGTCCTCAACTTTGTCCCCTGAACTATTCTTCATACCTGCCAGTTAAAGTTAGGGTTAAAAGTGGAAATGATACGTCCTGTTCTTCCAGACAAATTCCACAAAGAAATGCATGTTGTCAATAAAACCAGAATAAGACCAAATTAGTCAAGACATTTAAGCGTGTTTGACAAAATAATTTCACTCAGGAGAGGAAGCCTGCCAAATCCTCCCTGTCAGAATCAATCCAACAAAATCCCTTGACGAAATATTCTATCACTTTACCTTCTACTTCATCCTTGAACAGCTCTTCTGTTCCAAACTTGAGGATGTCGTCCAGTTCCTGTTTGGTCATGGAGCCAGCTTTGGATCCCAGGCCTGGCCGGACCACCAGGTGGGTCAGCATCATCTTCCTCTTGGCCACCTGGGTGATGCGCTCCTCCACGCTGGCTCGCGTCACAAACCGGTAGATCATCACCTTGTTGGCCTGTCCGATTCGGTGGGCTCGACTGAACGCCTGTGCAGAGAGCGATACAGCTGAAACATGAAGTAGCTGTAGCACTGAATCCTTATTTCACTCAGCAACTGCCAGTCTACAGTACCTGTATGTCATTGTGAGGGTTCCAGTCAGAGTCGAAGATGACAACTGTGTCTGCCGTGGCCAAGTTGATGCCCAAACCTCCCGCTCTGGTGGAGAGCAGGAAACAGAACTGACAAGCACCAGGGGCTGCGAGCAGAGAGACAGAGAGAGTGTGTAAGATATACAAACAGCCAGTAACATTCAAGGGATAGCTCAGGGTTTTTGACGGTTTGCCTATTTTGACCGCAGTTCACAAGCAGTGATTGATGTGATTGACAGCTGCGTTAGAGACTCCTCAGCTCTGATTTCTTTCATACTGCCGTGTAGGATTCTAGCAAATGCCATCAGAAGCACTAAGTGGAGGCACAGGAACATGATTTTTTTTCCACAGACTGTCTCATGTATTGTGTAGACGTAGGAACCGTTTCAACAAATACAAAAAAAGGTTATATCATCCAGTATCTCACCATTGAAGCGGTCGATGGCCTCTTGTCTCAGCGCTCCTGTGATGCCTCCATCAATTCTTTCATACTTGTAACCTTCATGGTCCAAGAAATCTTCTAGTAGATCCAGCATTTTAGTCATCTGTAAGCGGAAGAAAGAAAGAGAGCTGGTCTAAACCAAAATTTAAATGCTGCATTTTCAAACCCAGTAAAGATTCAGGCCAAAACACAAAACACGCCCCTATTATTTCCAATGTACAACCCCACACCGGCGACGGCTAGATGTGCGTCGGTGCTCCTGGACGCACCGCCCCTGCAGCACTTTACACCACAGTCCAATGTCAAGCCTTGCTGCCCCCAGAGTTAAATGCATTTTCCACCTACTCGCTCTGTGCTTGTACATACTGGCTCCTCTCCTCACCATGGATGCATAAAGAGAACTCTGTTGTTGTCTCGTGTGTGACAGAGACTGGATGACTAGAGACTCGTTGAGGTCAAGAAATATCTGAGCTAAACTACCCACAATCCTGTCATATAAAGACAATGGCCTAAAAGATGTCCCTTGTTGAGTTTGAGGATTTAGTTTGTATTTTTTCAGAGATGACTTCATATTCGAAAACCTCAGCAGAAGCTTAAATGTTTAAAAAATGATATTTGCTACAGCCCTACCTGTGTGTGTTTTCATCTACACTCGATTACCCACGCACAGCTGGAATCAATCTGCTGCTGAGCCTTCTGGAGGCGTCATGGGAGTAATTTAACATCTGTGAAGGGAGGTGTCCATCTGGTGTGTGTACTTGCCTGTGCTTAGCATACTGTATTTGTGTGTGTCCATGTGAGTGTGTACCTGTGAGAACACCAGCACTCGGTGCCCCTGCTCTTTCAGTTTCCTCAGCATCTTCTGCAACAGCATCAGTTTCCCAGAGGCCTTAGTGAGGGCCGACCCCTCGTAAGCACCGTTGGGGGTTTTTTGGGCTTCCTACAAACACACACACACACACATGCCATGAGGAACAAATACATGTCTGCATCTTAACTGTAACTTTAACCATAAACTACATCTTAAAAATACAAATATGTTACAACAAGCACTACTGAAAATGACCACAAGGTGTCACTGTTTTGCCATTTAGGAGTAATCCAAAGCATTTATTATCAAAGCATTGTCTTTGGCTACAAAGGGGGTATTGTCAAGGATAAGAGTGTGTGTGTGTGTTCTCACCATGGAGGCGACGGGGAAGAGGTAGGGATGGTTGCAGCACTTCTTCAGGTCCATCATGATGTTGAGCAGGGACACCTGGTTCCCTCCGCCTTTCGAGTTCAGAGCCTCAAAGTTCTTGGTCAAAATCAGCTTGTAGTATTTTCTGTTTTTATAAACATAAAGACAAATGAGGACATGATCATCGCAGCGCCGCACACACAGACTAAGATAAACTTCCTTTTTCTCCTGTCCACCCTACATTGTTTCATTTTTAATGAAAACATCCTGAAGACTTTCTAAGGAATTGTCTCACCTCAATATTGCTAATTGAAGTTATTAATTTTGTGCTGCAAAACATCGGATTGCTACAACTCCATTTAAACCTTAACAGTTTAGAGTTGAAATAATGGTTAAATGCAACCTTCATGCCTTAAAAAATAAATTAATTAATTAACTAATCTTTAAAAAATGCCCAGTTTTGTCGAGTCATGTCATGTCTAAAAATGTCCATCATCAGCGTAAATCCACATCCCCTGAACCCTCCAATGAATGTGTGTCGTACTTCTGCATGGGGCTCAGCTCCACCCTGACAATCAGCTCGGTCTTGGCGGGCATGTTTTTGAAGACGTCTGCCTTCAGCCTCCGCAGCATGTGAGGCCCCAACAGGTCGTGGAGCTTCTTGATCTGATCCTCCTTGGAAATGTCGGCAAACTCCTCCAGGAAGCCTTCAAGGTTACTGTACACAGAGATGGAACTGGGTGAAGGACTGATAATACCCTCAAACATTCTTTGTATGTAACAGTTTTAGGTATACCTGTGTGTATATGTGTGTGTGTGTGAGGAGTCGTACTTGAAGCGGTTGGGTGTGAGGAAGTTGAGCAGGTGAAACAGCTCCTCCAGGTTGTTTTGGAGAGGAGTTCCCGTCAGCAGCAGCTTGTGGTCGATCTTATAGTCGTTCAGACGCCTGAAGAACTGCAAAGACAAGAAAACTCCTTCACTGATCTGCAGTTATTTTACATACATGTCTAACAAAATTCAGCTCTAGCTTTAAAGTAAGACGAATTTGCACTATAAAAAAGCCAAAACCTGTCAAAGATACTGTAGTTAATTCAAAAAGAGTGTTGCCATTTGATGGTTTGTCCACCAGAGAGTGCTGACCAGTAAGGCTGGCATCAACCACAGAGACTCCAGAGCCCTGTACTACAGAGCAGCATTTGGAGTTAGTGAGGTAACTTCAGGGTTCACTCTGGGTTTTCAGTCCTACAAAGCTGGTTCTCTTTTGACCAGGTTTGTAGAAGTGTGTAGTACCTGTTATCCAGACGGCCAATGTTAGGGTTAGTCACCAGATAATGAAAACATATCCTGGATGAGTCGACCTGGCGTCGTAGTACAGGCCTCAGGCTGACTAAAATTCTACCTACATTTCAACCAATCTATTGGTCAACGGGTGAAAGAAATCTCTAGGTTTTCTTAATCGACCACAGTGTCCTGAGCGTACTCTACCTGGCAGCATTGTGTCTCCACCAAAGCGGCTATTTCCTGAGGCCAGCATATTTGATAATTCTTTGCACTGGGAGCGCCGCATATTTACACTATGCTACAATCACCAGCAGCATGACGGGGTGCTGAGCATCTTTTTAGCACTTAGCACTGCACGTTTGGCTTTTTTTTTTTCTGGTCGACGAGTTTTAAAACGTCCAACTTCCGGTTAAACACTGCACTTGTCACTGTCACTTTTTACCCAGCTGTCTAATTACAATGGAGGGGCAGGACAAATACAACAAAGACCAACCGTCACATCATAAATGTACAAGCACAGAACGACAACAATAGAGCATAAATTAATACTGAACCCACACAGATTAGCGGGTCCATCCTCCCCAATAGTCGAGCAAATGTTTGTCGACCAGAAAGGTTAGTAGTTGGCAAGATTTCATTGGTCGCTTAGTTGAAGAAAAAGAAAATAACTAACAAACGTGAAACTCTGTAAGGAGCTGCACCAAAACCTATATGACTGGACCATGTGGGAATTTAATTTGAAAGGACAGACACAGGAAGTGCGGTTATTCCACAGGCTAGTTAATAACATGTCGGGCAGGAAATCCAAAGTGTGGGATCATTTTGAGAAGGTGAAGGACGAACCCAAGGTGATATGTAAACTCATCTTCATTGGTCGACTACAAACATGACGTATCATCTGAAACATGGAAGTAGCTACATGCCCATTAGCCCACAGCGTCATTAACAGGCGGCTCGCTCAGTGTGTGACGTGCACTTGTAGATAAAATATAGGCCTATATTAATGAAGGTTCATTAGTACGGTTTTGTATTTCTCTGTAATGTAGCACAGTGTTAACAATGTTACTGATACTATTCTTTCTCACACCTTCAAGTCAAATTATATCATTTAATAATTACGTTAATATCGTAAACGTGCAGGCAACTAGTCGACTAATGGTCTTAAATGACGACTATTGGTCGACGAGGAAAATTTTTAGTCAAGGGCAGCCCTAATCCAAAGCAAGTACTCTATCTTGTACCTACATTTTTACTTCCGCGGATATTCCGTTTCATAGCAACCAGATGCAACCAAATTGTCTCAACAAAAATGCTACGCCTCCAATGTGCTCTAGCTCTCCCAGCTGGGCATTTCCTGACAAGTGCTGGGTGTTTTCAGCTGGGAAAAAAACACATGCGCGAAATGAACCACACAACTCTTTTACCAATGAGAATTTGGTCCAACAAGAGCATAGCAACCAACCACGAGGAAGTTGTCAGCCCTACTGACCAGCATTTTTGCACGATCTCCCTCTCAGTACATGTAAGGGTCACAATCCTTTAAAAATGTGAGGCCTTTTTATCAAAAATGTAATAAACTATTTAGTGCAGTAGTTCCCAACTGGTCCAGCTACAGTCCAGTTTAACATATTCGGCATCATACATGTTATTGGCCATGTCTGCTGTCTCTGTCAAGTAGCTGCCTGTTAGTCACTCACTCTATAGCAGAAAACGGTACTTCAAAATAAAAGCTCTGAGCTGAAAATTTACAGTACAGTACTAAAGCGTTGTTTTTTCAAACTTGACACGTTTGCGAGTCACTTGCAGTCCATTCAGAATGGACCTTTGACCCACTTTTGGACCGCAACCCACCACTTGGGAACCTCTGATTTAGTAGGGTTTATATTAACATTGACACACATTAGCTCCAGTACCTTGGACTGATTGTTCTTGAGGCGGTGGGCCTCGTCCACCACCAGACAGGCCCAGTCGATGGACTTGAGCGCCGTCTGGTCGATGGTCACCAACTCGTAGGAGGTCAGCAGCACGTGGAATTTGATGGGAGCCTCTCTCTGCAGGGAGACAAAAGAGAAAGGATTTTAATATATGTGTTTTTTTAATATCATTATGGTTGTTAATGTTTATGGTAACGGGTTTAAATTTGCTAATAGCTAATTTTTCGACTTGTCACTCAAAAACAACTAATAAATAATGAGAGTTTTGAGTTACATTTTTCCAAGACCTATCAAGGATCTTTAAAAACAATAACATGATTAGATCAAGTAATTACTTCATGACTTTCCTTGTCATCATCTATCATCCTCATATTTAATTTTAAGATTTTGGCCCTCTCCCTCCTCACCCTCAGTTTGAAAGCCTTCTTCCCTCCTTTGACGGCCGTGTCGTCGAAGGAGAACTCGTTCTCTCTGATGATGGCTCGGCTGTCCTTGTCTCCTGTGTACGTCACCACGTAGAAGTCGGGCGCCCACATCTCAAACTCCCTCTCCCAGTTGATGATGGTGGAGAGCGGAGCACTGACCAGGAACGGACCCTTAGTGTGGCCCTGGGGGACGGAAGAGGAAGAACAATTCATACAGTCTTTTCAGTGAAACGAGACAACAGTAGGACCAAGGGGCTCCTGTACCTCTTTGAAGAGTGAGTAGAGGAAGACGATGGTCTGGATGGTCTTGCCGAGGCCCATCTCGTCTGCCAGGATGGTGTCTGTGCCCTGAGCCCAGGAAAACCGGAGCCAGTTCAGACCCTCCAGCTGGTACAGGTGCAGCGTCCCACCTGTCGATGTTACAAAGTCGGGCTGTTCCTCGTATTTTATCGTAGGCTGGAAGGAGAGAGCACAGAGGTGAGACCTTATTGGGACACAGTTCATTTTATATTTAACTCATATGGTCATCTGCTCCAGACAGGTTACCGCAAGTGTTTAAATTAATCACTCTGCTACATGTAGCTACATGCTAACATCTGGATAACACATAATCTTGGTTGCCAGTGTCGTTAACTTCTCCCAAATTTCACATCATATTCCTGCAGGAACATGTCTGGTTGTGTACATTGTTTTGGTTTAGAAGCTTTAATGGGTGATCTTTCATAGTGAAAAGTGATGGTATACACCATTACAGTCATTCCCCAGCTGCAAATATACTGCTACATGTAGCTACATGCTAACTTCAGGGCAAACATGTAATCTTGGTCGCTGATGTTGTTAATTTTCCCCCAATTTCGGATGATATTTCTGCTGAAATATGTCCACTTGAGTTTAGACAGTAGAAATTGTCGCTATACGCAGTCATTCTCTGGCTCCAAGCGCACTGCTACATGTAGCTACATGCTAACATCAGCAAACCAGGTGATCTTGGTTGCCAGTGTTGTTAATTTATTCCCAGTTGTGAATCATGTTCCTGCTGAAACATGTCCAGTTGTGTTTAGAAGTATTTTTCAGTGAAGAAAGCACTGCTCTGCATCATTACAATCAATCCCAAGCTGCAAATACACTGCTACATGTAGCTACATGCTAACGTCAGGGAAACATGTAATCTTGGTTGCTGATGATGTTAATTTCTCCCCAATTTTGGATCATATTCCTGCTGAAACATGCCCCCTTGGGTTTAGAAGCTAGTTAGTTTTGTTTGACAAGATAAAACCAATCCACTTAACAAACGTTTGAAAAATGACTGTATATTTCATTGACCTGATTAATATACACATAAAGAGAATATGGTTCCACCTTGTAAGAAACAGGTAAGATGAATAGATTGCATAAGAATACTTAAAATTTAATCATCAAAAATAAAAGCCCCCATTTCCAAACAATTTGGTTGTCTTTCTAAACCTGACTGAAGCTCCAGAGAGTCAGATGGAAGAGTTGGTGTAAAATACCAACAGGAAGCAGCTTGAAAGACAAAATAACTGAAACTAGAGTTAACTCACATCAGTGACCGGCGAAGCAGGAGACTCCTCTTCACCCTCCTGGTTCTTGCTCCTTATCCTCCTGGGTTTGTCTGGATCCTCCTTCATTATTGCATCTCTGTTGGACAGAGAAATATCAGTGACTATGTTTTCATGCACACCAATATTACACTATTATTCCAAACAGAACAATACTTCAAATTTGATAATGACCATTTAATGAGCATATTCCTATTCCTAACTATGTAAACAGCTTAGTAGGAATATTGTCTTCATCAGAATAAAAACCAGAATATTTTGTCGATGTTAACACAAAAATAAACAAAACGAGATGTGTAAATACAAAAAATAAATGTTGAAGCTGAACTATGCACTGACCTACAGTAGGTTCCCGTACTTTCGGGTACTCTCGAGTCTCCTGATAAAACTCTAACGTAATGAAAAAAAAAAAGCTGAAACAACATCATCACTGCATCATTTTGAAAACAACTCGACAGTACTGGCTGTAAAAAAAATAATAAAAATGGTCTGTTTTTTCCCATAATGACGTCAGTGGTGGTGAAATATGCTTCCAACACGTCCTACCTGTGTCTCCAGTAGTTTGCCTTGTAAATTGCGAATTCAGGGATGTCCATGTCGTCTCTCTCCCAGGTACACTGGTCGTAGGTCAGGTCTCTCCATTTCACCAGGTAGTGGTACATCCCCTTTTTATCCACACTGGCACAGAGACACACACAGAACAGTGAGTGCTTGTGTTATGTGTTTGAATGTATTCGGATTTTGTAAACCACCATTTTGTACTACAACAGTACTGCGGTGTTAAAACACTCTCACAAGTGTTCACAAACAAATGTCAAGTCACTGAACTCAAAACACACAAATAAATGCGGTGATCTGAATCAGTAACTCATCATTTGAAAACCATAGAACTTCAGTTAATATCCCAGAGGCTGGTTGTACAAAAACACCTTAAGCTTTCTCCTTAAGTATGACACTTAAGGCTTAATTCCTCCTCAACTAAGGGACTTACACAGTTGCACAGAATCCCTTGAATAGTTGTCTTTGTTAAGGAAAAACATTCAGTCATTTACTGTGTTAAAAGAGATTTTACAGCAGCAAAATTTTCCATGGAAATTGTTTGTTTGCTGGGACTCACACTTGTGACGCCTGCTATCGTCTCACAAAGTTGGCTTATAGTTAGGTAGTGAAAAAATGACAAAGACAAGAAAACCATATTGGTTAGAGGAGGAGAAGATCAAACTTCTAGAGGAATACAATCATAGAAAGCACAAACTACAAAGTAAATTTGATCCCCAAATATCAGAAAACGATTGTCGGAGGAAACTGCAATGAGAATTAAATCCATAGTATTAAATTTAAAAGTGTATCCACTGGGCTCTCCTGGTCACAGAACACTTTTCTCAGGGTGTGTTAGTTTTTTCATTTATCACCATAAACTCGGTCACTTTGCAGTCAACCCTCCAGTCAAACCTGGAGCGACATCACTTTTTTGAACCTTTGAATCCCGAGCACATTGGTTTGATTTATTTCGAAATACACAAGAAGAAAGGCAATGAGCAATTCGGCAAGAAATGTTCCGTAAACTGCGAGACGTTAGTAGATTTGTAAATTATTTTTTAAAAAATCTATGGAAAAAATATGCATAAATATGTATTTTAAAATTATGTTACAAATTTGTTATAATTTTAAGCACTTTTTTTAAGATTATGCCCTTATTTGAGTTTGTTTTTTAAATTTTGTGACTTTTTTCTCTTATTTCTTGCTATTTTTATCTTGTTATTTTTTGCTAATTGCCTTCTTCCCATGTTTTTGAAAGAAATCAAGTCACTTTGCTCAGGTTTCAAAGCATTAAGGTAGAGTCAGAGGTACCTTAAAAATATTTTTACCTGAATTTGGTTTTTAAGGTCTTTTGTGCAACGGTCAAGGGATTCCTTAATTATAAGACCAAGACAAGAAGAAAACCATAAATACTGAACATTTTAAGGAAATTATCTTTTGGTGCTCATGGTTTTAGTAGAATAAACTGAATAAATTAAATGAGCTAATAATGTGTAGCATGTCCATACAGACATAGTGTAAATATTTTTATTTGTATGCATGATGTGAGCAGCTAATGTTAGCTTAAAATTCACATGCAAGGAAGACCATATGCTCTCCACTAGATGGCAGTAATGCAACATTTATGGATGCCAAACGCTGTTATTGTAAACAGAAGAAGTGCTGCCACTAGTGCATTGTGTTTTAGGAGTTACATTTGTTTGTGAGTACTTATGAGACCGTTTTAACCTCTTACAACAGACCAAAAACAAAATCCTGTTAACTGAAAAATAGTTAATGGCAGATGTTAATAAAGATAAATAAATCACACTGGCTTGGATTGCATTATAAATTAATGACAATACACTCAGGAACTGACGACACCACATTTCAAAAGCCCAGACACTGCGTGCTAATGCTCACACACAAGCCTCACCTGTGGTTGATGATGCGGTGGATCATCATCCACTCAGGCTTGATGCCGTATCTGTAGTACTTGTCTTCCAGCATGGCGTACTGGGGGTCCTTGGCCCTCCTCTTCTCGCTCTTCCCCACTCCGTTCTCGTCCTCTGCGCCCGACCCGTAATCCAGGCTGGGAGGCTCGTCCATGTCCGTCTTCCTCTGGTAGTTTCTGTACATCACCGAGTGGAAGATCTCCAGCTGGGAGGAGGAAGGAGAATAGGGACAGGAAGATGAGGATTGGGAGAAAAGTTCTGAGCAGTTCTAGACTCGATGTGACCGTCACTTGAATCCTTTCTGTCTCACCTGCAGCTCAGTGATCCAGGTACAGTGCCAGTACGACTGCCCGGTCAGCTTGACAAAGAACTCCCTCTCGGCTCGGCCCTTCATGGGAGGCGGCAGTGGGGCATCAGGCGGGGCATCAGGAGCCGGGGGGACAGGGATGGGAGGCGGAGGTTCACCCCATCGCCAGTGGAGGATCTTCTGGACACGTCCTTTGATTGGCGGACACTAAAGGAGGAATATTAAGAATAATTAATCCTAGGAAGTGTGAATGGATCCTGTGTTTGCAGTCAAACAGTTGGTTAGGACTAAGACTATTTATTTAGTAACACTCAGCTGAATCTGTTTGATACATCTGTATATTTGGGCCCCCGCTTATCCGGGACTGGGTCGCGGGGGCACCCCAGAGCACCCCAGACATCCCTCTCCCAAGCAACGCTTTCGGGCTCCTCCTGGAGGACCCCGAGGCGTTCCCAGGCCAGATGAGATATGTAATCCCTCCATCATGTTCTGGGTCTGCCCCGGGGCCTCCTACCAGTGGGACGTGCCCGAAACACCTATAACGAGAGGTGCCCAAGAGGCATCCTGATCAGATACCTGAACTACCTCAACTGAACCTTTTCGATGCAAAAGAGTAGTGGCTCTACTCTGAGCTCCCTCCAGACATCCAAGCTCCTTACCCTATCTCTAAGGCTGAGCCCAGCCATCCCACGGAGGAAACTCATTTCAGTCACTACCCAGAGTTCATGACCATAGGTGAGGTTTGGGACGTAGATGGACCAGAAAATCGAAAGCTTTGCCTTCCAGTTCAGCTCCGTCTTCACCACGATAGTGGCGCCTGCATCACTGCAGAAGCTTCACCAAACTGCCCATCTCACGCTCCATTCTGCCGCTGGGGGGACGAAGGGGTCTGGTCTGGGAACCTCAGAATTGCATCTCTGCTTTATGCAGATGATGTGGTTCTGTTGCCCTCATCACACCATGACCTCCACATTTACACATGCCCATGAAACTGTCTTTGTCTATGACACATTTAGCTTGGAATACATTTTCTCTCAAGTGTCTTGAATCTACCTTCTCATATATTTCAATATTCGATACATTTCAATTTCTCATATGTCTAAAATTTTAACGGCAGCTTTGGTATTTTTCAACCTTGAACCTACTTTTTAATATTTCTCACCGTGCAGCGCGGACAAAGCCACTCTCCATTGGGGATCTCCGGCAGCGGCGGGTTGAGACAGTGGATGTGGTAGGAGGAGGTGCAGGTGTCGCAGCACAGCAGCTCGCCTCCGTCTTTACACACCCGACAGAACTCCATGTGGTCGTCATCCTCCTCGTCCGCCCCGGTGTGGACCCCGACTCTGACCTCTGATATCACCCTGTCCTCGCTGTCCTCCTCGAAGTCCTCAAAGTCCTCGTCCTTTGCTTCCCACTGGATTCCCTCTTTTTCCTGGGGAAGGAAATAGTTCATTAACTGACTGACATGTCAAATATATATAAATATATGTTTTGACAGAATTTTGACAATGACAAATATCCTGTTAGGGGTTGCTTGTGGACTTGGGGACTTGGGGTCTATCCCAGCAGACAGTGGGCGAGAGGCAGGGTACACTTTGCACAGGTAGCCTGGCTTGGCGTGGTTTGGGATTTCAACTTCACACAACTTCTAAAACGGCTGATAGCAAACATGAAACAGTTCAAACAGGACGCAGGAGAGAAACTAAACTCCAAACCACAGAGATTCACTTAGACGCTACAGACGTACTGAGAGCTGAACACACAGAGAGTTTTAAAAACGCCTTTCTCTCTGGTCTCCTGCAGATACAGGTGAGGAGAGTCTCACAAAAACACATGCTTATTTTGGGGGCAGAACGGGGGATCGTCACCGCTACTCGCTTGAGGGCTTTTCGACCTACTCCTGAGAAGGTCCATCTCTGGCACAGCTTAATATGTCAAGGCGCGTCTAAACGGACAATGGAAACACAAATTGGAACAGGCATGGCTTTACTCTGTGCGGCCAAGAGTGACAATTGAAAAAGGGGTCATCAATTAACCTGCATGTCTTTGGATTGTGAGAGGAAACTAGAGTACCTGGAGAAAACCCACGCTGACACGAGGAGAACATACAAGCTCTACACAGAAGGGCTGCCAAACCCTAGGTCCGAACCAGGAACACTTTCACTGTGAGGTGACAGTGCTATCTGTCAGAGATGTGATCTTGTCTTCTTGTGCACCCCCTGTCCATCCCTCTCCTTTTCAGCTGCAGAGAGTCTCATTCACGCGTTCGTCACTTCCAGACTTGATTACTGCAACAGTCTCCTCTACGGTTCATCATCCAAAACTCTCAAGAAACTACAATACAAATACAAACTCCTCCTCCTCATCATCTATAAAGCCCTCCACAACTTGACTCCCCTCTACCTGTCTTAGCTACTCCACGGGTACACTCCCTCCTGCACTCTCAGGTCTGCTGATGCCATCCTCCTGCCTTTCTCTGTGTTATTAGGTTGCCAGCACCTGAACACAACTCCACCTAACACCTCTGCACTCCACATTTAACTCACAGTGATTCATTGAGCTGACTTTTACTTGTTTCAGTATAACAGTTATCTGTGTCATGGTAACCGAAAAATGAACATTGGGTTTAATTTGTGACATGACTGAATAGATCTACACCCACAGCACCACTTCAGGTATCAGTCTTTGCCTGGACAGGATTGTGTTCGTCTGAATTCAGCCAGCCTTCCGCTGAGATTTGCGACGCAGCTACAAAGCCTCTATTCATCTGCAGCTCCGAGCAAGTAAAAACAAACCCACTTTTAACTGTCTTTTCTTTTTCTCACTCGGCCTTGCCAAGTCGACACGTCACTTCAAGATAAATATGTGAATAAGGATGCTGAGCAAAAAAAACAGACGTGGTCCTGTACTCACGCAGTGCGGGCAGCTCCACTTGCCCTCGGGGGCCTTGTCCAGCTCGGGCTCGAGGCAGACGAGGTGGTACGCTCGGGGACAAGTGTCGCACAGGATGATCTCTCCGCCCTGCTGACACACCTCGCAGTAGTCCTGATGATCCGTCTCGTAGCCATCTCCCTCCTCTTCACCTTGGACTGAAGGGCGTGAGACAAACACAGAAAGATGTCTGAAACAGGTCGGGAATTAGTTCGGGTTTTTTCAAGAGGATTTGTTTGAGGTACTTAGTCAGGTACATAGAGTGTTACCTACAGTAGATGGCAGTCGGTACGCCCCCACTTTGGAGAAGCAGACAGGAGTACCGCCACAGAAGCTAAGCAATGTACTGCTGTGGACAGGGCAGCAGCCGAACGTATGTTAGCCACATATAACAATCTATATCAGTTCAAGTCTAAACTATATTAAGAATATTTTCACTGCTTTACCTTGGCATCAGACAAAGAACTGAAGCCGTTAACAAAAACTAGTGGCAATAAAGGCCAACTGTTTCATTGCTTCACGTTGCCTATGTCCCAGCTAAAAAGGTGCACTTGAACACACCGCAAAGACTACAGCCAACGACCAACTAGCACGTATGTTTCCCACCTGTGTATAAGGACTCTCCATACGCTCAGGGACAACAAATTTTCTGTAACCGCTTATCCTTATCCTTGGGTCGCGGTGTGCTGGAGCCTATCCCAGCTGACATTGGGTGAGAGGCAGGGTACACCCTGGACAGGTCACCAGACTATCACAGGGCTGACACATAGAAACAGACAACCATTCACATTCACACCTATGGACAATTTAGAGTCACCAGTTAACCTGCATGTCTTTGGACTATGGGAGGAAGCTGGAGTACCTGGAGGAAACCCACGCTGACACAGGGAGAACATGCAAACTCCACAAAGAAGGTCCCCAGCCGGTGGATTCAGACCCCGAACCCCCTTGCTATGAGGCGATAGTCCTTGTATTTGTCATCCAAAAAGTTAAGCCAGAAGGCCAACAGGACTGATTCAAGATGCTAGTTAGCCAGTTAGCACATTAACAACACATCCCAGTGTTGGAGGAACAAATGATATTTACTGTGCGCTACTGAACAATAATGCAAACAGTTCCGAACCGTTTCTGCTAAAGAGCTCAATGGCTACAAAAATAATCTGACCTAGTATAACAGGTTTGTTTCGATCCACAGCATCTTGCATGGATGCATGACTTAAGCCATTTGTTTACTTGCCTCACTTCCATTTCTCAACTTGTGCACTGAGTTGAACAGCCAATCAAAGTGATCTCATTCATCAGCAAGCTCAGACAACATGCTGATTCAGCTGAAAAACAGCCGACAAGGGCTGACCAGTGCCCACAATGTGGGACACACCGCAAAAACTAGGGCAATATACTCTGATCGACAGGCAACTGTTGGCTTGGTGTGTCAGTGCCCTTACCTCGCTATAGCCGAGAGCTGCTGGTCTGCTGCTGCCTCGATCAGCTAGTTAGTTTGTGTTATAGTGTGACTTTGGTGAATCTGAAGTAACCCTTTAAAACCCCAATGACACACAATAGAGCGGGAGACAAGCAGCTCCAAATTTCTGCGAGGTAAATTACTTTTTTTTGTCGATGTAGTCTGGTGGCGTAGAAGAGAGCATAGGTAAATAATGTACACTTAAACTGATGTACTGCAGTACTTGTCTTCAATGCCAGTACTCCTGCCTGCTTCTCCAAACTGGGGGTCATGCCAACCGACATCCACTTCAAAAAATCCAAACTACACTATAATACAGATTTGACATACTTCATCTATAATTATATATAATACATATAATGGACAGGTTGTGATTGTACTTGTATTTTTCTTCTTCTTCTTGGCAGGCCGTCCTCGCTTGTTCTTCTTAACACGGCCGGAGCTGTCGGAGCGAACCGAGGAGCTGTGCACGCTGGAGTCCTCCTGCTCGGACTCATCCTCGTCCATGTCCTCGCTCTGACAGAGAGCAAAGAAAGGGTCAAGGAAAGAAGAAACAACAGTAAACAGGTAACAGAATTGGAGGACGAAGAAGCTGGAATGGAGACAGAGAGAAGCTTTGTACTCACTGAGCAACTCTTCTTCCTCTTGGCACCTATAGGCGATAGTTTGATGCGAATGGGTGCCATCTTTTTCGCCTTTGCCAAGGCCTTTTTCTTTTCTGGGACTCGAGGGCTTTTACTGCGCTTCTTGTAGCCAGGGCCTGGACAGATAAGATCATAAGATGAATGACAAGGCAGTGAGTAACACAGGAGCAAGAGTAAATAAGGTCAGTTTGTTGTCTTATAGTGACGCTAATCCTGGGTCTTTCTACATAGGTTCTTAAACTGAGCGACTTGTCACCGCCTCATATTTCTTTACCCCTGTTGGATTATGGTGATCTTTTATATATGCACACCTCTGCTTAGTGCCTTCATATGGTTGACACAGCTTACAATGCTTCCCTGAGGTTCATTACCACTTGTAAAGCTCTGACTCACCACTGTGGGTTATACTCTCTGGGTAGCAGCCTTCTTCTGCTCTGTCACTGGCACACCTTTATATACAGTATATAAGGCATTTCTTGGACTGCTCCCACACTACCTATGTGTCTTTATCCCACAGTAAAGTGACAGGACAGGACTATTTGCACTCTCAGGACTTCTTTACGCATTCTGTTCCCTATGGCCACAGAGAAATTGGAAAAAGGGTATTTGTGTATTCAGCACCCTCGGCTTGGCACACTCAATTAATCTTGTTACACACTTTTAAGATCCAAATGGAGGAATTAAAGGCAGATTCCCCTTAATGTAGTCGCTTTATGTGTTTTCTGTTTGTAGCTATGTGCTTTTATTTATGCTGCTGCCTGCCTCGGCCAAGTCTCCCTTGAAAAAGAGACAGTAAAGGGATAGTTCACATCTTTTGAAGTGGGGTTGTATGAAGTTATCGATTTACAGGAGCAGGCAGGAGTACCACCACTGAGGCTATTCAACCCAGCTGGCACCAGCTGACTCTTACACTGGACAGATGTTAAATTTTGGTTGGACGTTAAAATTGGGTTGACAATACTTTAAATGTCTGACGACGTTAGAATTTCACGTCGTGTGGACACTACCATCGTGACGTTTTGCATTTTGTGACACCGGGTTTTGTTCTCTATACCTAAAGGCTAGTTCACATTACACAATTTTCACCGTGATTTTGACGTCGCAGAGGATCTTAAGAGCCACCTTGGGTCGGAGGTGAATCTCGCAGAGGATCTTAAGAGCCACCTTGGGTCGGAGGTGAATCGTCAGATAGTCCTCATGTGCCTACAAGCAAGTCGCCCCCTTGTCTGTGACTGGGACTGGATATCTGGCATGCTAGAAAACTGGAGAAGTCTGACACGACTGACTGTCCCATGTTAGCACGCAGGAGGACGGAAGAAAAGTAAGGAGGACAAGCCTAGCCGGCAAGCAACAGCAACAATGGCGGCGTCCACAGGATCACAGGGGGGTGCACTGTGTTTGGACCCAGGCCCTGGAGGCAGATCTGATTCAACACTGGGAAGAATATCAATGCCTTTACGATGTGTCGTCAGTTAAAAAACATAGTTTGGTGACGTCACCGCATTATCTGGGGCTCTGTCGGCGAGGGCTCGGTGGAGAAATCTTGTGGTGTGCACACAAAGGGTCGTAATGCAGTTGGCGAGACTCCCGATGACAGAAACACTCGTCACCAGGTATGAACACTCAAAAGATTATGATCGGGGGTGAAAATCGTGTAATGTGAACTAGGCTTTACGTGTAAATGTTACTCTGCGTCAAGTTGACGTTGGCATTAGATGTGTGGAAGACGTGTGATTTTGGCTCCCAACAACACAACTTAAAACCAACAAAATACAAACGTCATCTGTTGTTGAAATTCTTCATCACATTGTTAGCATTAGACATTGTGCTGACATTGAATTTTGTCACGCGATGTTACAACCTAAATTCTACCAAATATCAACATCTGGCCAACTGGGAATGTACTTTAGTCACCTAAAAAAAATCAGTCCCACCGAAAAATATCAAACTCATTTTACGTGTACATAGGGGTGGGAATCACCAGAGGATCCACGATATGATATTATCACGATACTTAAGTCACGATACCATATTACTGCGATTTTAAATATGTTGCGATATGCTGAGTATTGCGATACTATGCTACATTGATTTTTGTTCCCCCACCCCTACGTGTACGCTATATTTAAAACATTTTCACCGCATTACCTTTAGCATCGGACAGCCTTTTCCGACGAGGAACTGAAGCAGGTATTTATGCTCTCTTCAAAGCCAGACTCCATTGACAAAAACAGCAATTTTACCTCACTGAACACAGGAGCTTCTGGTCTACCACTGCCTCGATCAGTTAGTTTGTGTTTTTGTGTGACTCTGGTGAAGCCTTACATTACTTATCTTTCACTGTGGTACTCCTGCCTGCTTCTCCAAACTGGGGGCATGCTGAATGAGATCTAATGTAGGTAATACACTATGGATAAGAACCTCATACAACCCCACTTCAAAAGATCTGAACTATCCCTTTAATCTTAGTGAGCCTCTCCTGGTTGAAATATTAGCATGTAAACCACAACATAAGCAAACAGCAGCTGATCACAAGACATCAGCACATGTTAAAGATGATTACTGTTCTTGTGTCGTCATGTGCTTCTGAAGCTGCAAAGTGACCTGTTTTTACTGGATATTTAACACACTTATATCAATGAAAAGCGCTTTATTTCACTAAAAGCCCAGACCGACACAAAAGCTACAGGGGTACAGGGAAAGGAACCACTGACCTTTGCCCTCTTTCGTCTTTGCCTTCCTGATTGGTGGCGGCTGCGGTGGAGGCTCAGGAGAGACATTCGCTGCAGAGACCTGCTCAGCAACAGCAATCGCGGCAGCCGCAGCAGCCGCCGCGACGGCAGCGGCGTTGCCCTTGAAAGGATTATTGGAGCTGAACTCCCTCCACTTGGCCCCCAGTATGGTCATCATCTTTGACATGGGGATCTTGGGATTCTTCTTGGCTATCATCGGCCTGCGAGCGAGAGGTCAGGGTCATTAAAATGTCAATAATACGTATTAGTCACAGGAATGGCTTACATTTTAGTTCTCCACTCCGGCTCAGTCTGCCAGTGGAGCTGAGACAGCCAAATAACTTCCCGACATATACAAGCAGTGGACATTATGGATTCATGCTATCAGAGTCAAAGCAGGTATGAGTCAGCCACGGAGGCCGAGGCTCAGGCTGCCACTGACACACCGACAGCACGACTAGCACGGATGATAAAGACACAGCTGCCAGAGGGAGACAGAGGCAAGTTGTTTTCAGCCCACGCCACCTGTATCTGTGTTAATATGCTGCGGGTACTTTCACCATGGACAGCTTCTGTTGCTGGAGGCTGGTCTGTGTGACAGGCGTGTAACTTTATACAAAGGGTAGCCCATTATTTTGTGTTCCACAACAGCACATGTGCATATGTATACATGCAGAACTGAGACGTAGAGCCATAAACAAGCTTACACTCCAAACTGGGCCTGTCTGGTGAGGTTAACCTTGCCGTAGAGATGTCTAACTTCTCTCCAATATAATGGAACTAGATGGGACTCAGCTTGTGGTGCTCAAAGCACTAAAAAATACATCTGAAAAGCAATGTCTCTTTGGAGAAATCATGATCTGGTTACTCACCTTGTTGTGAGCAGTTTCATGTAGGAACTATTTTCTTTCTACTGATCCACACCCACCGACTGTATCACTGCACAGAAGGAAGTGTGCATCTACTCACGGACGAGAGGCTCATTACAGTGCAAGATATAAACATTAATGGCGTCCTCCTCGGCTAAGCTGTAATGTTAGCTAGCTCAGTGGTGCTAGGTGAGCAGTAGATACATGTTTCCTTCCAGGTTCCTGTCGCTTAAGGCAGGAGGATTTAAGACCTTTTAATGCCACTTGAAATTACATTTAACACCAATTTTTCGAACTGAAAACAAAGGGAAAAAAACACAAACTGACATCAGTTACTTAGGATGAGGGACTAATTTTGCCCACATACTTCTTGTAATATAAAACATGACTTTTTTGCCCTGTGGTAGATACAAGGGAAGAACAGAACTTGGAAATATCAGCCGTTTGTTGGTGCATGAGGGATTCCACTGCCTTGATTCTCATCATGCCGAGTTTAAGAACTTCATGCATGAAACACATTAAGCCTTGCATGCATTGCTTTGGTCCAGCTTCAATCATGCTGCAAATTCTTGGTGACTGGACATAGCCATTCTCGGAACCCATCGGCTGTATTCGGCGTCTGACTTCCAGCAGATGGCGATACAGCCTCTGGGGGCAAGGCCCTGGATTTTTTGGCATTCCGGTTTGATTTGGGCGGAGGAGGCGAGTTTCCGTTTCCGACTTCCGTTTATATATAAGTAAATATGCTGAACCATTGCGATGGATTCAGAGATTGCAGTGACGCCAATTATGTTCCACCTCGTTAGTTCACCGCACGGACCGTTTAACCTGGCAACAACTGCAGCCGGCTCAAACGTGATTAGTCAATATCGCGCGTATCGCGACTACAAACAGCCTAGCACGCTCTTCTTCCGGAGGCAAGATCTCCGGGGTTTGCCTACAGACTCTACATTCACTGAATGTAGAGTCTGTATATAGAGACTAAGACATAGCCAATTTGTGTTGAATTTGCACTTCCCTGTGTCATTCAGGGTCCAGTGACAGCAAGCTTGCAAACAGTGGTGACTCTGCTCTGAGAATCCCAGCTAGAAACAAAATATGACTGTTGCTGGTTCCGCTACCCTGATGTGACATTATTGCGAAAGGCATTCGGTAAATTATTCTTAAAACATAGATATTACGAATTATTTTGAGATTTTACAATGAAAAGCACTACAAAAGACACACACATCCCAAAGTCCAGTGGAGTGGGTGCTGGACCAAAGAAACGTCTGGCAAAGTAGAGAACAAATAAGTCTGCACACCAAGCAGCTCCCATTGAGAAGGATTTTAATGCAGAGCGATGTTTCAAGCCTCTTCCTCAGACTTCAGATTTTACAATGAAAAACATCAGAAAAAGCTACTAATAAAATCCTACTTCCTGAGTCGTAGCATTTTTAAGACTTTTGAAATACTGATTTAAAGGTGCTTCCACACCTGCCCTGTTTGGTTCAGTTCAATCAAACTCAAGTTTATTTGCCCCCTAAGTGCAGTTTGTTTGGGCAGGTGTGAACACAGCAATCACACTCAGCTGCGCACCAAAACAACTGAACCGCACCAGAGTTCGGTTGTAACCGAGACCCCCTCTTCAACAAGGTCTGCGCTAAAATCAACCTGCATAGTTGTCCCTCCATTGTGACATTAGAAAGTGTCACATTTATCTTGCAAGTGTACTCTTTTCGTTTTGTTTACTTCCTGTATTTTTCCCGCATGGAAATTCTGACCAATCAAGAGCAGCTTTCTCACACAAGGTATTTCATCTGGTCCGTTTGTAAATGCTGCCGTGAGAACACGAACCAGCTCTAGGCAATTATACAACTTTGTGACGAACTCAGTCCCTGATTCAGACCAAAGCAAGCAAACAGTACTTGGAGCAAAAAACACTGCATGCATATGCAATACTTGTCTTCATGCAGCTACGGCCAGCTGTCAACGTCAGCACCACGGGAAAATAAAAATACCGCACCTCATGAACTGGCTGAAGGCTTTGTAGTTGGTGAGCTCCCTGTAGTCCTCCTCTGTGAAGGTATGATCAACATCCTCCAGACCCCACTCCTTTGCCAGCTGGGCTGAGGTCTTCTGCTCTATCGGCTGCTGGGAAGAAACCCCCAATCAGAACAGAGAGATAACATAATGCACTTAAAGATGATTTTTTATTGTGTGTTACTCTTTACCTTTGTTGTTTCCTCCTGACTGCTGTCTCGGTCCCCATCGACTTTTTTCTTCTTCTTGGTTTTCTTCTCCTTCCTTTCTTTATGTTTCTTCTTCTTCTTTTTCTCTCCAGATCCATAGTCGCTGGCTACGCTGTCTGAGTTCTCGCCGAAATCTCTTTCTCTGTCTGAGTCTCTGTCTACATCACTGTCCTGAAGAGAGGAGGAGAATGAAAAATAATGAAGACGTTGTAATGTAGTCCACAAAGTAAAAACAAAGTGCAACAAACTTACAATCTTCTTGCGTTTTTTTGCTTTGACAGGTTTCCCCTCTTTGTCTTTCTTCTTTGTGTCCCTCTTTTTCTTCGGCCGTCCTTTCTTCCTGAGCGGGACCTCTCTGTCTGATACCTCTGGCTCTTCTTCTAGACAGGAGCGAGACAGCTATTAGAATCAGATGAGCAATAAGCTTCCCAACACCCAGCTAATCCCAGTTGAACATAATTACACACAACAGAAGCTGCATGATAGCCACGGTGGCTTCCGCGACCTCTGACCCCTTCTGAATTGTGACACATGGTAAATTAGATACAGTTCGTCAGAGGGCTGTAAGTACATGTGACAGCTGGTGTTGGTGGTTCCATCGCATGGGGATAATTCCCAGTAATGGCAGTGTTAGGAGTCGGAATTGAGCCAGTTTATTTGGCCTTATTCTAAGGCGTTATTCATCAGAGTCTCAGCCAAGTTGAACAACCGAACGCGACCAGACTTATTTCTTCTAGTATGCTGAATTTGGGCCAATGCTGGGCCAGGTCATTTTGATAACAGCCCAGTGACGGCAGTGTCTCTCGACAGAACTTTATTTGGCTTAATTCTGGGATGTAATTCACTCTAAGTCTCATCAAAGTCAGGGTACTGGACTTGACCTGACTTTTTTATCTGGCAAGCTGAGTTTGGACCGAAGCAGGTCCAGATCACTTTCTGGCCCTTGATGGCAGTCGGAGGGCGAATTGAGATGGTTTATTTGGGTTTCGAGTCCCCTTAAAGTCAGGGAACCGGACGCAGTCTGGACTGCAGCTGGGCCAGGTCATTTTTGATAACAGCCCAGTGGTGGCAGCTGAATCGAGACATTACTTTACTTGTCCCGATTCTGGGGCATCATTTATCCCGAGTCCAGGCAAGTCAGGCAACTGGATACAGCCCAATTTATTTCTTCCAGCGTACTGGGTTTGGGTTGAAGCCGGGCCGGGCCTTTTTTTTGGTAACAGCCCAGTGATGGCAACTCGAGAAAGTTTATTCTGGGGCGTCATTCATCCCGAGCCTTAGCCAAGTGAGGAACCGAACACGGCCCAACTTAGATCTTCCAGCATACCGGGTTTGGGCCGCAGCTGGGCTAGGTAATTTTAAACGGCCAAGTGATGGCACTCGGCAGCCGCATTGGGACAGTTTATCTGTCCCAATTCAGCAAGTCGGGCCATCGGATGCAGCCCAACTTATTTTGGGTTTGGGCCTATGCTAGGCAGGGTCACTTTTAATAATGGACCAGTGATGTCAATGTCAGGAGACGAATCGAGCCAGGCCCAATTCTGGGGCGTCGTTCATCCTCCCGAGTCTCAGCTAAGTCGGGAAACGAACACTGTCTAACTTCTTCTGGCATGCTGGGTTTGGGCCAAAGCTGGGCCAGGACATTTTTTAAAATGGCAGTCAGCAAGTGTAATTGGGAAAGTTTATTTGTCCCAATTCTGGGACATCACTCATCCCGAGTCCAGGTCGGATGCAGCCCAACTTATTTCTTCCACCATGTTGGGTTTGGGCCGAAGCTTGGTCAGGTCCTTTTTAATAACAGCCAAGTTACGACAACGTCTGCAGCCAAATTGAACCAGTTTATCTGACCCAATTTTGGACCCTCATTAATTCCGAGTCTTTGGGTTTGGGCCGAAGCTGGGCTGCGTCTTTCTTAATAACAGTCAAGTGATGTCAATGTCAGCAACCGTAATTAGGACAGTTCAATTGTCCTGATTCTGGGGCATCATTCATCCCAAGTTCAGGCAAGTCCGGCCACCGGATGCAGCCCAACTTATTTCTTCCAGTGTGCCGGGTTTGGGCATTGATGGCAGCAACCAAATTGAGCCAGTTTGTCTGTCTCGATGCTGGAGCATCGGTCAACAAAATTCTCAGCCGAGTCAGGCACCCGAACACAGCCTAGCTTATATCTTCTAGCATGCCGGGTTTGGATCGAAGCTGGGCCGGGTCATACTTCAATAACAACCCTGCGGTGGCAATGTCGGTTTCTGGGGCATCATTCATCCCAAGTCTCAGCCGAGGTGGGCAACCAGATGCAGCCCGACTTATTTCTTCCAGCATGCCAAGTTCAGGTCGATGCTGGGTCAGGTCATTTTATCAACCTGGGCTGATTTATTGAGGATGCAAAAGTGTCATTTGCAGCTTCATTAACAAAGCTGAAAATCATCTGCAAGTCCTACTGTGTTTAAAAAAAAAGTGTTATATATTTTTAAACTTTTGATTTAAGGGAACACAAATAGCAGAAACACAAATACCTCAGCCCCCCCTTCCCCCTTGTTATATAATTGAGGACTCACAGCCACAGAGCATCTAAAATACATGACTGTATCTCTGCTTTCACTGCAAATGATGTGAAAATATCAGGCCAGTTATTCCCCACGCTGCTTGTGCAATATCACAACCACAGGGAGAGCAATTGAACCTGCAACCTGACCTGGCTTGGAGTAGAAAAAGAGGCAGAGAAAACAACAGCAGCCACAGCTTCAAAAGGCAAAAATGCAGCAAAGCATTAAAGCATAACCAAAATATGGGCTGCGGTCTGGGCCTGTGCAACCAGCCTGTTAGATAGGCTACGTTCTGTCGGATTTTATTGTCTGCCTGCCTTTGTTGGTGAGCGCTCCCTCCAGCAGCAGCAGCAGCAGCAGCAGCGGCAGCAACAGCCCCCTCCTCCTCCTCCTCCTCCACCACCACCTCCTCCTCACTCCCACCCCAGCCAACCCTTCCCGCGTATCCGTGCAGCGCGCAGCCGCCGAAGTCGCGCCGGGGGCGGCGGCAGCACGCACGCAGGGCTCGGTGATTCAGAGGCCGCCAGCGGGACGGTGCGCTGAACTGGAACGACTCCTCTCCCGCGCTGTAATTCCCACACGGGGACCCCGACCACCGCT
Organism: Epinephelus moara; assembly: GCF_006386435.1. Lineage (NCBI taxonomy): Eukaryota > Metazoa > Chordata > Actinopteri > Perciformes > Serranidae > Epinephelus > Epinephelus moara. The sequence continues at coordinate 23,956,112 of NC_065522.1, read as the reverse complement.
GCGACCGCTGCTGGAGGTCGTGAGGGGGTTAAGGTCCTCGACGGGGAGCTCTATTTATCTGTCTGGCACCGGCATGGCGGCGCAGCTAATTAGCTCCAAAGACAAAGCGGTGTTTGATTCCTGTGATATTCACACAGGAAATGACACTTGTGCAAACTCACATTTCTCCCCTGTGACATCTGCACTTTTAACTTTCTCTGCATCGCACCCAACATACAACACACTCATCACTAGGTTATTGTGTGTTTTGTGAATAAACTGCAACCTTAAGGCTGCTGCACGGCTATTTTTGACTTGCACTGTTGCAGTGTGGTTAACCAGCCACTACTTTGTGCACCCTTTACTTTCACTGCTGCAACCCCCCCGTGCTGCTGCTACTGTCACAGAAACTTCCAGAATGTCATTCAATCATGTTCGTTTTGTTGCCACAGCTGAGAGGAGCGACAAAGCTGCCATGCTGGGTTATAATGCATTTGATAAACATGTTGTTCAGGTGGTAAGAGGGAGCAGAGCAGTCACACCTCAGTGTCCTGTGAGAGCAGCAGCAGCAGTGTCCTATTTTGACCTGTCACGGCGACATTAAGACAGGAGGGCAAGTTTGTGTCCGGCACCCAGCTTTCATGTCTGCACAGCACAACGCATCCTCTCCTCTCTGATGGGTATCAAATATATATAGCCTCCGGCCAGCCAGGGGAGTCCATGTTTTCCAGCCCTCTCTCTCTCTCAGCCATGAGCTTCTTTAACCCTTCAGGGCGACCTTATCACACCCTGCTCATTTATCTATCATGCATGTCTGAGAGCTGTCAAAATAGATCTGAGAGGGGCACACAGGCTGCAACTTTTTAATGCTGACGGAGGAGGAGGAAGAAGAAGAAGAAGTGCAAGGAAAAGCAGCTGTGTGGCAAGTTAGGAGTAAACTTTGTTGGGATGTGCTGGAGGTGCAGAGGAAGTGGAGTGGGAGAGATTGAAACAACACTGGTGTTTTTGCATTTTGTTGCAAAGTGGAGAGGAGTTTCAAAGCGCGCTCTCGACCTTCTTTTTTTTAATCTCCAGTATGTCTAGCTGCACAAATGGCACCTATACTAACACATAGGTGCAATAGCTGGGGGGCTACGGAGGCTGTGGCGGGTAAAGGTGGTGAAACATGTGGCTGGTTTTTATAGTAAAAGTACTATTTTTGCATGCGCGCACTCGCTGGTGTCTACTGTACCGTGTGGAGCTGTGGAGGCGCCGATATGGAGCACAAACTGCGGCTGCTTCTCACCACGCCGTCTGCCTTTGCAACATTTCCCCAAACCCGCTAACTAAGTGTGTTTTTATTTCGTGTGCGCGCTCCCGACTTGTGCGCCAGTTTTCTCCTGTTTTACTGTACCTGGCGCGGCCGGTGTTGCAGTTTCCCGAGGCGCCGCCGGCGAGTTTATGTCGCTTGCGTTCTCGTCTAGGTCTCCGTCGTCGTCTTCTTCATCAAAATCTCCTCCCTCGGAATTAACCACCATGCCCTCGTCTTCCTCACAGGAGCGGAGAGGAGAGGACATTATACTCCTGTCATCGGGTCCGTCCTTGTGTTCCAAAAAGCGTATTCTTGCCCCGAATGTGTGATATTTATTTAATATTCAAATCGGCACAGAAAAAAGTGGGGGGCGTTTTGAAATATTTTACACTAGGCAGAGCAACAAAGATGGCCGCCCTCTTATATTTATTTTTTAACAACCCCCCCAATAAGAAAAAATCCCCTTACATAAAAAATGGCTGACTATATTATTTCAGAACGCACCCCCCTCCTCCTTTCTCTATCTCTCTCCGGCTCCCTTTCTCCCTCCGCGCGCCCCCTCCCTCCTTAAAAACGTACACATTGTTACAAGAGAAAGGGGTGTGTGACTGCATGTAAGTTACATTGTTACTTGTTTGTTTCTTTTCTGTCTCCCCCCCCACACACACACACCACCACCCTCACCTCCCTCCCTCCACCTCCACCACCTCCTCCACCTCCACCTCCACCCTCCCCTCGTCTCGTTTCTCCCCTCCAAGTCCGGATCAGTCACGAATCCGACAGACTCGCCTGGTGTCACTGTCACTTGCAAGATCACGCGCAACAACTCTCTCTTTCTGCATTGCAGAGCCCGACACAAATCTATCAAATATGGCCACCTTATATTCTCCGGAGCCCCCACCGTTGTAAAAAAAAAAATATTTTGGAGCACAGTGTGTGTGTATGTGTGTGTGTGTGTGTGTGTGTGTGTGTGTGTGTGAGTGCTGGGGAGGGATTGAAAGAGGGGGGTTGGGAAAATCTGCCGCAGCCATGCCCAGACTTACATCAGATTGTATTGCTTAAAAATTAACTACTTGTGGTGGGGATGGAAACAATTCACAATATGCAAACTACGCCCCCCCTCCCACTTTATAAAGCACCATATTAAACAGCTCAGAGCGGGTAATCCAGAGGTTTTAAAACAAGCACAGGAGATTTTTGTGAACTCTTGTTGGTGTGTAAATCTCAGCAGCAGCAGCAGCAGCAGCAGGCTGGATGGCAGTAAGGCCATGGGAATCCCTCAACCCCAGCCAGCCCTCAGTGGCTGCTCAGGGCACTTTTGTTTTGACAAAAGGAATTTTGATTTGCCTTTCACATTCAAAAGCTCGCAGCCGAATCGGGGTCAGACAGGAGAAACTGATGGCAGTGAGATAGAGTAGGAGATATTATCTGCATCCTGATGAGCTCCTTATGCAAAAAGAAATGGGTTAAAAATGTGAATATAGTTTAACAACTTATATTCTCATGAACATTTGTTTAATGTGCATTTTTAATTTCTCACAGCTATTTGGGGTCAGTAGGACCTGATGAGTGTAAAAAACTAAACATTGTCAACGATAATAAAGTCCCAATGTCCTCAAACGAGACGATAATAAAGTCCCAATGTCCTCAAACAAATGAGACAATAATAAAGTCCCAATGTCCTCAAACAAATGAGACGATAATACAGTCCCAATGTCCTCAAACAAACAAGACGATAATAAAGTCCCAATGTCCTCAAACAAACGAGACGATAATAAAGTCCCAATGTCCTCAAACAAACAAGACGATAATAAAGTCCCAATGTCCTCAAGCAAAACGATAATAAAGTCCCAATGTCTTTAAATGAGACGATAATAAAGTCCCAGTGTCCTCAAACGAGACGATAATAAAGTCCCAATGTCCTCAAGCAAAACGATAATAAAGTCCCAATGTCTTTAAATGAGACGATAATAAAGTCCCAGTGTCCTCAAACGAGACGATAATAAAGTCCCAATGTCCTCAAGCAAAACGATAATAAAGTCCCAATGTCTTTAAATGAGACGATAATAAAGTCCCAGTGTCCTCAAATGAGACAATAATAAAGTCCCAATGTCCTCAAATGAAACGATAATAAAGTCCCAATGTCCTCAAACGAGACGATAATAAAGTCCCAATGTCCTCAAACAAATGAGACGATAATAAAGTCCCAATGTCCTCAAACGAGACGATAATAAAGTCCCAATGTCCTCAAATGAAACGATAATAAAGTCCCAATGTCCTCAAACGAGACGATAATAAAGTCCCAATGTCCTCAAAC
>NC_065522.1:23769044-23945553 GCF_006386435.1 Epinephelus moara | reverse complement strand
TGCCATAAACATGCCATACCATCCCTAATACTTGATCCCGCTCTTTGCCCAGTCTTTTGGTTAACCAGACATATGCCATAACTCAGCCATATATTGCTGGCGCTTCCTTATCTATTATGGACAACCTTAATCATACCACAGTTAAGCCAAAAGGCTTCCTTAATGCCAAAAGGAAGCCAAAAATGCCAAATGTATGCCATAATACAGCCAAAATATTTGCTATCTGGGATATGACCATAGGGCATGTTGAAGGCGCCCCCCAGCCCCCAATAAAAACATTAAAGTACAGAGGACTTTTATTTTGACAAAATTAAAGACATTTCCACCGTAAATTGATGCAGAAAAATTCACCAGAATGCAAAAAATTAAGTGTTGCTCAACATTTTCTGGCAGAGGAACACACTGTTGTTGTTTACTTAGACACTCATTAATGATATCAGTAACATCTCTGCTTTTCTTCCTGTATGTCAGCATTTAAATTCAACAGTAGGAGGAACTCAACCAGGACTTCCTCAAAATGTGTGATTTAAATTCTCGCAGCTTATATATCTACGGTCAGTCGGAGGGTTATCACCTGTCAAAACCAAAGTGCCACATAATCATTTTGTGCCCGTCAATGAATCAGTCAGTGACACCATCAGTTAATTGGACACAGCTGGTCGTGGAGCAACACTTAACGAGCCTACACCTTGTTTTGACTTTTGTATGTGTACAGAGACGAGTCAACCAGAAGTCCATTCATAACTATGGGAATGGGAGTATCCAATGTGCCTGCGTAATTCCTCCCCTTCGTAATATTCTGGTCTGAAATTTGCCGCAATACGTTAAAAATTGAACGTTTGCAGTGGATTTCAGAGAGACCGTATGACGGTGTGCTAGCTTAGCTAACAGGCTGCTAACTAGCTAACAGGCTATTTCCTTTAATTCAGTTGCCTGTGTTGATCGTCAGGTGAGAGTGTATGATTGAGAACAACTTGTTTATCTAGTTTTAACACATTATGAATCAGAGTAATTTTATTCTTCTAAAATATGGTTATACGTTATATACAGTCAGATTGTCATCACATCTATGACTCGTTCAGCCACGTACCTGGCAGGTCCCGTTTCTGTCCTGGTAATGCACCAAGCACATTTTCCAAAATACTAGATGGCAAAAAAAAAAGAAGACAAAATTAGCCTCTCACCAATGGCTACATGCGGTTTCTTTCCATCTGTAAAGAAATGCACTTCCTTGCGTTGGACACTAGAGGCATCATCTGTATATTTACAGATCTACGGTCACCAGTCACACACATAAACTTAACAAGTGGCAAGTTGTGTGTCTCCATTTTTAAGATATTAATACAATTGGAAAGCTAATGCAAGATGACGCTAAATGGTACAAGCGGCAAACTCCGGGGCTGAAAAATGAAGCCGACGCTTAAGTGTCAAAAACTGCAGTTCCTCTAATGGCCACTTGAGGCTGACTCCAGAAACGAGTCAATCTCCATAGACCATCATGTTAAAATACCCAACTTTACAGCAGAAATAAACATGTTTAAAGTCTGGTGTAAAAACAGTTTTAGTCTCTATGGCTAATTCAAACATTTGTGACAACTGCACAGGGGGTGAATTTTTATTAAGTCACCTATTTACATTTATTAAAGCTTAAAGTTACGCATGATTAAGGGTGTGGCTGCATTGAGCGACAGGTAGTCTGCGAGGTATCACCACAGTCCATTAGTCAGCTCCACCCTCTGGTCCAAATATGGTCACCTCGGGTCGCTTCTGGCTCCAAAAATCCAAGATGGTGACAGCCAAAATCCCGAACTCGAGGCCTCAGAACGGGAGCCCCAAACCGATAAGTGACATAAAGGTGGCTACGTTTGTTATTTTTACAGTGTAAGCATTCAATAAAACCGTATTTTACCCTTAAACAAAATAATTCAACCCACAAAATAACCTGTAACCCAACACATTTGTAGCTGTATAACAAATATGCAAATGTATTCTTTATGTCAGGAGTGAGAGTGGAATCATTTTCATGGGATATGGTGAGAACAATCCCGAGATCACTTTGTATTTTCAAGGCTGGTCTGCCTTTCCGACAAGAACCAGGGAAGACAGCAGCCTCATTGTGCGGAGCTTTGTTTTTGCATTCTGTTTGTGTATGTTTATCTGTCAGCTGCGGCTTTTTACACCCATAACTGGATCTCATGTAAACAAGCATTTCAATTACACCTCGTGCTCCCTCTGCTGCAACAGGTGCCTGCGCCGCTCCGGCTCGGCTTCCCCGCGCCCACAAACGACAAGAGAGGAATTTGTAAGTGTCTGATCCAACAGCTACATCTGCCAAGAGAGGCACGGCGCAATGCAAGACCCACAAGGGGGGAGGAGGAGTGTGTGTGCATCTGTGCATCTGACTGGAAGCCCCCCCATGAAGCCTCTGGCCACAGAGGTGTCTACTGTCTCCAGATTGGGTAGCTGGCGAGACATGTGTGTTTATGTGCATTTGTGTGTGTGTGCTTTATATACCCTCACCCACACAGCATCCATGTGTGTGTGAGGTATTTGAAGCCATGACTGTGCATGTGTCTCACTATGCATCTGAAACTAGCCGGCACTCTCTCTCAGATGCCGCAGGCCCTGACACACTGCACTACTGTGCTGTGGCCCCCCCTTTCCTCTCCCCTCCAACACCCCCTGTGTCCGTTTGGCAGGGAGACATGTCGAGGATGAGAGGAAAAAGCGCCTCCCCTGGGTGCTGCGCTGTAGCTAACCCAGATTTTATGCAGTGTGACACACAGAGGAAGGTTCCTGTGCTCCATTCAGAGCTGAGCTGTCTGAACCGAGGCGACCCGGAGAGCAGATAGTGCTTAAAAAATGTTCATGCAGCGGGTGCCAAGGAGAAAAAGTTAGCTCTGCATATCCCAACAAAAGTGTTTTAAAGTATGACATATTCTTTTTGTGTTCAGTCATGCATGCGCCAGTTAATAGGTTCCAATTATGGCTTCTTCTGACCTTTGAGACTTCATCAGTGTTTAATTTGCTTTAGAATCTTTTATTCTGGTTTGGCAAGGTCTCAACCCCAATCTCTGCAAAAAAAAAAAAACCTCTACAAAATGTTCTTATTTCCTACGAAATAGAATTTAAAGTGCAAAGAGGTGACCTTGTCACAGAGACAGTGGCTGTCCATCAGAGCAAACGCATCAAAAGAACAAATGTCGGCATCTTGTTTCTGCAAACCACACATGTAACATTTGTATGTCATTATGCAGTGGATATTGTTCGCGGTTTAAAGTGTGGTAATGTTAAGGCATAAAAACCACCTAGACGTGGTTATGAAAAGATCATGTTTGGGCTTAAAATATCTGGTTTTAATGGAACAATCACCACTGAAAATGCACCAATATCTCTAAAAACAGCTAGTTTGGGGGCCTCAATCGCTACTAGACATGTTGCCAATTTCTCGCTACAAAACAACCAGTTTTGGTGGGACAGTCACCGCTGGAAATGCTGCTGATGTCTTGCTAAAAACAACTGGTTTTGGTGCCACAATTGCTGCTGGAAATGTCACCAATTTCTTATTAAAAACAACCAATTAAGGTGGCATGATGATTAAGTATCTGGCCAAATGTCAGATATGAGGTTGGCAAATGGCCGAAAACGTGTTTTTACAGAACATTATGATGTCACAGGGAAGCTGACCTTTGACCTTTTGGATATAAAATGTCATCACTTCATTATTTTATCCTGTTAGATGTTTGTGTGAAGTTTTGTCATAATTAGTGTATGAATTCTTGAGTTATGGCAAAAAACATATTTTGTGAGGTCACAATGACCTTGACCTTTATCCACCAACTTCTAATCCGTTTATTCTTCACTCTAAGTGGACATACATGTCAAATTTAAAGAAATTCCCTTAAGGTGTTCTTGAGATACTGTGTTCATGAGAATGAGATGGATGCAGGGTCACAATGACCTTGACCTAGATATGTTTTTATTAACAGATGCTCAAATTACAGTACAGGAGTGCAGGAGCAGTTCCAAAATGTGTCAGGTTTCCATCTGTGCATTTGAAAATATTATTTTAAAAAGAAAAGGAAAAACATAGAAAGAGGCTAAAACACACACATAAAAACAAAACAAAACAAAAAATATAGATATAAGGATACTAATCTTTAAATAAATACAGTGAGGATGTACTAAAACTAAACCGTAGGAGATTCAGATGTACAAACATATATTAATAAATTCACGAATGAATCAGAAATGATCAAAGTTGGAAAAGAAAAACAAGAAATTGTTCAGAATCAAGCCCCCCGACACTGACCTTGTGCTTTTACCACCAAAATCCAATCAGTTCATCGTTGAGTCCAAGTGAACATTTGTGCCAAATTTAAAGAAATTCCCTCACGGTGTTCTTGAGATATTGCGTTCACAAAAAAATGAGACCATCAAGGTCACAGTGACCTTGAGCTATGACAACCTAAAAACAAATCAGTTTATTGTTGAGTCCAAGTGGATATTTGTGCCAACTTTGAAGAAATTCCCTCAAGCACTTCTTGAGATACTGCATTCACATGAATAAGATGGATGCAAGGTCACAGTGACCTTGACCTTTGGACCTTGACTAACTCGAGATACTGAGTTCCCAAGAATTAGATGGATATAAGGTCACAGTGACCTTGACTTTTGATCCTTGACCACCAATATATAATCAGTTTGTGCCAAATTTGAAGAAATTCCCTCACAGTGTTCTTGAGATATTGCGTTCATAAAAAAATGAGACCATCAAGGTCACAGTGACCTTGAGCTATGACAACCAAAAACTAAACAGTTTATTGTTGAGTTCAAGTGGATATTTGTGCCAACTTTGAAGTAATTCCCTGATGGATGTAAGGTCACAGTGAACTTGACCTTTGGATCCTGACTACCTTGAGATATTGTGTTCACAAGAATTAGATTGATGCAAGGTCACAGCAGCCTAGACTTTGATCGTTAACCAGCAAAATATGATCAGTTTGTGCCAAATTTGAAGAAATTCCCTCAACCCGTTCTTGAGATATTGTGTTCACAAGAATGAGATGGATGCAAGGTCACAGTGACCTTGACCTTTGGATCCTGACTACCTTGAGATATTTAGGTCCCAAGAATTAGATGGATGCAAGGTCACAGCGACCTCGACTTTTGATCCTTGACCACCAAAATATGATCAGTTTGTGCCAAATTTGAAGAAATTCCCTCAACCCGTTCTTGAGATATTGTGTTCACAAGAATGAGATGGATGCAAGGTCACAGTGACCTTGACCTTTGGATCCTGACTACCTTGAGATATTGAGGTCCCAAGAATTAGATTGATGCAAGGTCATAGCAACCTCGACTTTTGATCCTTGACCACCAAAATATAATCAGTTTGTGCCAAATTTGAAGAAATTCCCTCAACCTGTTTTTGAGATATTTTGTTCACAAGAATGAGATGGATGCAAGGTCACAGTGACCTTGACCTTTAAGTTATGACCACCAAAAACGAATCAATTCATCATTGAGTCCAAGTGGACATTTGTGCCAAATTTGAAGAAATTCCCTTTAGGTGTTCTTGAGATATCATGTACACAAGGATGGGACGGACGACCTGAAAATATGATGCCTCCGGCTATGGTTATTGCTGTATCGTGTGGAGACATAAAAAACGTATTTCAGCCACACAATTTTTTTTTTTCTTCTAAATATCATGTCTCCTTCTTTCACATTTCTTTTACATTACTAAACAAATTTGATGTTAAATAACTCTGGTTGAACTGGTCACTAAAAGCTGGCATGTACCTGGCTGTGACACGGGGCTACAAGCAGACATGGTTTCATTGTAAGAGTCACAAAAAAAGTTGCATTCCAGCACATGCTCCTCACCTCCAGCTGTAACACTGTGATGTGAAGATGTTGAGCAGTCCCACCTCGTATCATTACTCCCTCCTCCATGGGCTCCTCACACTATTGGCCCAGTCGGTGAGGGCCGGGAGGGGAACATGTGCACAAACCTCCCCTGAGGGTGCAGCACTTCACTCAGATAGTCATCAGTGTGATCACTGTGGACCAGAGCCAGAGGAAACAACATATCAAAAACATCTGGCTGAATCAGGAGTATAACTGAGAAACTGATGATTCTTCTGATCAATAACTCATACTCTCTCTGCATGTTTAATTACCATGACATTATACATGTTCTTAGGTCTGTAGTTTTCCACTCTGGGATCAGTTATTATGTCTTGTCTTATCATATCTTGTCTTAACTTGTCTTATCTTATCTCCTCCTGCCCAAGAATGAAACACAGTCTGTGGAATTGCTCAACACTTAAGTTTCTGCATTCTGTATCTTCAGAGAGAGTTTATTCTCAAATGCTCTGTACATACATATACACACAGGGGCTGTCTTGGAAGGGCAACCCGAGCACTTGGGGGTTGGATGTCTTGCTCAGGGGCAACTCTGCAGTGCCCAGGAGGCAAACTGGCATCTCTCCAGCTACCAGTCTATGCTCCATGCTCAGTCCACAGGGACTTGAAGCGGCGACCCTCCGGTTCCCAACCCAAGTCCCGATGAATGTTCTAAGGCATACTATATTTCAGCAACTGCTAACAGATAACTTATGTATTTGAAACAATTAAAATGTTTATTATTATTTATCATTATTATTATTATTATTACATTATTATTTATTTAATATTCTGCTGCATCACTAACTTCCTGGTGTCGGTCTCTTTAAGAAGGGAAAAAAAACCCCGGATACTCAGTTTCCGGTTTCACTGGTCCGTCACACAAATTGTTCCGTCAGCAAATGTAGGAGAAGAAGAAGAAGGAGGAGGAGGAGGGTTATGGCAACAATGATTGAGGAAAATGGTCCTTCGACTCATGTATGTGATTCTCTCTTTATTTTTTTAGTGCTTTAAAATGCTGTTCACGGTGTTTGACGTGTCATGGCGGAGAGAATAGAGTTAGCTTACAACATATTCAATTATAATGAAGGGTGTAGTTGTTGCTAACGCTAGCCGGTGGCTAACGAACTAGCTAGTACAACTGTCACCTGTTTACACCATGTAACGTTAGCCTGTATTTAAGAGATACTTGTTTAGTCTTGGACTCCAAATATGTAGCTATATTTGTAAACTTATCACACACCTTTCTGGATGATTTTAATACTGAAAACTGCAAAATAGGAGCATCAAATGTATTAATATTTCTACAAGTAAATCAAAAGTAAGTTACATTTGTTTGCCCATTAACTTAATCAGTTAACTGACCGCTTGTTCCGCCATTTTGTTCAGTGTTAGTTTAGTGTCTTACCTTTCTGTCCACACCCAGGAGCAGTCTGAGGTGTCCTCGTCGTCTCAGGCCCGGCAGAAACTGGAGGGGCTCCTGAACAAGAACATGAGGATCCGCATGACAGACGGACGGACTCTGGTGGGGCTGTTCCTCTGCACGGACCGAGACTGCAACGTCATCCTCGGGTCAGCTCAGGAGTTCCTCAAATCCACAGGTGGGTGAGGACTGAAGGTGTCCAACCAGGAAGAAGACAGAACTTTTAAGATTTGAAACTGGGTGATGTTTATATGATTGTATTTTTTATCTCCAGACACTTTCTCCCAGGGTGAGCCCAGAGTCCTGGGCTTGGCCATGATCCCCGGTCACCACGTGGTGTCCATCGAGGTGGAGGCAGACAGTCTGGAGGACGCACAAGGCTTCGGAGCGAACCACTGATGGAGACCCTTCCTGTCTGGACGACACTCAGCGCTCAGACTGACTGTCTCTCAGTGAGCTCAGGTTGTACGGCCGAGCTCAGAGGAGAGTGGACATCTTCACTGGAGGTGACTTCACCTCAGATACAGAACTCCTGTGTCAGTATTCTGGATTCAGCCATTCCCTCGAAGCTTGAAGATGAGGCCGCTGTATGATGCAGCGTGTGTGTATGAGAGGGTGTGGGCAAACAAGATGTGCGGAAATGGTGATTCAGTGTTGTGTACAGTCAACGTCTTTGTTTCATGATGTTTTAAATACATTTGTGTATTTGAGACTTTGTGTTTCATTAATTCTTGTAAACAAATGTTGGGTAGAAATGTATCAGGTGCTACGCAATTCTTCACATCTAAGTCTATTAACAGGCTTCAAATGGTACAACTATACATGTAAAGGAAGTTGTGGGAAGCCTTTTGTGCCTCCAGAGGGAGCCACAACAAAGTTTATTAAATTTGAGTTTGAATATAAAAAACATCAGAGGGTTCGGAGATAAAGAAGTTAGGTTTCCAGCACTGTGGGTAATGTAGGCGCCAGATTGAGTGGAATAAAAAGAAGGTATCTCTGCATCAGTTTGGATCCTCTTTTGTTTTTTAATATCTAACTCTAAATGTTATGGGAGTGCAATGCTAAATTGGTAGTGTACTCTGGACCCCATTTTCCCGTGTTTCTGTGTCTAAGTGACTAAAGAGAACAACAATTTCTGAAACTGGTCCAGCTTTGAGAGAGAGGGCTGCAGTGTAACCACTCAGAATGTTTGTACTGTCAATTTATGTCCACTAAAAGTGTTTGTTTTTGCCACTGACAGGCTCAGATTGTTATTCAAGTGTCTGACAACATTATGGAAAGGATCCCTACAGAGATAGACCTTTTTGTTTAACCAGAAACAGCCCCAAAATTGCCATTGCCAAACCCACCAGACTCCATTGAAATAAACGGTAATTTTAGTGTGTATAGAGTCAGCATATTTTCACATCTAACTGGGTGAATTAAAGGTTTATTTCAAGCAAATAAGAGTTGGTGATTGTTGGAACAGTGTGAGTTTAATTTTGTTTCTGTCGACTTTGACTTAAGTGTGTTTTACAATGATAAAATCACTGATTATTTAAATGGAGTCTGGTGGAATTGACGATAACGAATTCCAGGCGTCTTCTGGTTAAACAAAAAGGTCTATCTCTGTAGGGATCCTTCCATAATGTTGTCAGACACTTAAAAATAAAAATCGGAGCCTGTCAGTGTCAAAAACAAACACTTCGCAGCCTGTTTCACTGCTGTCAACGGCAGACTTTTTTGTTTAACCAAACACAGTCCTGAATTCTCTATCGTCAAACCCACCAGACTCCATTTAAATAAACAGTGATTTTAAAATCATAAGACACACTTCACTGAAAGTCAACAGAAACAAAATAAAACTCACAAAAACCATCTTGGTTCGTCTTTCCATTGTTCCAACAATCACCAACTCTTATTTGGTTGAAATAAACCCTTCACCCAGTTAGACATTAAAATGTGCTGACTCTATACACGCTTAAATTACTGTTTATTTAAATAGAGTCTGGTAGGTTTGGCAATGGTGATTTTGGGGCTGCTTCTGATTAAACAAAAAGGATCTTACTCATTAACAAAAAGGTCTATCTCTGTAGGGATCCTTTCCATAATGTTGCCAAACACCTGAATAATAATCTGAGCCTGTCAGTGACAAAAACAAACACTTTCAGAGGATGTAAATCGAGAAATTGAGGGTACAAACATGCCCAGGGTGGTTACACTGCAGCCCTCTCTTTTAAAACTGGACTAATTAAAAAAAAAACGTTGTTCCCATCAGTCACGAAAACATGTGAAAATGGGATCCAGGGTGAAAAACACTGAACTTACCCTTCAATTGTAGTGCAAGTTAGGAAAAATATCCCCATAAAAGCTGCAGGGGGAGCTGTTCTGTCTCCGTCTCTTTCACACCATGCATCATGAAATCAGGACAAACTTGGATTGTTTCAATATTTTAATATGCTTGAGCATGTCAGCTGACTCAGTCTGGCAACAGTAAAATTGATGCCACAAACAGCAGAAACCCCTAAAAAGAAAACCCAGAAACAAAACCATCCCACTCAGTCCATTTAAATACAAAGAGCCGGTCACATCTGGTTCACACAGTCGAGCAGTGGACAGAAAGCTGTTATGGTCACTGTATCTTTAAGCTGTTAGTGACACAATAACGTAGTTTGTACTGAGAAAGTCAGATCTTTATTAAACTGTTGTGTGTCTTTCCTGGCTGTAAAACTGGAGCCTCACTGATATTTTCAAATGCATCCTGTCAGACAAATTATACAAATGCACTGTATATGAATTACATACAATACGTCGCAGACCTGTAACTAATGCAACACACCCGCTCCAGCTCAGCATCACATTTTAAATGTGCATTTTTCTGATAGACCTTTCCAAAATGAGGCTTTGAGAGAACCACAGAAGACACACTTGGTTTGTAAAGAGTCTTTGAAAGGCTTTTCTAAAGCCCACAGTAACGTTTCAGGAGTGGAGGAGATGTGGAGTGGTTTTTCAAACATAAAAGGTAAAAGTGCAAGTTTTCAAAGACGTGCTTTGAAATGAGTGACGAGGGAAAAGGGCGAAATACTACAACCTTGGACTCAGTCATGAATTGCTCTGCTTTTGTCCAGAATATTTAACTTTTTTCGTCAGTTAAATATGGTGACGTAAGTTTTAATTAACAGTTACATCCGTAATGTTTTAAACCCGGATATAAAGCCTGTTGAAGAGATAATATTTCCACTGAAATACAAAATTCACACATTATTCTGATTAGATAGCTGCTGAAAACAAATCATAATTTAAAGGGTAAGTTCTCTGTTTTCAACCTGGGCCCTTATTTCCCATGTTTTTGTGTCTGACTGATGGCAACAACAATTTTTGAAATTGGTCTAGTACTGAGTAAAACAGGCTGCGATGTAGCTATTAAGGGCAATTGTACGTCCACTGAAAGTTTTTGTTTTTGCCACTGACAGGCTCAGATTATTATTTAAGTGTCTGATAACATTATGGAAATGATCCATACAAAGATAGACCCTTTTCTTTAACCAGAAACAGCCTGGAATTCTTTATTGTCAATTCCTGGGAATGTTTGCACCCTCAATTTACGTCCACTAAAGGTGTTTGTTTTTGTCACTGACAGGCTCAGATTATTATTTTAAGTGTCTGGCAACATTATAAAAGGATCCCTACAGAGATAGCCCTTCTTGTTTAACCAGAAACAGCCCCAAAATTACCGTTGTGAAACCAAGTAGACTCCATTTAACCCTTCAAAACCTGGAATGACAATTTTTTCTTGTACTGCTTTTAGACACATTTCGCAAGTATTTTAACTTTTTAATTTTGCACAAATTGGTGCAATTTCTTTAGAAAAATATGAGAAAAAATGCAATGAGCAACTTGGTAAAAAAAAACGTCCCACAAATGGCGAAAAAATTTGTAGATTTAGATTCATTTTCTTGTTTGTTTAACTTTTTTTTTAACCAATTTTCTTGTTTTTAATTTTCTCTTTTTACTAATTTCTTGCAATTTTTTTTATGTCATTCACTCTTTCGTTGCTCGTTGCCTTCTTTCCATGTTTTTGAAAGAAATCAAGCCAATGTGCTCAGGTTTTAAAGGGTTAAATGACCAGTAATTTTATCATCGTAAAACACACAAAGTCAACAGAAATAAAATAAAACTCACAAAGGCCATCTTGGTTCATGTTTCCACTGTTCCAATAATCACCAACTCTGGTTTGGTTGAAATAAACCTTTAGTTTACCCCCTTCCATAAGAAAATATTCTGGCGCTATACATGCTGAAATTACTAATTATTTAAATGCAGTTTGGTGTGTATGGTGATCACAATTTCAAGGCTGTTTTTGGTTAAACTGAAGGGATCTTTCTCTTTAACAAAAAGGTCTATCTCTGTATGGATCGTTTCCATTATATCAGACACTTAGAATAACAACCTGAGCCTGTCAGTGGCAAAAACACGCACTTAAAGTGGACGTGAATTGAGGGTGCGAACAAGCCCCGAGTGCTAAAATTGCAGCCTGTTTCACTGCTGCCAACTGCAGTGCTCTCGCTCAATACTGGACCAGTTTAAAAAATTGGTCTTCGTTAGTCTCGCGTTGACACAAAAACACTAGACAAGAAGTGACCAGGTTGAAGAATATTAAACGTACCTCATAAAATCAAATCAAAAACAATCACTGATTTAAGACCCATAGGATTTCACCCACAAGTTTCCTTTAACAGTGCTGAAGTCTCGCCTACTCACCATCAATGTAGACGCTCAAACAAAATGCCTCCTGATGTCATGATGTATAAAAATCTCAGTTCTATAGCACAGAGAAGTTTGACATGGTCAAAAATATGGAGATCGGTAAACATGTAATTCCTCTGCAGAATACTGTGAGCAGAAACCAACACACTGACAGTCCTCCTACGAACTGTCCGAACAACTACTGCATTAAAAAAAGAGCCCCTTCACAAAAGGTTCAAAGAATGGCACAAAGAAAGAAATGAGGAACAAGAGCAGACACCCACATCGACTGCTTTCAACCACCACCTTTCCGTTCCTAAGGATCTCAAGTGTTGACTTCATTTTCTTCAACCACAGCGATGAGTTAATTCGACAGCAGCCACGGTCACATCTTTAGTGTTAGTGGCTGGAAGTCCATTTTCCTTTCACTGTACAGCTCAAGCCTCCGCTGCGTTAAAAAACAAAAGGTTCAAGTAACCGACGAAACTGTGTCCAAGCTGAAGCACAAGTTCTGAGGAAGACTTCTCCATAAATCCGCTATTGATCTTCCCAAATGTCCCCAACCCCCACCCCCCCTCGTGTTCGTCACCTCCGCCACTCTAGTTGTGGTGGAACTTGAAGTGGAAGCTGCCGCCAGACTCAAACGGGTTGAAGTGATACGGCCAGCCCTGCCCTCCACCTCCGCCGCCACCTTGCTGGTTTTCCGGGTCCAGGGGATCCTCACCTGCGTCAAACTTCTGCCTCATTTCTGGAAAGACAATGGCAAGAATGGAGGGACAAATTTAAGATTAAATCATTGCTTGAAGGGACCTATTGTGCTGATCTTAACGTTCGTACTTGTAGTTTGGGTTTCTACTAGAACATGTTTACATGCTTCAACTTTATTTTCCAGGGGTGACCTCTAGTTTACCCTCTGTCACTCCGTTTTGGCACCTGCTTCTTTAAGACCCCTCCCAAAAAAGTGGAGTCTGCTCTAATTGGTCAGCATTTCCATTTTACTGCACCATCATTGCAGCCTGGAGAGTGACTGTAATGGCTAACAGCAGCACTCTCTACCCTGAAAAATCACTAATAAATACTTCCCGATGGGACATGTTCCCGCAGGAATAGGATGCAAAATCAGGCAGAAATTATCAACGTCAGCAACCAAGATTACATCTTTCCCTGACGTTAGCATGTAGATACATGTAGTAGTGTATGTAATGTAGACACCTGCAGTAGTGTGCCTGGAGCAGATGTGAGCTGCTCTCCTTCTGCTCCACAGCAGCTGAGGCTAACATCTGACAAGGAGTGGTTTAACAGTCCCAACAATCTCACACCGACACTGAAACGGCTCCGCTCTGTCATTAAACCCCTTAATAACTACTGGGTAACGTTAGCTGTGTGATACTATTTGGGATTTACACTTCTGCTTCGAATCAACGCCGTAATCTACGCTGTAGCCTGACGTGCACCTCCCCAGAAATGTATCTACACATCACAGCGACGCAGACCTCCTGTCTGTTTCTGTAAGCTGAAACCATTTCCCTCAGTGGAAACAAAGCTTTTATTTACTTTAATTTCGAAGATAAGAAACAATAAATTGTGAAGACAATAAAGCCTCCACAAAAATAGCATCTTCAGTCTTGTAATGTAAAATGCCATAGGCTTGTGCTAATAATGTTAGCATGTTGTATTTGTTTGGAAAACGTGTTTAGTATAAGACAGTTGTTTTGTCAGTGAACCTTGTGAGTTGTAATGGAGACAAATTTTGTCACGTTACCTTTGTTAAATGTTGCTGTTGTCCCTGGCTTCATATGAGTAGAGGAAAAGTCCGCTAGCTGCTAGGCTAATTTATACAATGTAAAATGCCATAGGCTTGTGCTAAAAACATTAGCATGTTGTATTTGTGGGGAAAATGTGTCCAGATAAAGACAAGTGTTTGTCTGTGAATGCTCCGAGTTATAGTGAAGCTGATTTGTGTACTTGTGTTTGAAATTGTCTCTATTAAGCCATGTTTAATGTGTGTTTAATGTGTGTTTTGAATCAACTAAACTTTACAGCACTTCACAGAAACCCACTCGCCATCTAGTGTTTTGGAGGTGTAACTGCAGAGTGACACAGACACACCACCACACATGTAGAAGTGCTCACAATGGCGTAGGCTACGGCATAGAGCTGACGCACAAGTATAAACCCGCCCTAACAGTTTAGCCCTGTCTGTGTGTGTGTGTGTGTGTGTGTGTGTGTGCTCTGTCCCAGGCGTGAAGCTAACACTCCTGCAGTAGTCGTCTCAGTAAGCATAATAGGTCCCCTTGAACACATTGGATTTTGTCAAACTAATCTGAGATAACCTGAGTAATTAAGTTGTATTATGACAATTTCAAACACACTTCCACATATATGTAGGTATGCTTTTAAATTAGCTATTAGTAGTGTGAAAGTGTCAGTACAGATACAAGCTGCCAGAAACTGTTTTCGCTTATTCTGTAATCTCAAAATTACACTTGCTAACTTGTTGGAAGTCACTCTGAATAAGTGTCTGCTAAATTCCTAAAAAGACAATCTAACAGCTGTCTGGGCTCCTGACCTGGGTCAGTGAGGACTTCTTTAGCTGACGCGATGTCGATAAACTTCTTTTCTGCTTCTTTCTTCTCCGCCTCAGACTGGAAGTTGTCGGGGTGCCACTGCTGCGCCAGCTTCCTGTACGCCTTGATGATCTCCTGCTTGTTTGCATTCCTGAGGAAAACAAAGTGCGTGGGAGTTATCTGGAGGGATCTGCTCAATGCATTTATCGACCGTGGATGGATTCAGTGTTCAGTCCAGAGGAAATACACACTGTGTGTTACAGAACTGGTTGGACCGGTTACCTGCCGACACCGAGGATCTTGTAGTAATCCCTCTTACGAGAGATTTTCAGCAGTTTCTGTGCTCGGTCCAGGCCCTCTTTGAGATCGATGCGGTCGCCTTCGCCGTCAAACTCTCTCGCCTCTATGTAGTCCTCCACGGCTGGAATGAAACAGATAATAAAAGACCTTTAAAAAGATGTTTGTCTGCCACACTTGTATCTGAACAAAACTAAATTTTGTTTTTAAATAACATTTTTGAGAGTAGAAGACAGCCTTGTTTCACACTTATCCTACATGGAACTGTCATCGATTTGGACTGGACAAATTCTACCTGATCTTATTTTAAGGGGGGAATAACAATAAAAGACTACAATCTATTAATCGACCTTCTGAATGCATGTTTCGCCTGGCAGTTTACTGTATTTTTGGCACCATAAACCCCGGAGAACCTGCTAACCTAGACCCAATACATGCATGCTTGTATGTGTATGCAAACGTAAGATGTTTCTTTACCTTTCTCGTACTCCTGGTTGAGGATATAAGCCTCGGCTCGGTCTCGGAGGACGTTGGCGTTGCGAGGGTCTCTCTGATGAGCCTCTGAACACACGTCTATGGCCTCCTGAGCCAAGTTAATCTACAATAGGCAAGACAGAGGGGTTAGTGAGTTGGCACCAGTTGGAAAGGATCAAAAACAGAAACAGAAAGAGAAAATCTAACCTTCATGTATTTACTTTATTTATGTGTTAGAATACAGGCACAAGTTATCTTACCTTGACAAGGCAGAAGCAGATCCTCTCTTTGGCCAGGTTAGTGTAGTGTGGGACATTAGGCTCTGTCTTCATCACTGATTCATACTTTTCAATAGCTTCCTCGTACCTAGTTGTGTGTAAACAGAAAATTCAGTGAGGGTTTCAGGTAGCTAGTTAGGTTGCAAGTGTTAGCTTCTTCTTGTATTTCTGGTTCAAGTATCAACAAGATTTTGAAATAACGGGGATCACATGCAATGTGTAGGTTGTAAGTTAGATTTGCATGTTTAATAAAAGGTATCACATGTGCCCTGACTCATCAAACCACCCACACTGATTCCTATTTTCTGAGGCAGCTAACTTTCATCTCAAAGATATCAAGTGGCTGATATTTTCTGTTTCAAACGGACGCATATTTCAAAGCACACACCTTGTAAGTACATGTTATGATAGCCTTACAACAAATGACTCTTTAGGCCTTTTTCTTTATGGTCAGACAAATTCTCAATGTTGGAATAAAATTATGTGAGTTGTGGTGATCTTGATGGTGTAAGGTGATCATAGAATTCAGTCCAAGCTGTCGCAAGTCTTTTATGTGTTTTTGCGGACACTTAAGGAACTGTTAATATGACATGTCTTTTTAAAAGGGAGTTTGGTGTCATATTTCCGCCAGCGGCAAGATGGGAAATAATCTTTCCACTTTTTGCAAAAAAAAAAAAAAATCTTATTAAGTGTGGCTAAAAACTCACATTGTCTCCCCATGCACACACACACACACACACACACACTTTACCCAAGGCGGCGGCCCGCCTTTGTCTTAAATAGACAGGGAAAAAACCCAGTCTTCCTGTGTATGGCAGGAATAAGTCAAACAAGTTTTGGCTTTCTTGAAATGTGGAAAAGGAGGAGAAACTGGTGGAGCTTGTCACAGGTCACGTCCACATTCTACAGTGTCTTTTTTCTTTATGACTGTTTTTTAACACACTCGGACAGCTGTGGCCAAAAGCTGCTTCGGTTTCTGCTCAAACGTTTGACAGGTTTTATTCTTGTAAATTTACACCAGGAGGAGGATGGGAAACACTCTGAAAAAGATTCTAGTGGTAGTCTTGCAAGTAGTGGCCCTGCAAGATCCCCAGTATTTGTGATTTAGTGACTTATGACACATCGTCTTTATGCCTACTGTATACTAGAAGACTTTCAAAAGACTTGTAAAAGACTTGAGTGACACCCTCACATATCTTAAGACTGTGTGGGTTTTTAGTCTCACACAAAAACATTTTGAAACTTTGAAAAGCAACTAGATTCCTTTCGAGATTATTTCCCATCCTGTTCCTGGTGGAAAATATCACACCAAACTCCCTTTAAGAAATATGACATTTTAACAATTCCTTAACTTTCTGCAAAAAGACATGACTCTGGAAACACAAGATTAAAGGTGTCATATGTCGACAGTTCTCTTGTCAATTCGGCACCAATATAATAAACAAAGATAAACTGTGTTTGCGTACAGACTTTAAATTCTGGATTTTGTTTCCTCAACTTGCTACCAGCCTCTGTTGGTTAATTGCACTATTTTTGTGGGAGGAGACTGTGGGAATAAGTGCTGGTTGGTGGATCAGATACACACTGAATTAAACACAGTCTTGTTTCCTCCACAGCTCCACCAGCTTCTCCTCCTTTTCCGCAGTACAAGAGAACAGAGACTTGTTCACGTTCACTCTCTACCTGGTTTGCTGCTTCCTGTTTGGTGCTGGAGAGAGTGCAGCTATTGGTTGCTGACAACGTTCATTTCATTGAAC
The DNA here is from genome assembly GCF_006386435.1 of Epinephelus moara. Lineage (NCBI taxonomy): Eukaryota > Metazoa > Chordata > Actinopteri > Perciformes > Serranidae > Epinephelus > Epinephelus moara. The sequence continues at coordinate 23,928,122 of NC_065522.1, read as the reverse complement.
TTCAGTATTTGCATGAGCCAAGACTAAAGACTTCATGATTTCAGAGGACAAAGCGCACCACTCCTACAGACGTACTGACCTCGTCTGCTCAATGAGCTCCTCTGCTGCGTCCAGCTGCTTGCTGAGCTTCTTCACCTGCTTGTAGTGGCTGAAACACTCCTTGTCATCCTGATCCAGCTTCAGACACTCCCGGATGTGACTGCACACAAACAGACGAGCCAGACGGACATTTTGTTATGGTGACACAGATGCGCTCAGGATGAAAATCAGCTTCATTTGCATGGCTCTATATCAGCGTAGTTTGTTTATTCCAGCTCACTTGAGTGACTCGTGGTGATCCCCGAGGCTGTAGTGCAGCATGCTGAGCTTCAGGAAGGCGGCGCGGTTGTCGTTGCGTAGCCTCGTGGTCGGTGTCAGATCCAGGATGGCTTTCTGAGGATCGCCCATGCGGATGTAACATTCTGCACGGAGCTCCCGCGACTCAGGATCCCAAGGAGAGATCTGGAGAAGGACGGAAACTTTATTATGTGTGCGAAGTAATTCAACTCAACTGCCATCTAACGTATGATGGGAAATAATATAATAATAAAAGATCTTTTATTTTAGGAGACTTTCTCCAGAGCGGACACACACCTCAATGACTCTCTCCAGCACGCTGATGGTGGCGCTGTAGTCTCCTTGGTGGTATGCGGCATGTGCGTCCTCCTGCAGCTCCTCCAGCTCGTTCGCTTTCATCAGCTGGTCCTGAGCTTCTTCGTGGTCTGGGGAGCGCTGCAGCTAAAAACAAACCAGACGAATTATTCTGGCTGCTGCAGGTAAAACACTACAAAGGACAGCAGCGGTGATTTGGGATTTAAACTCACCACGGCTTCAAAGTCCTCCCTGGCCTCCTCAGTGTTACCCTGCTTCAGCAGGATATTCCCTCTCTGCAACCTGGCCTGAAAACGCAGGAACAAAGAGAGACCCAGGAGATGGAGAGAAATATGAGAAGCATATAGACACATAATGAGGACTAGGGATGCAAAAGGGTCTGTAAATTTCCATTTAATGTCTGAAAAACTTCACAATTTCGATTATAAAAGTTGTACCTCTTTATTATCTGGGGGAAAAATACACATAAAAAGCAATACTAGGTCTTAAAGCATGTCTAGGTTAAAGGCAGAGTTCACATTTTTTGAAGTGGGGTTATATAAGGTACTTTTCCACAGTCAGTGTATTCCCCACAATAGATATCAGTCAGCACGCCCCCAGTTTGGAGAAGCAGGCAGGAGTACTGACACTGAAGCTAAGCAATGCACTGCTATGGATGGGGGTAGCAGCAAAACATATTTTAGCCACCTAAAAAAACTCAGTATCAGTTTAAGTGCACGTTATATTGAGAGCATTTTCACTTCAAAGCCAGACTCCATTGAGAAAAACGGTGATTTAACATTGCTGAACACGGGAGCTGCTGGTCTACCGCTGCCTCCGTCCGTTAGTTTGTTTGTGCTGTTGTCGTTGAAGGGGTAGGATAAGTTACACGATAACACCAACAAGCCAGCTGACTAAGGCAACAGTAGCTCTCATGTTCAGCAAAATTACTAAGGGTGGGAGGCACCAGAGGATCCACGATACGATATTATCAGGATACTTAAGTCACGATACGATATTATTGCGATTTTAAGTCTGTTTTCAGTCTTTTCGCAGCAGCAAATTGTATCTAGTGGACTGAAAAAGGCTAACGAAAGTTTAATTTGTATTTGTCATATTAATGATTTCTTTACTAAAAAAAAAAAATCGATACTTGGTACTTGGTATGTGATGACACGATATTGCCACACAAAATATCGCGATACTATAACGTATCGATTTTTCCCCACCTCTGAAAATTACTGTTTGGTCATCGGAGTTCGCTGGCTTTGACGAGAGCATAAAGAGAGTACAGATGCCGAGAACGGTGTACCCGTCGAAAATTACCGTCTGATGGAAAGGTAGGACATTGATAATACTCTCAATATTGCATACACTTAAACTGATATTGATCTATTAGCGCCAGTTGTGGCTCATTATTGGTAGTTCGACCCCTGGCTCCTCCAGTCCACATGTCAAAGTATCCTTGGGCATGATACTGAACCCCAAATTGCTCCTGATGGCTGTTCCATCAGTGAGAATGGTTAGTGAGTAGCAGGTGGCAACATGTATGGTACCCTCGGCCACCAGTGTGTGAATGAGTGACAGCGCTTTGAGTGGTCAGAAGACTAGTGCAGTCCACTATGGAAAAGTACCGCACACAACGCTGCTTTAAAAGCTACGAACTAGCCCTTTAGAGTATGCCTAAGGTTGCAAAGGGTCCATACATTTCCAGTACATTTCTGGAAATTTCCCAAGGTAAGTTGAGCTCAGGAACTTTATTTATTTTAAAAGAGAAAAAGCCAAAAATATTCCAATTTCAATATACATTTTTTAGCTTTTAATAGTGAATTAATTCAGGGGGAAATACACATAAAATCAGACTCTGAATCAGGCGAACTTACAGCCAGGAAGTCGGGTTTGAGCTGGATGGCTCTGGTGAGGTCTGGCAGGGCAGATTTGGATTTTCCCATCGCCAGAAACACTGCAGCTCGCTTGTAGTAGGTCAGGTAATTCTTAGAGTCTCCCTCTGTGAAAATAATTCACACCAAATGTCATTCTTAATGTACAAAAACAAATCTGTCTGTGCGGAAGTTTGGAAGATTACAGGCATTATCAGAGCAGAGAAAGCGGCTGTAAATGTCAGCCAGTGGTGAGAGTATAAATGTGTGTCAGCGTGTGTGTGTGTGTGTGTGCGCGTGTAACCTTACCCACAGCCGAGTGGTAGTGGGACAAGGCCTCGGCCAGCTGACCAGCAGCCAAAAGTTTGCGGCCCATCTCCAAGTGGTGCTCGATCTCGACATGAGTCGCCCCCAAGACACCTGTAACATAAGACGGCGCTTGAGCCTCGCTAGAAATATATCGCTGACAAAGAGAGATGGCGACAACATTATTAGACAGCAGACTGTCTACAAGAAACTCAAAAAACAAATACATTCTCCGACACTCAAGCTACACCTGTTTATGATTTATATTCTAACAGCTAGTTTGTGAGTCACTTGAAGTATTTAGGTGAATCAGAGGTGCAGACACGACCAAATGCTGCTCATTAAATTTCATACGAGCTAAACAGGAAGTCAAAGCCAAGTCTATTTTGCTTCAAATACCCAACCTTAATCATCACCATTCTAATTTGTGACGAACAGAGGCAATGACAGCCCCTCAAACTGACTCCTAACACTATAAACATGTGGTGTGCGTTCAGTATAAGCTGATAGTTGTATTTAAAACACATTTCAAGATGTTACAGACCATGACATGAAATAAACATGTTTGCCGTGATGATGTTGCTGTTCTGTTTGACTCCAAGAAGCCATCTCTAGGTGTGTAAGGCCATTATGTGCATGGCGATATTTCATCTCTATATGATTTAATTCATTGAACAAGCCCAAACAGACTCCTGTCAGTTTGACAGTTCATGAAAACAAGATGGAGCATCTCAAAGGGTTTATCCTCAAATTAAATGTCTTCTATCACTTTGGTTAGGCCTGTCATGATTTCTGCTTTTGTTTGGATGATATATTGGCCAAGAAATAATGTGATAAACTGTATTATTGTCATTTTAAGACCATTTTATGCCACTGATTTGATATAATAAATAAATATTTAAATATTATATCCTCCTGAGACCTGCACGTTTGTTTGGTATGCTTTTTAATTTCTCCAAGCTATCTGGGATCAGTAGGACCTGATAAGTATAAAAAACTAAACACTGTCAACAATAATAAAGTCCCAATGTCCTCAAACAAAGAAACGACAATAAAGTTCCAATGTCCTCAAACAAAGAAACGACAATAAAGTCCCAATGTCCTCAAACAAAATGATAATAAAGTCCCAATGTCCTCAAACAAAGAAACGACAATAAAGTCCCAATGTCCTCAAACGAGACAACAATAAAGTCCCAATGTCCCCCCAAAAAAGAAACGATAATAAAGTCCCAATGTCCTCAAACGAGACGATAATAAAGTCCCAATGTCCCAAAAAAAAGAAAAAAGAAACGATAATAAAGTCCCAATGTCCTCAAACAAAACGATAAATAAGTCCCAATGTCCCCCCCCCAAAAAAAGAAATGATAATAAAGTCCCAATGTCCTCAATGAGACAACAATAAAGTCCCAGTGTCGTCAAACAAAACAATAATAAAGTCCCAATGTCCTCAAACGAGACAACAATTAACTCCCAATGTCCCCCCAAAAAAGAAACGATAATAAAGTCCCAATGTCCTCAAACGAGACGATAATTAACTCCCAATGTCCCCCCAAAAACAAATGATAATTAAGTCCCAATGTCCTCAAACGAGACGATAATAAAGTCCCAATGTCCTCAAACAAAACAACAATTAACTCCCAATGTCCCCCCCCCAAAAAACGATAATAAAGTCCCAATGTCCTCAAACAAAATGATAATACACTCCCAATGTCCCAAAAAAAAGAAACGATAAAGTCCCAGTATCCTTAAACAAGTACTTCTTAATTAACATAAAGTCCCAGTATCCTTAAACAAGTACTTCTTAATTAACAGCGTCTTATCTTGTTACTGTTGCAACAATTGGTCAAATTTGTTGCCATATCAAACTACAAACATTATTAATCTCAAATACACAAGTTTCAACCATAAAATGTGATCAGGTTTTGGACCTTGTCCACATTTGTGTCGGGATCAGCTGCAGACTAACTTGGCAGAGACGGCTGCCATCTTGTTTTGACATGCATTAGTGTATTGTGCTCTTACTACCACTAGATGGCACAAAAAGTGTCCACGAATGAGGACAACAGGTCTAAGGTAAGCAGAATGAAGTATAAGGTCAAGTAAATCCAAAATGTGATGTCCTCACATGAGGACGCAGGGTCTCAGGAGGATATATTGAGAATAATATATAGTGGCCCTTCTGTTGCTCACCTGCCACCTCCCTCCTCAGATAAATACAGTACAGTCCCTAATGATGTTGGTGACAGGAAGTAGGGTCCCAGTCAGGACTGTAGCTCCACGTACTGCTCCTAGTTATAACTACAACTCTTAAACACCTTGTACAGCTGTTGCTAATGTCTTTTACAGCCTATATAATGTTATTATCAGTGTAATAATGAAGCAGTGGCTGTGACTCAGAGCAGGTGATGGTGGGGCGGGTAACAGTGTACCCGGTAAGCTAACATTCCGGGTCAGTTTTAACGGCTTTACAGAAGTTATAAACGCACATTACCGTCTGTAGTTGTGTTTTAAAAACTTGTTTGTGAATGTGAAGCCAGGCTTACCGTCCAGCTGGATATCCAGGATGACACACAGCAGTGACAGAGAGCACAGGACCCCGCTGAGTCCTGTCCGCCGACACGACTCCATCTCCGGCTTCAGTCACACTTTCACACCGGAACCAGCAAACTTAACGGCTCTACTTTCACGTCTACCGAAGACGCCTTTTAGTTTCATTGAAGCTGGTGATATACAACCTTAAACCTCCATCCTTTCCCTCTCCGCTACACCGCAGGAACAGCTACGACGGTGTATTTACGGTCCCGGTGTGACAGTGTTCCGTGTAGAAATACGGCAGCTGAAAGGTTCCCCCCTGTAACGGTAACGGTTAAAGAGCGGTTCCTCCGCCGTGACAGGGACTCAGTGGGGTTTAGTTGAACTTAAAGCACCTCCACGTAACATGAGGATGGTGAGGGTGAACAGCTGAGGGCCGGTACACTTTGTACATGAAACCTTTTTGCTTCTGGTACCGTCGTCTCCTCCCTTTCTGCCCCACATATCTGTGGTTGGTCCACGGGCCGCACATCCGTGTTGGTCTGGAGACGTGGGCTGCGCTCATTGGAGGGACTATTTTAACACACTCCCTGCATGGGCCACACACACACACACACACACACACATACACACACCGTATCAGTTCAAGTAAACGACTCTGGATCAAGAACAAGAAACTGAAATTTACTCTGATACACAAAAATCTGACAATCTGGTAATGTAAATCATGTATGGAGGCCTATTTGTGCCAAACTTTAAAACTTAAAAACACAATCTACCACTTAAGCTTCAGTCAGGGGCGTAAAATTAGACAGGTCAGGCAGTTTGGTTTCATTGAGGTCTGTGGCGGGGGGTACTGCCACAGACTGCGTATCCGCCCCTCCCATGGCGGAAGGGCACCTCGTTCTTTTTAAACCAAAAAAGGTTCCGCCAATATGTCTACCCTACGAGGCAGAAAATTGTGCACCTCGGATCAACTCGCCAATCCGGCTCTGTGTGTCTAAACGCTTGCAGCTTGCCGGCAAAACGGCCCAACATTCGCCGAAAATCTGGCAGTGTAAAAGGGGCTATAGAGACAGACAACCATTCACACTCACATTCACACCCGCGGACAATTTAGCGTCACCAGTTAACCTGCATGTCTTTGGACTGTGGGAGGAAGCTGGAGTGCCTGGAAAAAACCCACGCTGACATGGGGAGAACATACAGACTCCGCACAAGGTTTGAGCCCCCCACCCCGGGTTCGAACCAGGAACCCTCCTGCTGTGAGGCGATAATGCTAACCACTGAACCACAGTGCCACCCTGCTTTTTATTTTCCTTGATATTTTGTCACATACAGGTATGCATTGATGATTGTTGAGTAACAGGGATGTTAATGCCGTCTCTACTTGATCATGTGACAAGACGATACGATACGGCAGCTAGTTTAGGCCCATGGTGACCACCTTACGCCACTGGTCAGGAGTCTCAAAATTGTGAGATAAAATGCCCTAATGTGATCACTTTATCAGACCTTTATGACTCCAGTGCTGCAGCCAAAATTTAATATTTGGATTTTGGGTCTCTAATGTTATTCTCTACAATGCCAAGTATGTAACCCTGGAGGGGAATCCTAAACTCCATTTAGTTTAATACTTTTTTATGTCTTATTATTATGTGATAATTTCTTGGCTATATGACAAAGGGCTTGTCCCATTTCTACCCCTTAAATCTTCCACTTGGTATTGAGTGCCCTCGTTTGCGAGATAACCCTTGACGAAGGAAGTGAGAAATATTAGGGTAGAGATCATTCCCTAAGAGAAGTGAGAAATATTAGGGTAGAGATCATTCCCTAAGAAATGAGACACCACTTCATGCAAATCGGCGTGGCTGACATGCAGGAATACGTCATGCGTAGTAGCAACGCAAGATACCGGTAGTCATTCAGGTTTGAAAATGCCGGCTCCAGCGCTTGTGTCGTGGCGTGTGCTATGTTTATTCTTCTCCGTCTGATGAATCAACGGAGAAGAAATGCTGAAAACAGAAAGCGCCTACAACGTTTTCTAGTTCTGATCGGTTTTGTTCGGGTAAGTCGATTTGTTTAAATATTTTAAAGCTGTGTTCAACCGAGTTGCTGATGAGTTTACGCTAGTCCAACCATCTGTTGTTTGTATTGCCTACATTCAGATCGTACAGTAACAAATTGTTTTCCAAAACTTGCCGAAGTTGCTGACTTTGCAAGGTGTTCTGGGAAATTTCATCTTCCACTTCGTTGAAAGTGTGGGTCGCGGCTCTCTTGGAATCTAGGGCGGGTTTTAAGTGTTGGAAACCACTTCCACTACCTCAATTCTGTTTTGGAAAACCACTAGCCTAAACGTGAACGTGCACAACCAAGTGTAAGTGGGTATTTCTAGGGGAAGTGCGGGTATTGGGACAGGCCCGAAAAAGTGTCTCTTTAAGGTCTAGTGTGTGGGATTTAGTGGCATCTAGTGGTGAGGCTGCAGATTGCATTAAACAAACCTCTCCCATGTGCCAAGTGTGTAGTGATACTCAACTTATCACCCACAGACCAGGGGTGTCATTCATAAAACAATGCATAGGATGTAAACTAAAAACGTCAATATGGACAAAGGCCAAAAATGGCGTGCACCCAATTTTTTTTCAACAATTTCTACAATCAGGCTTCCAACCCACTGTCTGCATCAGCAGTTTCCCGTCTCCAAAATGTTGCACTAAAGGGTGCCTCTGTGCATCGGAGTCTGATGCCAATGGGCCACTGACCAAGCGCCAGTGCTTGATGAGATGGGAGTGAGACCAGGTTGGACAGAAGCACTGGCTGAGCCCCAAATGTCCTCAAATCCTAGAAACACCCCTGCTTTACCAGACCTGAGCTGCTGTGACTGGCCCCTGGACTCCCTCCCTTTTGTAAAAGTGGTCCCCAGGCAAAGCAAGTTGAGTATCCCTGGTGAAGGAGAACTCACAAATCCTATGTCTAGAGTCAGTGTTTGGTTGGACAACAGGAAGACAAGGTCACACTGAAATGTTTAGCATGACACATTTTATTGTGCGCAATCGTACAAAAAACAAAACAAAGAAACATGAAAATAAAGACAACTTGTCGTCCGCCCTCGTTCACAGGTACTTTCTATAAAACTGTACAAAACAACACACAAATATCTGGATCATCACAGTTTGACCTTCACCTTTACAAATGTCCAGAAGTGGTTAAACAGATCATCAAATGATTGGATTCCTTTGAAAAGAAAAGACTGTATGTAAATGTATTTGTGCTAAGCATAAATAGAATCATTGCGAGCATGTCGTAGGTTTGCGCTCAGCTTTTTTACAACTGCAAAGCCAACAGTTTACAGAATACACACGTGATGTGGTGATTATATACAAGTCAGTGGTGCTGTCACTTCAAGATGGACCTTTGTGTTTTTCCACATGGACAAACAGCTCCAACTGGAGGGTGAAAACTGAACACCAGGACGTGAAAAATGTCCATCAGGATTTTTTTATGGACAAAGTTCCATTTCCACATCCAGCTCAAACGTAAGCATTTCGTCCGTAAGTGCTAGCAGCCACGCTTCGGGTCGGCGCAGGTCCAGAATATACAGTTCCTCTGGTTTGATAAGGCAGCGGGCTGCAACACAAGATGGTTAAACACATATATTAGACACTGAGGTTGGAACCTGGTACGTCATAACAAGGATCCTGATACTGAAGCAGCTAAATGGAATTCAGCCATCATTAATGTTGTCATTTAAAGTTGTGTTTTTCCTGCTGTGACATGTCAAAATGTTTTCAGTAGGCGTTTTACATGATAAATTTATAGGAAGGCTGTGCTGAAACCTTGTGCAACCTATATTGTGCTCTCAGCCCATTTGTCTCACCACTGTGTACTTGCACTAGTGTGGGGGGCGCCAGACTCCATCTTCAAATCCTACACACAGTGGCCTTGACCTGTCAGGCCCAGTCAGGCTGGGTAGATAATCATGACTTAGCAATTACCACCCTTTGATTTATAGCCTGCTCTACTTCACCTAACCCTTTCAATGGTGCACCTTACTTATCTTGTGTAATGACACTTAATGGTCAATAAAATAGAACCCAAATAAAACTTTCCATGTGTAAGAAACAAAGGCACATTGTGGAAGCCCATTTCTGCCAATGTGATGGAAACAAAACAAAACAAAACAAAATAAAACAAAACAAAAAAAGATCCTGTAAATCATTGTAATGAGAAACGCTCTCAAATTTTGATGACTTAATATCTGAGAATAATGATTTAAGTCAAAATAATGACATACTTATCTCAAAATAATGACTTAGTATCTGAAAATAATGAATTATTAAGTTAAAATAAAGACTTATCTAAAGAAATGACTTAGCCTCACGAATAACGACTTAGTATGTCAAAATAATGACTTACTATCTTAAAATAATTACTTATCTCAAAATAATTACTTAGCGTCTCAAAATAATATCTTAGTATCTGAAAATAATGAATTATTAAGTTAAAATAATGACACTTATCTAAAAAAAATGACTTAGTTTCACAAATAATGACTTTTTACGTCAAAATAATGACTTAGTATCTCAAAAAAGACTTAGCCTCATGAATAACGACTTAGTATCTCAAATAATTAGTTATTAAATCAAATTAATGAAACGCTTATCTCAAATTAATGACGTTGTGATAAAACAGAGAGAAACTGTCCCAAAACATGGACTTAGTTTCTTAAAACAATGAATCAGCAAGGTTTCTCATTATTTTTGAGGTATTAAGTCAATATTTTGAAAAAAGTTTCTACTATTCTGAGATACTGGGTCATTATTTTGAGAAAGCCTATAAATATTTTGAGATAAGTGAGTCATTGTTTTGAGATGCTAAGTCATTATTTTGAGATATAAACTCATGATTTTGAGATACTAAATTATTATTTTGAGAAAGTTTCTCTTTATAATGACTTACAGAATTATTATTATTATTTTAAGATTTTTTTTTGGGCTTTTGCCTTTAATGTACAGGACAGAGTGAAATGGGGTGAGAGAGAGAGCAGGGGGGTGACATGCAGCAAATGGTTGCAAGCCGGAGTCGAACCTGCGACCGCTGCAGCGAGACATCGCCTCTGTACATGGGACGCCGGCACTATCCACTACTCTACCAACGCCCCAGAATTATTATTTTTTTAACCCTTGTGTTATTGTTCAAAAAAGTTACATCCATGACCCTTCAAGTGGACAAAAATGTCCATTTTCTAGAAACTTTTGTAGTGTCCAACAAAAGGTCACAGGGGGGTGATTTTTGGCAAGGGGGGGTTATTTTGGGTTAAATTTGAAAATCCCAACGTTCAGCATGAAAATCCATTATTTGACCCTGTAATGCATTTTTATCCGATCCATGACCCTTCAAGTGGACAAAAATGTCCACATGTAATTTAGCCATTTGTTATTGTTGCTATACCATCCATTTATCATGGATGGGATAAAAATGCATTACAGGGTCAAATAATGGATTTTCATGCTGAAAGTTGGGATTTTCAAATTTAAGCCAAAATCACCCCCCCTTGCCAAAAATCACCCCCCTGTGACCTTTCATTTGTCTGTGAAGGAGTTTTGATTTTTGGAAATAGACAAAAATGTCCAGGGGTAACATTGGCAGAAATGGCCTTCCATACATGGACTTGGATGAGCTGACTCTACTAACACATTCAGGTGATAATGTCTGATGAGAGCTCCTATGACATCACACAGGTTTTGCCACAACAGGGCGCCAGAGAGTCATTAATGGTGATCTCTTAAATAAACACAGAGATATAAAAATAATATAGTGATTTAATTTTTGTTTGTCTAAACTGTAGAGGTACAATTATTTATGAATTCATTTATTGCTTGTTGCTATTTGTTTCCATTGTGAATCTGCATGTTGACATTTTAAAGTCAAATATGTATTTAGATATTCATTATTTTATTAAGAGATCTATCAATTGTTTTATTTATTTGTAGTTTGATCAATTTGTTGATGTATTGGTACATTCATACTTCATATTTGTGATGTCATAAATCCATCTCTTTAACTTCAAATAAAGGATTTTTACATTTTAAAGTGACTATTCGAGCTATAGAGCAGTGAAAATGGTTATAAAGCAACGCAGTCATTGTTACAAACAGTTAACTAACAGTAAATCCATTCATAAATCATTGTATATTATATTTTGACAGACAGAAATCCAACAGTTACAACTGCACTCACTATTTTTCCTGTGTGCCCAGCTTGCAGGAGCAGGTGAGACAGGCTCCTCCAGCGATGGAGAGCACGCCGGAGCACCAGCCGATGTAAAGTCCTTCTCCAATTTCATACCTGCGACACACAGAGTGTCAGTTGCATATGTGAGCTTCATGTGAGGTCTGAAAGTCATCCCTCTCCACCATCATCACCATCTTACCTTGTCCCGGGATAGAAAGGGTCGAAGAAATCCTGAGTGATGTTGAAGGCATACCAGGACACTGAGATCATCGTGCACAGACCTTTTAATAGAAAAATAAATGTTGTTTTAATCACTGAGAGAGCAGCGGGGAATGTGTAGTAAAACATGAGTATTAGTTCCTTTATCTATTTCTAGGGTAATGCATTAGGGAGTGGTGGAATGTAATTAAGTACATTTACTTGAGAACTTAAGTCCAGTTGAGAGGTATTTGTACTTCCATTCCTCTCTACGACATCTCGGAGGCCAATATTGTACTTTCTACTCCCCTACATTTATTTTACAGATTTAGTGACTTTTCAGAGTCAGATTAACAATTAACTAATAAATTATGATGTATTATTATTGGCAAAGATAATGACCTGTCAAATAGTGCAGCTGGGGCTGAGGAGGTAGAGCGGATTGTCCATTAAGTGGAAGATCAGCGGTTTGGTCCTTGGGCAAGATACTGAACCCCAGAATGCTGTGTACCATATCAAGTAGGGGGCACCTTGTATGGTAGCCTCGGCCAAGGCATTACTGTATTTAAAAGCGCTTCGGAAGACTAGAAAGGCGCCACACAAGTGCAACCATAAAACTTTATTGAGCCTGGGAGGAAATTCACAAGCTACAGAACAGCATAAAGTCATAAAATGAGCTCCACCTTTATCAGCTGCAACATTAAAATGATCAACACATTAATGCATCCATAACTATTATCTAATAATATAATTACTTATATAGTACTTTTTGGTACTTTAAGGATACATTTGTACTCTAAGTGAAGTTTTAAATGCAGGACTTTTACTTGTAGCATTGTGGTTTTACTGCTTAAGATCTGAGTATCGTCTCCACCACTGGTATTAGCAGGTCAGACTGGTTCTTTGGACTCAATCTCACTGGTCTAATCTCTCCTAAAACACACTTAAAAAACAGTAATGCATTTGTTTTTTGGTCTTTGTTACCTTGAAGTATGAAAAGCACTCCAGCGGTGCCAGCAATCCTCCCTTTGAGAACATAGTTTTCCCCTCCAGCCTTCGAACACTGTATTCCTATCAGGGCCGCCAGCAGTCCAAAGGTGCCCAACACTATTGCTGAGATCATCAAGGCACGAGACGCTTGGATGTAACCTGAACGCAGAGGGGAGACAAGTAAAAGGTGGTGAATTCAGTGGTTGTTTTTGTCTGTCAGTTTGCAAGATCTGATGTTGGCCTGTAATCACATCTTGTTATGAACATTTCAAGTTCAATAGAGGAAAAGTTCAGGGTGTCCAAGGACCCATGAAATCTTGAAACTGTCCTTTAGCAGTCATTTCTTATTGCATAATATTTTTGGTGTGTTTTATAACTTTAAAGGTCCAGTGTGTAGGATTTAGGGGGGTATATTAACAGGAGTGGAATGTAACATAGGCCTAAGTATTTTTGTGTGTGTGTGTGTGAGTTTAATCTCCTGAAAATAAGAATTGTTGTGTTTTTGCTAGTTTAGAATGAGTCGTTTATATCTACATAGGGAGCGGGTCCTCATCCACTGAGGTCGCCATGTTTCTACAGTAGCCCAGAATGGACAAACTAAATTAAACACAAATTGACTTTAGATAGGGCCATTCAAGTTTTTGCATTAGCCACTGAAGATAGAAGCCTGTGTTGGAAAAACATGACTTTTTTAAATGTAAAACTACTTTCTTCAGTAGTTTTACTGGTTTAAATCATCGGGTCCATTTGTTTCGGAGAGGAAGAGACCTCTGCGGATAATTCGGCTTCTGATAAAGTTAGATAAGTTATAAGAGAAAAAAGGTGAGCACTCGGTAGTGTGTTGTGGGCAAGCTGCCCATTTCCAACATGCCAAACAGCATTGGAAAAACACTGATTTTTCACATGAAATGCTTTATTCAGTGTTTTTCTGGTTTCAAAGCACAGAGTCCATTTGTTTTGAAGAGGAGGAGACCTCTGCGGATAATTCGGCTCCCAATAAAAACCTTCTGAATGTCTGGATCTTAAGTTACCAGAGAATAAAGGTGAGCACACCACAGCGGGTTGCAAGTGAGCTGCCTGTCTCCGACATGCCAAACAGCATTGGAAAAACACTGATTTTTAACTTAAAACTGTTTTATTCAGTGTTTTTAACAGTTTAAATCACCTGGTCTGTTTGTTTTAAAGAGGAGGAGACCGCTGCGGATAATTCAGATCCTGGTAAAAACCTCCTGAATGTCTGGATCTTAAGTTATCAGAGAAAAAAGGCAAGCACACAATAACGTGTTGCGGGCCAGCTGCCCGTCTCTGACATACCAAACAGCATTGGAAAAACACTGATTTTCAACTTAAAACCGCTTTGTTCAGTGTTTTCACTGGGTTAAATCCCAGGGTCTGTTTGTTTTAAAAAGGAGAAGACCTCTATGGATAATTCGGCTCCTGGATAAAACATCTTGAACAATAAACACTGAAAGAATTCTAACTGCGAGAAGTTTCAGCTTGTTGCAATCGTCAATCCTCACTGCTGTGTACCACTAAATCCCCCTAAATCTTACACACTGAACCTTGAAGTTGAAATTACCTATGTGTATGTGTAAAATTTATTGCAATTAGATAATCAACATACCACTCAAAGCGAGCAGTGAAGGGAACTCCCTGCAGTTATGCACCCCGGTTGAATCCGTCGCACAGGACATCCATAAGTTTTCATAGATGGTGGAGGTGGTGATGACGTTCCCGTCGACGGTGGAGGTTCTCCAGTAACGGTTCGGCAGGGCGATCCCCACCATCACCCACCCGATGAACCCCAGGAACAGAGCCACTACTTCCACAATTGGATCCATGACCCCTCCTCGGTCCAGCAGTCAAAAAAAAGTATATCCAGATCTCAGTTTTTGAAATTGATTAAAAATTTCAAGAAATTAGAACTGTTTTTTTTGTCGGATACAAAGTCAGCAAGTCTCTGCGAGTGTATCTGTGGTGTGTCTAGTCTGCCAGTGTGAGATGTGTCTGGCTCAACAGATATGTATAATGATTTATATAACTTGCTTTCTCTCCTCCTCCCTCCCCTCACACACACACACACACACACACACACACACTATCTTCTGTCTTTCGCATTTTACACCCCTGAAACTGAACAGGTGTTTATCGGCTCACTCTCAGGGTCCAATGGTCATCAGTCGCTCTTAATGACACTGCACTGTGTATGTTTATTAGACACACTCCACCCTGTTGTTTTTCTTTGACGATCCATAAAACATTACTAGTAATTTATGAGTTTTTTTTTTTATTTTTTTGTGCTGGATCTGTCCAAAAATGTATCATTACACCCCAGGTTTTATGTACTGAACATTATGCATTATACCTTCAGAACAAAGCCAGCTGCACCTTGTTTTATTGTTTTGGTTTGGAAATCTCAAGGCCATAAGACACAAGGTCACTGTCACTCCGCAACACACCCAAGATTTTGTAACATTTTGGAAAGGTATCAACATGGAATTGGTCGAACTTAAAGGGACAGTTCACCCCAAAATCAAAAATACATATTTCTCCTTTCACCTGTAGTGCTGTTTACCAGTCTAGATTGTTCTGGTGTGAGTTGCTGAGTGTTGCAGATATCAGCCGTAGAGATGTCTGCCTTCTCCAATATAATGGAACTAGATGGCACTCAGCTTGTGGTGCTCAAAGCGCTAAAAATTACATTTGAAAAACTCAAAAGCAATGTCTCTTTACAGACATCATGACCTGGTTACTCAAGATATGCACAGACCTTGTTGTGAGCAGTTTCATGTAGGAACTATTTTCTTTCTACCGAACTACACCCACCAACTGTGTCACTGCACAGAAGGAAGCGTAGACTTATAGTTGACAGGCTGGTGCTCTTGACAGCACAATATGTAAACATGAATGACGTCCTCCTCAGCTGAACTGTAACATTAGCTAGCTTAGTGGTGCTAGGTGAGCTAGCAGTAGATGCACACTTCCTTCTGCACAGTGATACGGTTTGCGAGTGTAGAGTGGGATTTATATCAGCTCTATGCACAGCCTGATGTGTTGTGAGCATTTACACTTGTGCTGTGGTGTGTCTGTGTCACTCTGCAGTTACACCTCCAAACCACTAGTCAGTGGTGGAGGTTTCTGTGAAGTGCTATAAAGTTTAGTTGATTCAAACACACATTAAACACACATTAAACATGGCTTAATAGAGACAATTTCAAACACAAGTACACAAATCAGCTTCACTATAACTCGCAGCATTCACAGACAAACACTTGTCTTTATCTGGACACATTTTCCCCACAAATACAACATGCTAACGTTATTAGCACAAGCCTATGGCATTTTACATTGTATAAATTAGCCTAGCGACTAGCAGAGATTTCCTCTGCTCATATGAAGCCAGGATAAATTACACACAAGACTTAAAATGCTTTTTTGTGGAGGCTTTACTGTCTTCACAATTTATTGTTTCTTATCTGTGAAATTAAAGTAAATAAAAGCTTTGTTTCCACTGAGGGAAATGGTTTCAGCTTACAAAAACAGACAGGAGGTCTGCGTCACTGTAAAGTGTAGTTACATTTCTGGGGGAGGTGCACATCAGGCTATGGTGTAGGATACGGAGAAGGCTCTACGTCGATGCAGAAGTATAAATTTCTGGAAAGAGACACTGCTGTTTATTCAGATGTATTTTTTTGGCACCACAAGCTGAGTGTCATCTAGTTCTATTATACTAGAGAGAAAGGAGACATCTCTACGGCCGATATCTCCAACACACAGCAACTCACACTAAAATAATCTAAACTGATAAATGGCATCACGTGTAAGAGGAAAAATATGTTATATGTAATATTTTTGATTTTGTGGGGAACTGTCCCTTTAAGGCCCAAAGTCACAGCTAAAATCAAAAGACAAAGGTCTAAAGTTTCCCAGGTCCCCCTGTAGTTTCTGTGTTTGTATGTCTTCATTAATAATCCCCCCTGATAGCTGCTGGGTCAGTGTTGCCAAATCCAGGGCACACTGAGTTCACAGCACTGATAATATTAAGATAAATCTTCACCTGCATTTCAGACAGAGCCCTTGAGTGTGTGGAGGTGTGGAGATTTATACGCCAGCGTTTGTTTAAAGGTCAAACTGAGTCTCCAGAAATAGAGCACCAACAACAAAGCTGACCCCAGCTGTTCATCACGTTTCTAGAAGGAAGTGGGCGGTGAAGTGTTTGCGCAGGAAAGTTTGTAAATTAATCGCTGTGACATAGGAACACTTGTAAAATTTAATCGAAGTGTCTGCAACAGTTTGGACAAGCTTGGGTAGATGTCTGAGAGGATGTTTGGAAGGTCTTATATGCTTTTAAGTTGTAGAAAGTCTTGTATTCATGTAGATGTTATTTTGTATGAAGCGTTTTCCAAGAAAACAGTAATGTTATGTACATGGAGAACATAATGCAATGGTTCAACCAGGCTGACAAGGGAAACGCAGATAGAGATGAAGATTTCTCTTTGCAACAGTTCAATAGAGAAGTGAAGACCCTCCCCTTCTGGTGGACCACCATGGGACCTTACTTTGGAAAGTTGTCAATGACGAGACTAAGTGGCAATCTCCAAGGCTAAAAAAATGAAGCCAATGAGGAAGTGCCGAAAACTGCAGTTCACCAAACGGCCACTAGAGGCTGGCTCCAAAGACGAGTCAATCCCCGTTGACCTCCATGTTAAAATGCTAAACTTTACTGTGGAAATAAACATGTTTACAGCCTGGTACAAAAAAGGTTTTGGTTTCTATAGCTAATTTCAACATTCATGATGACTGTACGGGGGTTAATATGTTTCATAACTCACCCTTTTACATTTCATTAAAGCAACACTTACCTTTCTGGAAATTTTACGCTTTTCTTTGATTAGGTTAAAATGCTATTAATAAGCTGATGGCCTGTCTGTCTTTCCCACATGGAGGCCTCCAACTGATGTAACCGCTCGCGTAACATCAACACAGCATCCAGTTGCTGATGGCTAACGTTAGCGTACTGTAGCGTAGCCTCTGAAACATTAACGTTATCTTCCTTGTGCGTTTCCACTTACTAGTAACGTTAACGCTACTGTCTAACGTTAGCACTGTAACCTTATTCTAAAACTCATCAGTCATCACTGACTCCGGTTGAGTTTTAAAACTCCGGGGTTGCGTTTGACTGTCTTGGTTGTAACGTTACACTCGCTCTCCTCTTCCGTGTATCTAACGTTAGCTTGCCAACGCCCACGTCTATCATAGACGTAATGAGGATGTAATGGAGAAGGGGGGAGTAGGCCTTTGGAGGGAGGCGGAGTTGAGGATGTTCAAATGTTTTCTAAGTGCTGTGTGAAATGCAAGAAAGGTAAGAGTAGCTTTAAGGCCCAAAGTTCGGGATTTTGGTTAAGGGTGTGGTTACTTGAGTGACAGTCTCCACTCTCCTGTCCAAACATCATCACTTCTGGCTCCAAAAAACCAAGATGGCGCGGGCCAAAATGCCAAACTCAAGGCTTCAAAAATGTCAGTCCACAAACCGATGGGTGAAATCACGCAAGCTACATCCATTGTTTTATATATTGTATGGACGAGACTGCATCATTTTTTGATCCCATTTGAATTGTGCCGTCAATTAGCTTCATCTACGATGTTTGTCAAGTTTAAAAGACAATTCTGCAAATGAAGAAAGTTGCACTTTGTTGGAAAACTGCAAAAATTCGTAATTAGAACAAATCCAAAAATCACGTAGATAACATCATAACTTTCTCTACTGTTGAAGCTTCGACGTATTCCCATGAGCAACAGGTCTTGCTCGTACTTTTGCTTCCTAGCTATGTGGTCGTATGGGTTGGAGGACTTTTTGTTTTTATCTCTGTTAAAATACCTGTTATTGTATAAAAGAAGTAAAACATCAATATACAGTTAACAGTTGAGTGTATAATTAACATTTTGATAGCACTATAGCAGGACCCTGAAACTGAAGCAGCTAAATTCAGTCATCATTTATTGCCACTGTGACAGGTCAAAATGTCTTTGTTAAAAAGGCTCACTGAGATGTTCCCAAAGAGATGTCTCACCGGAAGCGTTTAAATCATGTACTATTCTATTTTGGGCTCTTTTTTTATATTGATTAACTGTTTGTTTGTTGTGCTTTCTTAAACCCCAAAGTCCATCTTTGTAAATGAATCGTTCCAGGAATAATACATTGACTAACACCACGGACACTGTGGGAGCATTTCAGGTCGCTATCTTGGTCCAACAAAGACAGAAATCTGACGACAGCTAAATAAACCTAATCTCATTGGCCTATTTCATTAGCTTTACCCGCACCTGAGTTCCTCTGGAAACAAGATCCTGCCGCATCATAAATGTCCCACTTTATGGCCGAGCTGTTTGCAAAGGCCACTTTTACAGCTCACTTGGCCGCAGCATTTGGTTGATGATGAGTTTTCTTCATCTGTGAAAACAAAAGTTTATGTGATTTCTTTTTATGTGATACCTGGAAAGATGCCCATCATTTTTTCACGTGCTCTCCAGGAACAGCTCCTCACGGGGCAGCACAGGTGAGACCGCACAGAAGCGATAAATGTAATTAAAATAAAAGACGTATGAGTGTGCTGGTTTATTTACAAAAGGAATATAAACAAGTGCTGTAAAAGATTGTAATTAAAGTTGCTGTTTTAAGAGATGGGAGCAGCTCTTGCTTCATGCAGTCTCGTACAGTTCAGGACAATTAAACTTTCTGCAGATAGTTTGAGCAACACATTTAGGATAAAACCCAGAATTTGACTTTTGAACTAAAATGCAATCACACACACATTACCCAATACATAAACCATCATATATTTATGACCATACTGTGTAGTGGGTGTTTTCCTACATATAATGGCTGTCTTGTTGGAAACAACTGTGGAAAAGTGAAAAGATACTTCAATGCCATAAAACACATTTTAATAAAAAGACTTATTTCTATGAGCAATGAGATCCAACATTAACACACAATTTTCTGCCATAATTAGAACCGTTTTGGTTGTTTTATATCTGCAGAGCCTTTAAAGTCCCGAAAGGGGATTTATTTTTATAGATAAGATAAGAATTATCTTGTGTGCACAAGACAATAACTTGTTCCCACAAGATAATCACCTTTCGCGACTTTAGGGGCTCCGCACATACCAGAGATTTCTGTGTCCGTTTTTGTTTCTGTGATCCTCTGGAGCGGACCTTAGTTGGAAAAAAAGGTGATGTCACATACGTCTTTGCACCAATCAGAATGCAGTAATATTTGAATGAAAATACAATGACGGTTGTTGCTTATGTTGCCTGGCAAGTGTCAATGACATCTGATAAAACCACACCCACACAGTCCTGACAAAGCAGATTAGATGAGTTTATGAGTGTTTAACTCTCAATAAATAATACCTTTGGATGTTTTTTCCTCCACACTTTAACTTTAATTGCCACTATCCTGGCAGGAAATGCAGCAATGTCCTGGTAAAAAAACAACTGCTTTTCATGACACTATTCAAGTTAGGGGCTAAAAAGCCGTTGAAAAAAATAGTGATGGGTCTCTAAAAAACACCCACATTTGGAGACTAAGAAGCACCTGGAAAAACAGCTGCAGATTGCTAAAAAGCCCCCATGTTTGCCAGCTACAAAACACAGAAAACTCAGTGATAGGTTCTTAAAAAAACACCCACGTTTGACGGACGTAAATCCACCGGAAACACAGGGACAGGTCCCTAAAATATATATCCACATTTGCCAGCTAAAAAGGTGGCGGTAAACAGAGTGACAGGTCCCTTAAAAACACCCATGTTTGGTGACTAAAAAGCCGTTGGAAACACAGGGACAGGTTCATGAAAACCACCCACTTTAGCAGCTAAAAAGCTGCAGGAAGCACAGTGACAGGCCTCTAAAAGACACCCACATTTGGTGGCTGAAAGAAGCTGGAAAAATAGCCATGGACTGCTAAAAAGCATCCCCACTAGGCAGCTAAAAAGCTACAGGAAACAGTGACGGGTCCCTAAAACACACCCATGGTTGCGGCCAAAAAAAACAGCTGCAAACACAGGGACAGGTCTGTAAAAAACACCCACGTTTGGCAGCTAAAAAGCTGCTGGAAAAATAGCCATGGATTGCTACAAAGCACCCCTGTTAGGAAACTTAAAAGCTGCAGCAAACAGCGATGGGTCCCTAAAAAACACCCACGTTTGACAGCCAAAAAGTTGCAGGAAACACAGGGATAGGTCTCTCAAAAACACCCACATTTGGCAGCTAAAAAGCTGCTGGAAAAATAGCCACTGGTTGCCAAAAAGCATCTCTGTTGGGCAGCTAACAAGTGACAGGTTCTTAAAAAACACCCACATTTGGCAGCTAAAAAGCCGCAGGAAAAACAGGGACAGGTCTGTAAAAAACACCCACGTTGGGTGGCTAAAAAGCCGCAGGGAACACAGTGACAGGTCTCTTAAAAACATCCACGTTTGGGGGCTAAAAAGCTGCTGGAAAAAGAGTCACAAGTCTCTAAAATATACCCACGCTTGGAGGCTAAAAAGTGTCCCACGATCCAGTATCCCTTCCACCTCCCGATGACAAAGTCAGCTCATGACTACGTCGCTTCAGAAACATTGATATGATATGTAAGGAACGTATCCGTGGTGTGCAGACACCTACAATGCCAACATTTTCTTCTGCCGACTTGGCTGCAATTCATCCAATAGTTAATAATAGAACAAAAGCAGCACGGTTGCCTCACAGCAAGAAGGTTGCTGATTCTGACCCGGGGTGGGGGAGCCCTTATGTGCAGAGTTTGCATGTTCTCTCCATGTCAGCGTGGGTTTTCTCCGGGTACTCCGGCTTCCTCCCATAGTCCAAAGACATGCAGGTTAATTGGTGACTCTAAATTGTCTGTAGGTGTGAATGGTTGTCTGTCTCTATGTGTCAGCCCAACCTCTAACAGGATAAGCGGTTATGGAAAATGAATGAATGAATGAACCACAAAAGACAACCTTGTGCTGGCGCCAGTGGAGAAGACAACGGGATCACCAACGTCAATCGGATTCAGCCTCTGAGAACCATGAATGAATGTACAAAATGTTGTGCCAATCCATTCAAGAGTTGCAGAGATATTTCAAAGATGTGGGTCGACCTCGTGATGACCGACAGCATCACCACCCATAAAGTCATGGTGCTAGCATGGCTAAAAATGACGTCTCGGAGAGAATCTGGACCCTGTAAAGCACCTCAGCGTTTCCTTTTCCTACCAGATTAATCTGCTGAGCACATAAAATAAAGAGTCTGCAAATAGTACAGTAAAAAGACGGAAGGAAATAATCATAGCCAGGAACCAATATCACACATTAACTGCACATAAAAATGTGACGAAAATCTCAATGTACTGTCTGCGTTCGTCACTGCCCGCAGTAATATAAGGTGACAGACAATAAACCGCTGTTCTGCCGGATTATACAGTAACTTCAAATTACTGTGTGATGACATACATAGAGGGTGTAATTTAACCAATGCACCATGTTCTCAGAGGTAGTCCCTTTCTCCGTGGTGATTACACATTAATATTTCCCTGCCATGTGTTTAAACCAGCGGATACTCAATGAACATTGGCCCTCGTAACTGAAACTCACTGGAGCTGATCTGAATTACACCGGCTTTGATGAATCATTGATGTTAAAGTGTGTTAAAACTGCACACGAGGATGAGTCTGACGACTTTAGCTTTGATTAGTGATTACTTTTATTGTGTCCCCCTCTAGATCACTTTCTGGGGACCTCTACGCACCCATTTTCTCTTTGCGTTTACCCACTCGATCACCTCTTTCACACCAAAGAGGATTATTGTTTTCACTCATCCGTCCCTGGGGAGTTTCGATGCTGTCAGGTGAGTTAATGAATAACACCCCACGAGGCTGATAACACCCCACACAACTGATAGCCTCCATAAGCCTTCCTGTCGTAAAACGGTGCCACAGACTTGAATCTATCTGGGGGTCAAGTTGTGACGATAATCGGCGGCGAGCTAACGAGGCCGGGCACGTTTTTTGGTTCAAACGCGTACAGACTGGTCTCAGTGTGAAAGACTTAAAATCTGAGATAGTCATCACAAGGCACTCTCCTCCAGTTTCCACCTAAACCTCATCATAAATTTAATAGAGTCAATAAATGGCAGTGATAAGACTTAAATCGGACTTTGATCCATCAACAAAACATACTTCTGAAAAATGACGTTGATGAATTGATCCAGTGCAGGGTGACAGCGATGGAAAATTACAGTTTCCTGGTGTTTCGAAACAGTTGAAAACATAAGATGTGATCATGCAGGGACAGAGGAAGGACATGCCGGTCTGTCTGGGTCCGTGAGAGGAAACATAATGTATATACAGTATGATAACAGATAACACATTGTTGTTATTCAGCACTTGTATGTGTAAGATGTGACAGTTTGTCTTATGGTATTTATCCCTCCTCCACTGTGACTGAACGGTCGAAGTGACATAGACGAACACAGTGTTTTTACCCAAAGCTTGACATTTTTCAACTCTCTGCGCTCATAAAAAACAAAACAAAAAAACACCCATTTAGGGGCTCATTATAAATCATGTTAAGGGGAAGGTTGTCTAACAAGTGCGTTTTTTAAGATATGTCCATACAAACATTTGCTACCTCACATTTGCTTCGACTGTTTGCAATTAATGGCCCCTGTGTGTCTCTCTTCATTTATTATCAGTCCTTCTGGGTGACTGTTTTTGGTTTCCTCTGGTTCCTGTATAAACTGCTTGACTTCTCATGGCAGTCACAGTGGGTATTACCTAATCATTACTGTCATATTCTTCATAGAAAATCCAAAAATAAAATATTCAAAAACAAAGATACAAACAACCAAACAAGGGAAAAAAAATGCCGTAACGCAGTGGAAATATGTGCCTCTCCCATTGCAAAGCATTAAAAAATATGCTGGCCTCAAAAAAAAATAAAAAATATGCTGGCCTCAAAAAATAAAAATACGCTGGCCTCAAAAAACTAAAACTAAAAATACGCTGGCCTCAAAAAAACAAAAAAAACCCAAATATGCTGGCCTAAAAAATAATAATAATAAAAAATGATGGCCTAAGAAGAAAAAAAAAACCCATTAAAAACATTAAAAAAAAATATGCTGGCCGCAAAAAATAAAAAGAATAAAAAATATGATGGCCTCAGAAAAAAAAAACATTAAAAAAATATGCTGGCCGCAAAAAATAAAAAGAATAAAAAATATGATGGCCTCAGAAAAAAAAAACATTAAAAAAATATGCTGGCCGCAAAAAATAAAAAGAATAAAAAATATGATGGCCTCAGAAAAAAAAAAACATTCAAAAATATGATGGCCTCAAACAATAAAAAAATATGATGGCCTCAGAAAAAAATAAAAATATGGGGGCCTCAGAAACAAAAATAAAATAAAAAAATATGCTGGCTTCAAGAAATTAAAAAGAATAAAAAATATCGTGGCCTCAAGAAATTAAAAAGAATAAAAAATATCGTGGCCTCAGAAACAAAAATAAAATAAAAAAATATGCTGGTCTCAAGAAATTAAAAAGAATAAAAAATATGATCAGAAAAAAAACATTAAAAAACTATTTGCACCGTAAACATATGGTGGAGAAATGGAGTCCTAAGTGAATAGAAGCCATGCTACTTCTGTCTGTTGTTATCTAAGCTTCTTTGCAGTTTGTTGTGGTAAGCCAATGTGTGTATGTCAGTGACTGTGTGTATTCCACTGGCTAGCTTATCACCTCTACTCTGCGCTGATATCAGTACATCATCACGGAGGCATAGAGCCCGCCCTCTGGCTGCCCCCTGGTTACCACCATTAGCTCTGTCAGCACCGTTGTCATTGTGAAACAGTTTTTATGGAATTAGCACTGTTAGCTGGTCGCTGCCGGCTCAGCCACTGCTTCCTGATTAAGTGTCTTATCTAGTTATTTTTGCTAAAATTGGTCAAATCTGTTGCCATATCAAACTACAAACATTATTAATCATAAAGAAACAAGTTTCATAAAATGTGATCAGGTTTTGCATCTTGTCCACTTTTGTGTCAGGGTCGGCTGCACACTGACTTGGCAGAGATGAGCAAACTATTAGCCATTTTTCTGGGGAACCCCTTTGAGAACTTCTGGTTGAGAACCACGAGATTAAACTACCCAACATGATGTACAGTTAGAGCTGAAACAACTGGTTAATTAATCAAATGAAACTGGCAGCCATTTTGATAATCACTTTCTCTTGCACACATACCAAACATTTGATGGTTTCAGCTTCTCAAATGTGATTTGTTCCTTTGTCTTTGTAGCTGTAACTGTTATGACGACTTTGTCTAGACAAAAATGTGACACTTGTAAATGTGTAACTTCAGACCTGTTTAGAAACGTCAGAAAACAGGATCTAATAATGTTTGAGGGTCCATCAAGTCCATCAGACTTGGAGAATTAGAACAGCCTGTTCCATTGATAGCATGTCTGATTGTGTGTCAGCTGTATGTTTGTGGTATGTCGTCTTGTCTGTACTTCCTGAACTAATTTACAGCAGCTGCACTCTTTCTCTCTCAAGACTGACCTCAAAACAAACACGTACCTGTACTGTGTGTGACACAGTTATCACTGAGCAGCTCGACAATAATCTCCTGGGACACAAACACCTCTCAGTTCAAAATTATTTTATTTAACAAGATGGAAAACCCATTAAATGTAGCACAGGTAAATGCATTTTAAATGACAAAGGTATTCATTTGCAGTAAGTGTGTTGCTTCCCTTAATTTAAGGTAGAGTTCAGAACAAATTAAAAGAAACTTTATGTCCAGAATAAATACAATCGCTCCTCATTGCCTCCACAGCAGCAGCTGGACTTATAGTTTTCTACCAGCTTTACGGCAGAGTCACTGCTTCCTCACCAGCAAACTTATCACTCATTTGCTTTTGGCATCACAAGCTACACTTCCGACTGTGCCAACGACACTTTCCTTAGCAATTCTTTAAGTCAGAAACAATTAGACAGTTACAGAAACACAACTGCGCTTTCATGAAGGTATTTTTTTTTTTACAAAATGTGAATGTGAACTTAAAAGGTTTCGGCTGAGGTGCAAACGAAATAATATAAATTTGAGCTGTATATTTGATACTGTATAATTATTTATTTACACAAATAATGAGAAAGTGCCATGCTATGCATGTGTATGAATCAACAGCTAAGTAATGTCATATGAGGGGTGAATCTCAACCTTGTTACTATATGGTTAATCACTGGCATTATTCAAACCCTTTAATGTGTTGTAGTACAACTTCAAACCAAACTGTTACACCCTCCAAGCGCTCGCTGACAAGTTTTATTTTTTTTATGCAGGTGAAAGGTCAGTGTGTCAGTCCAGCATTATGAAGACACGTTGTCCCACGTCCAGGTTAAGATTTAGCAGCTCCCTTTGACACAGCCAAGCCGATGAGGCCTGCCAAGCCGGCCACGCCGAGACCGATTCCCCCGACGATCGCCATGCCAACCAAGCCATCTAGATGACGACATGTGAGTGTCAACAGTGTGGGTTTACACTCAAACGACAGATGCCTGATCAAATTCTGTTATTATGTTTTACTTAAAGGTCCAGTGTGTAGGATTTAGGGGGACATATTGGCAGAAATGGAATATAATATAATAAGTACGTTTTCTTTAGTGTATAATCACCTGAAAATAATATAGAGAAAATATTAATGTGTTCCGTACCTTTCTTTAAAGCCTTGTCGATGAGTTTCTCCAGCTCGTGAGCCTGCTTGTTCCCTGGCTCGTTCCTGAGAAGAGTCCGGATGTACTTCAGGGCTTTCTCATATTCCTGGACGAAAGAAGGGTGAGAAAACAGAAAGTACTCTCAGATGTGTGCATAATTTAAATGATGTAATCAAATGTAAGAGCTGCATTTAACAGGGCTTACTTGCTACACATTCAATGTCAACAATTTAAAATGAAAGTGTGAATCCTTTTTTTTTTTGGTTAGATATGCCTACAAATTCAACAATGGCAATATCTTAATGACTTTAGGAATGACACTTACTTTGAGTCTGTAGTTGGCCACTGCGAGGTAGAACAGGAAGTCCCGGGAGTCGTCTTTTGAAGCTTTCTGTGTAAGTTCTACAACAAAACAAAACTTATATTTTAAAGCTAATATTTAAAAGCAAATCCCCACTATGCACACAGTGAAGCTGCCGTGTCCCTTTTTTGATATTTTCTCTATAACACTCAGAAATTCAAAGACATTGGTGATATGGCGACAGTAAATTCACCCTGACTGATATATTTTCACAATCACCATGATCACATTTTAGCTTCACACAGATGATCACATGAACTCACCCTCCAGGAGTACAATTCCCTTCTTGATATCGTCCGTGTATTTGCTCCTGATCAGACACCAGGCATACTCAAACTTTGTTTCTTTGGAGACAGCTCCCTTCGCCAGCTCACTGTTGTATTTCTTCTCAAATTTCTGTCAAAACAAAACCCAAACGAAGCGACCACTGGATTTAGTTTATTGATCATATATTATCTGTACAGGGAGGCAGAAAAACAGGAACCTCACTTTGCTGACATTACCGTTAAACGTCATTTATTGTGTTTGTTTTTGCTAATGTAAGTTAGCATTTATTGTGTAATGTTTCCCGACCACAAACCAGTACTTAAAATCCAGCTGATACGATATTAATCTCACTAAAGTACATATCATTGCTAACATGAGTCATGTCAATCTATTAGCGGAAATTACGATGTCCCTGTGACCAGTTTTAATCATAAACACCATCGTTAGCATTAGCTAGCTGCTAAGTGACGCGTCACACTCTCCTCCGACACGTCGCTTTTTTACCCAAATTTCAGCCTTTACCGAGTGAACACGTGACGTGAGGACCTCGGTGTGTGTCCCTCATGTGTTCATAAGTATGTGTTATAGAAATGAAGAGGTTTAATAATAAGAAAACTTACTAAAAGGTCTTCTGGGGCTACCACATCGCTTACGACAGCCTCCATGTTTCCGGAAACAACTTTAGGACCCGCCCACCTTTATCACATGACATTGCTGACAGTGACGTCATCCTTAGATTTTTCTGGTAAGATCTCTGTTGCTTGATAACAATAATGACAATAATAAATCAAAATAAATGATCGAATAAATAAAAAAAATATATTACTACTACTATTAATAATAAAAATAACTTTGATAAATTATAATTAAAAAATTAATAAGTAAATACTACTACTACTAATAATAATATAAGATTAAATTAAAAAAATAATTAAATAAATACTACTAATAATAAAAATATTAAATTAAATTAAAAAAATAATTAAATAAATACTACTAACAATAATAATAAATCGAAGTAAAAAAAATAAATACTACTACTACTACTACTACTGCTAATAATATTATTGAATTAAATTAAAAAATAAATAAATACTACTACTACTTCTACTACTATCACTAACAATAATAATAATAATAAAAAAATGAATAAATAAACACTACTACTTTTAATAATAATAATAATAATAATAATGTTAAAGTAAATTTAAAAAATTCAATAAATACTACTACTATTATTATTAATAATAGCAATAATAAATTAAAATAAAAAAATAAAAGCTACTATGACTGCTTCTGCTAATAAGTAAATAAACACTACTACTACCACCACTACTACTAATAAATTAAATTTAAAAATAATTAAATAAATACTACTATTACTACTACTACTATTAATAATAACAATAATAAATTAAAATAAATAAATAAATGCTGCTACTACTACTACTAATAATAATAATCAAAATAATAATACATTTTAAAAAAATCAATAAATGAATATGACCACTACTACTAATAATATTGATAAAATAAATGATTCAATAAATAAATAAATAAATAGTATTCATAATAATGTTAATAATAATAATAATACATTTAAAAAAATAAAAACTACTACTATTACTAATAATAAGAATAATAAATTAAAATAAATCAGTTACTGGGGCATTGGTAATCTCTCAAGACAGATTCTGCAATTTACATTGTAAAGGAAGAAAAAAAAAAAATTCCCAGATTGGGGCATTGGTGGCTTGGTGGATAGAACAGGCGCCTCATGTACAAAGTGTGCATCCATGCTGCAGTGTCCCAGGTTCAATTCCAACCTAATGATAATAATAATAATAATAATAATAATAATAATAATAACAACAACAACAACAACAACAACAACAACAACAACAACAACAACAACAACAACAACAATATTCACACCTTTAGAGCCCAAAAATGTTTTATTATTTTCCTAACGTGCAGTGTTGCTGTGGCACAGTTTCAGTAACATAACAGGTAAAAAGACTAAAGTACTAACACATGATGTCTAAGCATGGTGCTGAGGCTTCATCAGTTCTTGGAGAGGTGAGCTGGAGAGAATGCCAGAGGCAACAGTTCACTGAGGCTGGTTTCTTTGTAGGAGCCGTCTGGCTTGGTCAGGTACACAATCCAGTCTGATCCAAACTGGTGAGGGAGATGAACAGTAGTGAGGAAGGGTTGGAAAGAGGGATGCATCGTAATGAACTGAACAATGCTGCTGTACTTATCAAGGAAGCTGTAACATTTTATTGTGCCCAAAGATATGTCTGACAGGGAAGAGAAAGTGTTCCTGGTTTGTATACGCTCTAATAATCAATGTCATTTTAAGCTGTCTTTGTCTGTAATTTATTTGAAGTTAATTTTTCTTAGAATAAGTGAACAAAACTTCCTGGTGTAGAGAGAATGTTTCAGCTTGAACCAAATGCAAAAAGCTATCTGTAACTAAGTTGTGAATCACTTATTGATTGTCTGCAGGTCATAAAGAGATGTCTCACCTCCATGAGAACCTGTCGACACGCTCCGCACGGCCCAACAAAGCGGTCCTTGATGTCACTGTAGAAGAGAGGAGAGGATCAGTGCGTCAGATCATGTGCTTTAAGAAATGTGTCACCAGAGTCGTGACACTGAGTCTCACCATGTCACAGCGATGGCAGTGAACTGTCTGTGTCCCTCCACCACGGCCCTCTGGATGGCCGTCCGTTCAGCGCACACTGTCAGACCGTATGAGGCGTTCTCCACATTACAGCCTGAGAACACACAAATATTTAGACGCTGGATGCTCTCACAGCTGCAAAGGAAGCACATACCCCGTCTTCCTTCTTCTCCTAGAGACCATTTTATAAATTCTGTTTTGCAAAGTTTAAGAAGAAAGAAGAAAGTTTGCTTGTTGTATCAAAGGTTTAAATACTCATTATGCGTCAGGAGGGCACCTCTGAATGTGATATTGTTGTATAGTTTATTACTGATTTATTACTGATGCATTTATGTGATGAGTTTTAAAACTGTATTTGGCTGCGGTGCAGCTATGTTCAACAGTTTTTTATACCTCTATGTAATTGAATCTATTGTATGACAATGAATTGTGATTCACCTCAGAACTGTGCTTTAAGACAAGACAAGACTAGAGTAGAGAAGACAAGACAAGACAAGTGTGATAGGACAAGACAAGACAAGACAAGAGTAGAGAAGACAAGAGAAGACAAGACAAGCGTGATAAGACAAGACAAGACAAGTGTGATAGGACAAGACAGGACAAGACAAGTGTGATAAGACAAGACAAGACAAGCTCGACAAGACAAGACAAGACAAGACAAGCTCAATAAGACAAGACAAGTGTGATAGGACAAGACAAGACAAGACAGGACAAGACAAGCTCGACAAGACAAGACAAGACAAGACAAGCTCGATAAGACAAGACAAGACAAGTGTGATAGGACAAGACAAGACAGGACAAGACAAGCTCGACAACACAAGACAAGACAAGACAAGACAAGCTCGATAAGACAAGACAAGACAAGGCAAGCGTGATAAGACGAGACAAGATAAAATGACACGAGACCAGACAAGACCAGATGAGATAAGTAGAAGTGCAACAGATGCACAGTACCAATATATAACTTTTAAATAAAGTAGAACACTATACATTGTGAGCATCTACTAGCCTATATACAAAATGAGGCATAAAACCAAACATGAGCTATGAAATACTACATACACCAACATAAGGCAACACATTCTAGCGCTGGATTTCGACGACTTCGAAGTGAGAGTGGGCTCCATATGGAGGAACTACAAAGTGCATTGTGACAAACACCACAAGAAAGTTGTAATTAAAAAATGCTGGCAAAGTATGAGGTATCAGAATCATAAATAAGCTACATTTTTGATCCCCCGGGGAAAACTGGGATACGTTAAATTTGCTTATAAGCACAGAGATTTATAAGGTAATGGAAAGAAATTTGTTAAAATATATAAAATATGTGCTATATGCTACATGTATAAGCAGGTAGTTACGACGGGCCCGAGTGCACGCTAATGTTGTTATGACTGCTCACTTGCAGGTGTGCTCAGTTTGTCAGTCTTTACAGATATTGCACCAGTGTATGCAGTCAGTGATGGTTATCAGGAGAAAACACTGTTGTGGATGTGTATCAACATGAGTATGTGGTCTTATTAACTGTGAGGTTCTTTGCACTTTAGCTTTTGAACCAACTAATGCTTTATTATTATTCTGTTTATTTATTTTTGTCATGGGTGTCACACAAGGTTTGTCATTGTTATTGTTTGTCTTTTTTTTTTTACTGAGTTTGAGCTTCAAAAAGATTTTGGTTTTGTAAACGAGGAAGTACATCTGGGAGGCATTAAAAAATAAAGCATATATTGTTAGAATTTTGTAATCCAGAGCTTTTTTGGAAACACGCAGACCAAAGTTCAGTTTTATTCCCCGTGGAACATGTTACCTTGTTACCTTCTTTTTTGTAATTTTCACCATCTCCTGCAGTTTCATCGCAACAAATATGCTAAAATCATCGCAACTTTTGGCACAATTTTTTTTTTAGAAAAGCCGCTGTGAAATCAGGTAACAAACCCGGAAAAAGCCTGCGAGATACTGGAGGGACTGTGCATGTGACAAAATACCAATTAAGATCAAAAGTTATACATTTAATTTTTTTTTTTTTTTTTTTTTTACAGTTAATTTATAGTTTTTTATAGTTTATTTAGTATAACCATAAAATTTTGTTTGACATGTAATGAGTATTCCCCCCCCCCCCAAAAAAAAAGAAAAGAAAAAAAGAAAAAGCAAGAAAAAAGACAGAGGTCACCTGTTGGGTTGTTATTACCTGTAACTATGGCGCCATCTGCTGTCAAAATGGCGGCACCGACAGGGAAGCGGCTGTAGGGACAGTAAGCCATGTCCCGGGCCTGCAGGCACTTTGACACCAACTCGTTCACTTTATCTGCGCACAACAGACACCAACAGGATGTAACAGGACAAGGTTAGCGAGCATCTAACATGAGCCACATCATATGTCAAGTGTGTGTGTACAGAGGAAACATGTAGAGAGTGTGTGACACACAGACTTGCCTGTCATTGCAGAAGGAGACTGTCAGCAGGTTTGGGTGGGCTGGTTTCTAATATGTCACCTTTTACAGCTGGAACAAAAATGGATGACAGCTCTGTTAATGGTTTATAATGAAATTAAATTGAGCCGACCGGGTTTGCCGACAGGGACGAGACAGTGGGGGCTCATGTCAGCTGCACGAGCTTTGTTTACCTTCACGTTATTGGCTGGTGAGGGGGAGCGTCATCGATCAGTTTGGGGCTGATCAGACGGGACCCGACTCTGGTCAGAGCTTCTCGCGAGAGATGGAGATGTTGGACTGACCACCACAGAGCTCACATCAGAGGGCTTCACCCAGTTTAAATAACCTTTATTTAAAACTGACAATCCAGGAAAAACAAATGATGCACAGGCTACAAAAAAAAAAAAAAGCAAATAAGACAAACAAAACATAAATAAACATAAATATACATATAGTCAGTAGGTCCTAAAAGTTTACACATTTTTCTGAGGACAAAACAGTGGGTTATATATATTATTCTATTTATTCATAATCATATTTATAGCCTACAATTATACATTATATTATATAGGCTAACTGTATATATTTATCTTATGCACATATAATTACATTAGGCTGTTATGATTACATATGGTGTATATGTGTTACAAACTATGGATGTAACGTGCATATTATATTGTATATGCTGTATTCACAACATACTTGTACTGAGTAATTATTCTTATATCTATTATTATGTAATTACCGTAAAACTTTAATTAGTAGTCCGGGCTATTATTTGCCTAAATCATTGAAAGCAACAGGCCTGTATTTGAGACAGGCCTTTAATTCCATTCACACAAAACTGCTACACAACAAAGATGGTAAATACAATCAAACTGTTTATTTAAACCAGTATGAATATTACTCGTAAAAAAATCAGGTTTCTCTCTTCAACAGAGAGAAAAAGAGAGGGTTACAGCACTCAAGGATTACGGCATCCGGCATACCGACACACCATTTTATCCTGTTAAAACAATCCTCACAACTTGGATTAATTTTTATGAAAAACCTTTTTGATTCTTTTGATCTGAGGACCCTTACGGACTAGAGGAATATGTATTGACCCATGTATATATGCATGTATGCTGCCATTTTAGTTTTCATTTTGGTCTTATACAACCTTTTTTTTTTAAATTACCAGTGGGGGTGGGGGATGGGGGTATAAAAATGGACAACATACAAATATTTGTATTCTGGTATTCCACTCTGGGTATTTTACAGTGGTGATGTTGTTGAAAACAAGTAAAATAAAATAAAAATAAAAATACCCTTATTTAGAACTCAATTTTTTCTTCTGACACTTGACCTGCTGCATTGTGCGAACTCAATTTTTTCTTCTGACACTTGACCTGCTGCATTGTGCGAATTTCCTCTTTGTGGGATTAAATAAGTCTTAATTTATCTTGTCTTATTTTATAAATATATATTAAAAAGTTAAAAAAAAGTAACAATTAACACATAATAATAATAATAATAATAATACATTTTATTTATATAGCGCTTTTACAGCTCTCAAAGACGCTATACATTTAAAACAAAGAAAAGAAGTACATACAAAAAAAGGGGGGGTACATGAGAAACAGAGAACGAAAAGCTAATGTTTAAAGGTTAAAAGCGGATTNTTCTGAGGTGAAAGAAGGCAGTTTGGGTGAGGCGGCTGATGTGATGTTCAAATGTGAGGTTATTGTCGAAGATGATACCAAGGTTGCGGATGAATGGGGAGGGAGAGAAGGTGGTATTGTCAATGCTGAGGGTGAAGTTTTGTGTTGCTATAGAGAGGGATTTTGGGCCGATGAGTAATATTTCAGATTTGTCACAGTTCAGTTTGAGGAAGTTGGTATGTAGCCATGATTGGAGTTCAGTCACAGTTGGTGAGGGTAGAGCGGGTGGCTGGGGTGATGGATTTTGTGGAGATGTAGATTTGGATGTCGTCAGCGTAGCAGTGGAAATGGAGACCATGACGACGAATGATAGAACCAAGGGGGTGTAAGTAGATGATGAAGAGGAGAGGACCAAGCACCGAGCCCTGAGGGGCACCTTGAAGCAGGGGAACGGTGGAGGAGGTGCAGTTGTTGACATGGATGAACTGATGTCTGTCGGTGAGGTATGATTTGAGCCAGGAGAGAGCAGAGCCAGTGATGTTGAGGGAAGTTTGTAGGCGGGATAGCAGAGTGGTGTGGTTGATGGTGTCAAAGGCAGCAGTGAGGTCAAGGAGGATGAGTGTGCTGAGGTAGCCAGAGTCGGCAGAGAGGAGGAGGTCGTTAGTGATTCTGAGGAGAGCGGTTTCGATGCTGTGTTGAGGGCGGAATCCGGATTGATAAGACAAAGAACCATAACCAATTTTAGAAGGATAAAAAATTAGGAGCTAATTGATTCTCTGATCGTTAGAAGAATAATCAGTAGCAATTTTGATAATTGTGTCATTTTTTTAAAGCAAAAATATCAATCATTTTCTTGTTCTTGTACTGTGTAATTACAAGATTTTATCTCATAATTCTGACATAAGATCTTGTAATTACGAGATAATGTGTCGATTTTTTTCATTTATTCAGTGAATGCAATGTGCTTCCGTACCATTCAGTGTGAGGAATGCAATAATTTTGGTTGTATTTACACACAGATATTTACATCAACCTTTCATCCATCTGTCTATACCTCATACATTCCCATAAAGGTTTCTGTTTGCTGGTGCAGGACTCACGGTCACACAGAACACCAGTCCTGTGCAGAGACGGGCCAGGAGGATAAAAATCGCAAAAGTCTCCCAGACTGCGTTCCAGAAAGCGAATGTGTACAAAGTCTTATCACAGTAAACACCATCAGCAGCTGCAGGATCATAGTTGGGCTGATAAACTGAGAAGACCCACACGTCACCTGCAGGTGCATGGGACAAAAACATTTAGTTGCAATCTGTTATTCACTTTGGGAGAAACTGTGGGATCTGTAATATTTTTCATCCTTACCTGCCAGGATCCATACGAAGATAAACAGGGCTATTAAACACTGCAGACAGGCTTTGAATCCTTTGGGCTGCTCCTGTGGCTGAGCTGCATGGCTCTCACACGGGAGGGTCACAAATGGTATCATCAGCAGCTGTGCCAAAGCCAGCCCTAACAGGTAGTTGGGAATGTTAGGTTGCTGAGGGCAGTCCTTGAAATACACAGCACCTGTGGAGAGATGGTGGTGAGAGCAGCATGGTTACAGACATAGGTGTAGA
Organism: Epinephelus moara; assembly: GCF_006386435.1. Taxonomy (NCBI): domain Eukaryota; kingdom Metazoa; phylum Chordata; class Actinopteri; order Perciformes; family Serranidae; genus Epinephelus; species Epinephelus moara. The sequence goes on along the minus strand of NC_065522.1, from coordinate 23,892,596 downwards.
TTTTGGGGGGATGCAAGGGACACATCCCCCTTATTTATTTAGATGATGTCATTTATTCCCCCAATAAAAACAGAGGACTTTTGTTATGACAAAAAGACATTAACACCATTAATTGATGAAGGAAAGGCACAAATTGGTGCATAAAATCAGAATGCAGGATATTAAGCGTTTTACACATAAAATTTTCTGGTGGAGGACTCCCCCATCTCAGTGTTAAAACAAAACCTGCGCCCTTGGTTACAGAACGGCTGTTAAAAAATAGGACAGTAAAACATGATGTTGAAGAAAGGATACTGACCAAAGGCGACTCGTGCCAGTATGCAGACAGCCTGTGTTATTGTGAATCCAACTAGAGGGGTAAGATAAAAAAGGGGTCAGATTTCAATTTGTAACATCAGATTGCATATTTTGAGTCATGCTTATAATATTTTTACAGTAAAAATAGAAATATATGCTTTTATTATGTTAAGCTTTAATAACATTGGTTTAAAAAGTTGTTTTAAATTGTAAATTGTAATTACATTAAATTAAATAAAATTATGACCAGTCTAAAAGTTAACCAGCTGCAGTTATGCTATATTCACAAATAAAAGTAACTTTCTTTTAAGAGGTGTGTGTCTGAAATACTTTGTATAACTTTGTATTTAAAGGTCTGTAGTTTTATTATAAATACATATTTAGATATTCATATCACTTTGAGGTGTAGGGCAGATACCAGTGAAAATTTGAACTACATCCAAGCAATGGCTGAAAAATTACATGAGATTATGCAGGTAACTCCCATCTCCAAAACAGTAATATTCTGCACTTTTTTACCAAAGTGGTGAGTCAATAATAACTTTCCAAAATCCTAATGTTACCTCAACCAGATGCATTTAAACTATCTTCACAAAAAAGAAAAAAAAAAGTTAAAAAGTTGGTGATTTAACTTAATGGTCATTTTTAGAGGCTTTTTGCTGATGAATTGTATCACATTAAAAAGGGTCTCTAATAGTTTCCCACCTCAATTGTGTCACTCAAGGATAGACTAAATACTAGGATCACTTCTCAGTATATGATTCATCATCATCATCATCATCATCATCATCATCATCATCATCATCATCATCATACACTACAGCCCAAAAAAATCCCCTAATATACTTGGACCTGAATCTTTATTGTGCTTACCTGATAGTCTTGGGGGTCTGGGTGGTGGGGGGTCCACTTGAATGCTCCATAAGGCACCCATAGTTATTTTCACTGACTGATCTGTAGATGGTGCCAAAGAACAAACATACAAACTGGTATCATTCTTCCGCAGTTTTTACGCTTGATGAAGTAACAGTTATGAAAATAAAGGACAGTGTTGAGGGAGTATCTTTATAACATAGCTTTGCAAGCTATCAATTCATTTACAGTGGGAGAAGGTGAACAACAGCAAAGCTACCTTCTAAAATAGCACGCAACAACTTATCTGAACATTTGTTTATTGATACCAGGAATCAATACTTGTGGCTACTTGACAATTGTATAAATTCTGCCTGATGAATGCATTGCCTGGGCAAGAAAATAATGGGGGTGGGGCTAGTCAAAGGGGTTCAATTACAGTAAAGAAGCAATGGTAAAATAAAAATATCAAAAAATCATTCCTTTCTTTTTATGACCCAAAATTGTTTGTAGTTTCAGCAGTTAACCAAACACAAAATGGCCAAAAAATGTAATTTGACCACTTGAATCAGTGTACAAATACACATTTAGATAAACTACGAGCAAGCTACTGCAAAATGTAGTTAAACTGCTTGTTTAATTACATGTAATTTACTTCTCCACAACACTGGGAAAACAAAACAAAAAAAGTTGTGTGTTTTAGTAAACAATTTTTCTCACAGAATTCATGTTATATAATGTCCCATTGATCAGACTGCAGATATTGAATATCATTAAATATGTCGTCATCATTATTCCCTGACATTGTTTTTATGGTCAATCCAAAAGTGAAACTACAGTGATAGCTTTGCAGATAGCAAATATAACACCGTCATATTGTTTGTTAAAACCATGTTTCTCCAACCAAACAGCTTTACACAACTCTTTGTAATTAAATGCAGTAATTTCACAGCTCATTTAAACTCAAACACAAGCGAATAACCCCTGAGATAAACGGCATGCAGATGTTCAAAAGATAAATTCTTGACAGAAATACACCTTATTAAACTCTTCATTTGGAAGGCCAATTTAAAAACCTGACACAAGCTGAACTCACATATTAAATACATTTCTGTGCAATCATATAAAAACGCACTTACCTGCCATTGCAGCTGAAAAAAGTCCTCCTGAATGCTTAACTGGGGCACCAGACACAGAAACAACTGGGAATTCCCGCAAGCGGATGTTTTTATACCACAGTCAACAGTGGACTGGACGAGCCCGTTCAACAAAGTGAAACTAAAATTATTCCCCTGTGAGGATGTTTTTTTTCTGAATCTACTGATTATCTTAAGTTGAGAACATTAAGAAAAACTACAGTTGAATGTGTTCAGAATCTCCTCCATATTGTCTCTTAGAAAACAGTGAAAAGCTTTATTGTATTTTATATCAGTACTCCTCTGCTGGAAGACGACCTGTCCATTTTTAAATCAGTTGTTTTAGGAATATGCACCTTGCAAGCATTCCTTAAATAATAATAAATGTATTAAACAGTATTTTGACACAGGGATTGACAGGGCCTGAAGAGTAAGTAAATATGGCCCTCATCCCTTCAGGGTATATTATGCTTTAGTGGTGCATAGTGCCAATGGAATTGACAGGATTTAATTGCATAACAGTGAGCCGGAGGCCTTGTGGTAATCCAGCATTGGTAAAGTCATGTGCCTCTTAGTCCTCTGCCAACTTTCTGAACTCAAGTAACCTATGTCCTGTGTCTTACAACACCTTGAACATATGTGTGAAGCAATTTTAGAAAATAAGTGATTAAGTTTGTTAGTTTTTAAGGACATCTTGGTTGGTATCATAAAAGGAGCTCTACAGGACATACAGAACATTAATATAGCAGCAAACTACTATTTGCTATGTAAAGATATAGTGGAGGTTTCTCTAATGCCTACCTAACCCACTAGTTGCTGTCCTAGGTGCCACGAGTGTGTTACCTTAGGCAGACTAGTGTGAAACTCAGGCCATTTGGCTTAGTTGTGGCAAGGAAACTTAATCTATTTATGTGGAAGTCACAGTGTGCACCAACATATGATATATGGATAAGAGAGCTGATGGATGTGTTGTACTTGGAAAGGTTAAGGTTCTCAATAAGATTGAGAATCAAATGTTTGTCAGAATTTGGAGCCCTGTACTCGAGTATTTCAGGGGTAGTGAATTGTAATGGTCTAACTGAGTAGCAGTATACCGTCTATCGTTGTGTATATTTTATTTTACAAGTAATGTTGAAGTCCTAGGATTTGTTTTTTGTTTTTCTACCTGTAAAGATTTTTGTGTCTGAGTTTAAATGATGTACTGAGTGTTTGTTTTATATTGAAAATCCTAATATAATGGAATCCAAGCTTCTCTGTTTTTTGTTTCACTAGACGGACCAGCTGTGTGTGCATGTGTGTTTGTATCCCACTGACCTGCTAATTGCTGCCGGACTGCACTGAGGTTATGTAATCGGTGGACTCTAGTGGTGTCTGCGTTAGTTCAAATAAACACAAGAAATTTGTGCTCTAGAGAAAGGATCAGCGCTCAGTGAATAACCTCCTAAGCCCTACGATAAGCTATTATGCCAAGGCTTAACTATACAGACCAGTGAGCAGTGATAACTAACACGTCTTTGGGGTCATCAGGTGGGAACCTCCTTTCACCAGTGTTTCGTCTAGTTGGTCCCACAATACCACCAGGAGGCTAGACAGTGATCTCTGGCGTCCCAGAGACACTCCCCTAATGCCAGCTCTCACTGCTCCTTGCAGCAACCCCACAACCTCCTTTACCTAACCTGTATTACCACATGGCTTTCCCAGCCCAAACAGCACTGCCACCTTCAACAAAGGTTGATATGAAAGACTGTGGATACCTTGGGGACGATCTCCATGTATTCCTGAAGACTCTGACAGCAAGAGGTAAAAACATATTCCTCCGACAAGTACGACCATATAACTTGAGCTCCTCTCCCACGGTGTACAACAGTAAAAGGGGAGGAGTAAGGCGGTAGACACCCCTTTATAGGTGGGGTACCCCCAAAGGTGAACGTAGGTGTACAGAAACTGAGTCTCAAACGTTCCACATATTGACTATGGAGGCTTAAGTGTGTCAGGCAATAACAACTGAAACAAATGTTGTGCAATTATAAAACTTAATATAACAAATGGACATTTGACTATGTTACACATATTGCTGCTATCATGGATCCGTAGATTGTATGTTCCAACCCTCAAATAAGAACCACAGGAGTGTTTCCTAAACTAGCGCCCCAACCCATGGAAGACAGAACAGCTCGTATATCACCAGTTTTTCAACACAAAAATCTTAGTGGTAGGGTTTCAAAAAATAAAGATCATGATATTGCTTAAAATAAGTACATTTGATACTAATGTGATGTATGTAACATACGTTCTATGTTACTTTGTTAAAATAACGTCACATATCGATGTTTGGTCATGCCCACATTTGACGTGCAAGGTACCCTGGGTGCGTTGGTTGCTGAAGTCCTGGGAGGCCATGTCAACTTTAAACTGTTACATGCATTATCTGTTTTCAAAACACACTTCTTTTTTCACAGTTTGCATACAGTCCCTTTCAAAAGGAACGGACTACGTCGGTACAACACCGCAAATTGACGTTTTTCTCCTTCAGGAACAAATGCACATGATTACATTTAGCCAACATATGTACGTGGTTGGGTTTGGCTTTACAATCATACAGGAACACCGGCCTCCCAGATGGAAGTTGGTGGTTGTTGGACCCATCCACTTAACTGACGTTATTATCCATCCATGTTTCCCCATGATGCTACCAGGCACTGACTGGCTGCGTATCACGCTGACACCAAAGGTTATCTTCTTTCGTTGGTGTCTGATGACTGAAGTCACTGCGCAAGCCCCGGTATTCGATGACTTCGGAGTGTGACTAGGTTGTAAAATAACTCAACGTTGACATTTGGTTTCACACGGGACACAAACAGCGGTCTCCTGGATGAAAGTCCTGTCAGTGTTTGACCCATCCAAGCAAGCAGTTAAGTCGCTCTTTATACAACATCACCTGACTGCCTGTTTTGCTCATGTCATAATCACTACAGCCACTAGAGGTCGTCGCCTAACAGTAAACGTAAATATGGATCTCAGTTTGCTGCTTGTACAAACAACCTATGTGACCATATTGCGCTGTAGGACAGTCTAAGAAATTTAAATAAACACACATTTTTTACATATTCCTCATCTCTCACACACACACACACACACACACACGCTCATTGATTTACACCTTATACAGTGCCAGTTAGTTAAATTCTGTACCTTCGTCTGACAAAGGTTTTATTTAGATGGACTGTAGGCCAAGCCTTCCTTTGTGTTTGCTGTCCGCCATAAATAGAACAAACAGACAGATATCGTCATGAGCAGGTATCAAAGGGCATCTGACGGCATGATCAAGCCCCCGAAACACACACACACACACACACGCACATGCACAAAAACAAATACCCCTCTCCTTTCTCTGTTTAGTAGAGAGTTAGTAGTTTGTTTAGGTTCAGTGTTTGCATTTTGAGTTTGACATCTGTAGAGAAGTCAATTTTTCCCACTGCTGAGGATTTTAATTTTTATCTGAGACCCCTGAAAAGATACACAGATCTGACATCACGATTACAGGCAGCTACACCGATACTTGGCCTTTGTTCCCTCTCTCCTTCCTGCTCTAACTGCCAGTCACTGTATATGACTTTCACCGTGTCACAGCGGTGAGCTTCTCATTCGCCTCCTGACTTTGACTTTGAGAGGGAAAGATACTCTGAGTGAGAGGGAACAAAAAAATAAGACAAAATAAGATAAAACCATGTGCTGTACGGGGAAGTGTGCCCGCCTGGTGGGCCTGATCCTGCTACCTTCAGCGTTCATCTGTATGATCGCCAACCTGCTGCTGTTCTTCCCCGACGGGGAGAGTCAGGATAATGACCATATCTCCTTCCAGGTCTGGCTGATGGGGGGGCTCATCGGAGGAGGCCTGTTTGTGAGTAAAACATTGTGATCTGTGTGTATTTACAAAGTCTGGTTGGACGTCTCCTATAGACTTTACACTGTGATGACATCACAGACTTTTAAAACTCCTTTCTCAGCTTGAGGAAAGTTTTACAAATGTAAAACCTCCATGGATAAAAAATGATGATATAAAGAGCCATAACTGATGTTGTTTGCAGTTGGAGACATCCTATCAACAATTTTATAGACATCTCTTTTACACTGGTGGTCTACGGGGATTCCTGGGGGCCTGGTGGGAGTCCACTGGAAGTTATAGTTGCTTTACAAATCAAAATTTTACATACAAAACATATGAACTTATAAAAATGATGCATTGTTATATAGATGAAACCAACATGTAGAAAATTAGCTTCTTGACCAATTACAATATTAAAATACAAATATAATGTATAAAAGTATAACACCCATTTTCATGTTTGATCGTTGTGGTACATTTTGCTATATTTGGTATTAATACTCAGTACTTAAAATAATACTTAATACAACACACATTATTACTCATTTAAGCAACATTAACCATACAAGACTTTTACTTGTGGTGCATTATATTTACACTGTGGTGTTTATGTTTACTTTAAGGGAATCTTTTAGTGAAACTTTGACCACTCACCATTAAGAGATAAAACCATCGTCTGATCTCCTCTACTTCCTCACTAAGGACACACACACAGACACACACAGATACACACACACATCAGATCTGATTATGCGAGTTGCCACCAACATTATCTCAACGTTTTAAAGGTCAACAAGGACGATAAATAATTCATAAATATTTCATCTCATAAACATATCACAGAGACCTTTGAGTCATGTGGAAAGGACACGTCTTTATGGCCCTGATATTACCTTAAGTTTGGAACAGTGAGCAGGAAGTTTGATTGCTCTCCTCGCCCCACCTCTAACTGTGTGGATGTCACTGCCTGCTGGGACGAGAGAATAAAACTCAGCTCGGAATTCACAAATATTTGCTTTAAGAGATAACCAGAGCACACAGACACACACGTATAAATGCAAATGTGTCAGCAGGCATGTGTGCACAATTATGGACACATAAATACACACCATACTTACATGTTAAGAAACTTTAGCGAGCATTTAAATCAATTAAAAGTAAGATATCAGAAAAATAAAAGTTGTGCTTGATAAATGAGAAAATAATTTCTGTATTTTTTAACCTTTCAGATGCTGTGCCCGAGCTGTTCAGCTATCAGGGCCGGGGGCAAGGGTTGCTGTGGAAAAGGTTGCTGTGGCAACCGTTGCCGGGTAAGTATAGTCATTTACAAAATGTACATTTACACCAGTGTGAGGACTGGACTGATAATGATGGGCAAAGGCGAGGGTGATGTTGTGTCAAATACTGAATGACAAACTGAATTATTTTATTAGTAATTCACTTGTGTCATTACATTTTATTATGTTTACTGTATTGTATGGAAGCCCATTTCTGAAAAAAACAAACAAACATCTGTAAGACATTATATGAGAAACTTGACTAGGGCCTACATATCTCCAAATAATGACTTAATATCTTAAAATAAATAAGTTGGTATCTGAAAATTATGAGAAACTTCCTTAAAATCATGACTTACTTATCTCACAAAATAACTTAGTATCTCCAAATAATGAGAAATTTATCCCAAAATAATGATTTGCATATCTCCAAATAATGCCTTAATATCTTAAAATAATAAAATAGTATCTTATGACAAACTTTCTCCAAATAATAAGAACATTTATTATAATAATGGTTCATTTCAAAATAATGACTTGTATATCTCCAAATAATGACTTAAAAATGTAAAATAACTTGGTATCTTAAAATTATGAAAAACTTCCTTAAAATAATTACTTAATGAGTTAGCATCTCAAAATAGTAATAAACTTTCCCAAAATAATGAGAAACTTTCTTAAAGCAATGATTTGTCTCAAAATAGTGACTTACTTATCTGTAACTATTAACTTAATATCTCAAAATAATGAGTAAGTATCTTAAAATTAAGACAAACTTTTCAAAACAATGAGGAACTTTCTTAAAAATAATGACTTATTTCCAAATAGTAATTTGCGTATCTCCAAATAATGACTTCATATCTTAAAATAATAAATTAGTATCTTAAAATTATGAGAAACTTTCTTAAAATAATGACTTAAACAATGAGTTAGCATCTTAAAATGGTGATAAACTTTCTTGAAATAATGAGAAGCATTCTTAAGGCAATGATTTATCTCAAAATAATGACTTGCGAATCTCCAAAGAATGACTTAATATCTTTAAATAATAACTTAGTATCTTTACATAAACGAGTTCGCATCTCAAAATAGTGACAAACTTTCCCGAAATAATAAGAAACTTTCTTAAAATAATGACTTATCTCAAAATTATGACACACAAATCTTTGAATAATGACCTAATATCTTAAAATAATTACTGAGATAATGAGTTAGCGTCTCAAAATAGTGATAAACTTTTCCAAAATAATGAGAAACTTTCTTAAAGCAATGTTTTGTCTCAAAATAATGACTTACTTATCTGTAAATAATAAGTTAATATCTCAAAAATAATGAGCAAGTATCTTAAAATTAAGACAAACTTTCTCAAAATAATGAGAAACTTTCTTAAAATAATCACTTATTTCTAAATAATGATTTGCGTATCTCCAAATAATGACTTAATATCGTAAAAAATTAACTTAGTATCTTAAAGTTATGAGAAACTTTCTTAAAATAATGACTTAAACAATGAGTTAGCATGTTAAAATAGTGATAAACTTTCCCGAAATAATAAGAAGCTTTCGTAAAGCAATGATTTATCTCAAAATATTATCTTACTTATCTGTATATAATAAGTTAATATCTCAAAATAATAAGTAAATATCTTAAAATTAAGACAAACTTAAAGCTAAAGCCAAGACAATTTTTTTCAAAATAATAAGAAACTTTCTTAAAATAATGACTTATCTCAAAATTATGACATACAAATCTTTGAATAATGACCTAATATCTTAAAATAATAAGTTAGAATCTCAAAATAGTGATAAACTTTCCCAAAATAATAAGCAACTTTCTTAAAGCAAGGATTTATCTTTAAATAATGACTTAACTTATCTCAACATAATGAGTTAGTATACTAAAATAATGAGAAACTTAATGACTTAATATCTCAAAATAATAAGTAAACATCTAATGACTTAGTATCATTTCTCATAATTTGTTAGATATTATTTCATATTTTCATTAAAAAAAATCATTTGAGATATTAACTCATATCTCTGTCAGGAATACCTATGATATGGGACTTATCAGTTTAAGATACAAAGTCATTATTTCGAGAAAGTCTCTTTAGGACTTACAGGATCTTTTGGTGTAATTAGGTTTTAGTGCCATAAATGACCATTTAAAATTAATATTTTCTGGTGAATATGTTTTACAGAAGTAGGACTACGAACAGTGCTCACTTCTCTTTAATCATCAAGAACTATACTGCTAATAGGCCACAGTCAAGGAGACATTTGCGGTGAGGAAATGCTTGTTACAAAAGTTTTTATATTAATTTTTGTTGCATGTGACAGTTCCTCTTCAAACACAAAAACAGTAACCTTAACTCAAGGTCCACTTACTTGCTTTTTCCCAAAGCATTCATACACATTTCACAGTTGTCCTCAGCAGACGCAGTTTGCTCCATCCATCCAGGGAGACCATGAAATGTGGTTGTCGTGCTGGACTTTTATTTTCTCAAACTATTAGTTTCATTTTTTGTGTATTTTAAATAGGCTAGGTTTTATAATCTTCAAGGGGACCAAGAGGGGAACCCACCATGGATCAGGGATACCTCTGAGGTACCAGCATGTCCCTCAAATGTTCGATCAGATTGGTATCTGGGGTATTTGGAGTTCAGGTCGACACCTTGAGCTCTTTGTCCCGTTCCTGGGGTCACTCCTGAGCAGTTTTTGTGGTGTGGCATGGTGCATTGTCCTGCTGGGGGGCACTGCAATCGACAAGCGCCATTGCCATGAGGGGGTTTACATGGTCTGCAACGGTGTTCGGGGAGGTGGAGCACACCAAGTAGCATCCACATGAATGCCAGGATCAAAAGTTTCCCAGCAGAAGACTGCACTGTAACAAGATGATCAATGTTTCCCACTTCCCCTACCAGCGTTTTTGAAGTTTTGGCTTATCGGTGTAGGTCTACTACCAATGAAGAATGAAATCCTCCTATTTCTCTTTCAGATGCTGAACTCTGTGTTCTCCTCTGCCTTTGGCCTGGCTGGAGCGATCTACTGCGTCAGTGTGGCCTCTGCAGGTCTGGCTATTGGACCTAAGTGTCTGTCGGATAAGGGCAAATGGGAATACCCCTTTGAAAACCTTGGCACGTGAGTGATTCTCCCAAATGTATTTTTTAAAAGCATGTATGATGCTGTAGAATAGCGAGAGCCCTGAGATGAGTTTTTGCAGCCTTATATTACAGCTGTTCCTCTTTTTTTCCCAGGTATGCTGCCATCTATCTGCTCTGCTCTGTTATCTCTAGTTATATTTACTGTCAATATCTTTTGCCAATATCTTTTTAGAGCTGCAGAAAAGTTTCAGTTCTTGATTATAAAAATAAAAATGCAATATTTTGATTCTCCAGTAGGTGGCAGCTTGGACCAGCACTCATTTTGAAGCTTCGGTAGAGAAAATCTATGTTGTGATGAACCTGGGAATTCAGAATAAACTGTTTTGTAAAGAAATGCATGGGAGGAAATTCTTCAGCCTCATTATAAGCCATAAAAATATAATATGACCCAAATTAAAGCCATGCCTAAGTGATAATGCTGCGAGGATAACACGACTGGCTCTGCTGAAGCGTTTTACAAGCTTAGGCAGGTCAGACTGGGACAATTGTTAAGCATGTTGTTAATATGTAGGTGATTGCTGTCCATGATGACAGCAGTTTAAAGGCCACCAGAGGTCACAGGGAGGGAACCGAGTATGATTACTCAATGCATGGTGAAATATTAATACCCAACCTCAGATTTTCCTTCCTCCATGCAGCAAACCTCAATTTCCCCCTTTCAGTTTCATGTTTTTCTGTGTGAACTTCTGCTATGCTGGAGTGTCTGTCTGACTGTCTAACCAGTACTCGTTTAAATATTTGAATATCTTCAATTGGGCTAAAATAATAGTCAATTACTTATTGATGGTCAAAAATGGCTCTTTTAATGGTTAAGGTTGCTGACCCCTGGGCTAACCGAATAGTACATTCCAACAGTGCTCTGAATGAAAGAATAGTCCAGTTTGAGTCAGAGTGTAAAGAGCCGAGCAGGAATTCGTCAGGCGACCAACTCTACTGGGATGAATAGGCGCCATTGTGGTGTCCATTATCTAGTTATTATTATACATCTGTTAGCTCTGCCAACACTATTGCCCTTGTTAGCACTGTTCATGCCGTTAGTAAAGTTAGCTGCAAGCCGGCAACTTACCTCCATGTTGAGAACCATGTGTACACAACCTGAATCAGAGTCTGAAACATAGATTTGCTCTGAATGTGGTGTACAGCTAATTTGAACATCTGACAGAAGATGTTTGCAAAGAGTTAGCTTAGCTTAGCATAAAGACTGGAAATAGGGAAAACAGCTAGAAGTAAGCCAGGAAGTCAGAAACTTTTTTGGTGCTTGTACCAGGCGAGCAACTCTACTGGACTAAATAAGCGCCATCTTGGGGTCCATTATCTAGTTACTAGTATACATCTATGGGTTAACATTGTTAGCTCTGTGAGCACTGTTGCCATTGTTAGCACTGTTAGCTGCAGGCCGCCAACTAAGTGATTCAGGTTGTCTACACATAGTTCTCAACATGGAGGCCAGAGTCTGAATCATAGATATGCTCTGAGTGTCAAATACAGCTCCTTTAAACATCTAATTTTATATGTTTGTAGAGGGTTAGCTTAGCTTAGCATAAAGACTGAAAACAGGGAAAACAGCTAGAAGTAAACCCGGAAACTAGAAACTTTTTTTGGCACATGCGCCAGGCGAGCAACTCTACTGGACTAAATAGGCGCCATCTTGGGGTCCATTATCTAGTTATTATTATACATCTATGGGTTAACACTGTTAGCTCTGTCAACACTGTTGCCGTTGTTAGCGCTGTTAGCAGTGTTAGCTGCAAGCCACCAACTTAGCCACCTCCATGTTGAGAACCATGCGCAGACAACCTGAATCCGAGTGTGAATCATATTATGCTCTGAGTGTCATATGCAGCTCGTTAAAACATCTCATTGTGGATACTTGTAGAGGGTTAGCGTAGCTTAGCATAAAACCTGGAAAGAGGGGTAACAGTGAGAACTAAACCAGGAAGCTATAAATCTTCTTGGCCTATGCGCCAGGCGAGCAACTCTTCTGGACTAAATGGGTGCCATCTTGGAGTCCATTATCTAGTATTATTATACATCCATGGGTTAACACTGCTAGCTCTGTCAACACTGCTGCCGTTGTTAGTGCTGTTAGCACTGTTAGCTGCAAGCCACCAACTTAGCCGCCTCCATGTTGAGAGTCTGAATCATAGATATGCTCTGAGTGTCTTATACAGCTCTTTTTAGCATCTAATTGTGGATATTTGTAGATGGTTAGCTTAGCTTAGCATAAAGACTGGGAACAGGGAACAGCTGGCCTGCTTCTGTCCAAAGTAACAAATCCCCAAAATGTGTCATTGTTAGACTTTTGTTTTAGCATGGATTAAATGATTGAGAAAAAGCATGTTAAATTGTGAGCCTAAGAAGTGCTAATAGGCAGATTTGGGCAGAGTCACACTAACTGTTTCCCCCTGCTTCAAGTCTTTGTGCTAAGCTAAGCTAAGCTAACCGATCGATTGCTGGCAGCAGCTACGCATTAGCTGTACAGACATTTAAGTGGTATCAATCTTCTTATCTAATTCTCGTTAAGAAAATGTCTAACCATTTCTTTAAATTCCCAATGATACTGTAACAGCTGAATGTCACTTTTCTTGAACAACATATTTCCATCAAGAACTTCCTCTCCTTTCTATTTTCCACATGCTGTCTTTCTCCACTCCTCACTTGTTCCATTCACTGTTTTACTGACGCATATTTCCTCGACTCAGTCATCCCACTATTTCTTCCTGCACCCCAAACTTGGCCTGCTTCATCCATATTTTCATTAATGCTGTGTGTGTCTTGGACAGTGCTTATGCTCTCCTGCTCTCCTCCCTTGCAGCGGTAATGGCAGCTACCTTGTAAACCAGACCATGTGGGCAATGTGTGAATACCCCACCAATGCCGTGATGTGGCATGTGGTTCTGTTCTCCATACTGCTGGCCATGGGGGCGGTGCAGCTGGTGCTCTGTGGCATCCAGGTGGTCAACGGCTGCATAGGATGCATCTGCGGGGACTGCCGCGACAGCAAAGATGTAGGTGGACAAATCCCGAAACTCCACACCTAATAAATGCAAATGTTTGCAATGCCACAGTAAGTTTTGAGCAGTATGTCCAAGCCAGGAGGTCATGAAAGCTACACAGAGGACCTGGAGTGGCAATAAAAGAGGGAAGCAATAAAACTTTAAAACTGTTTTATCAAACTAGGCCAAGCCAACGTGAAGCAACATGTTTTGTTGCTGGAACAGAGCCTGGTACTCTTAGTGGCTTGTTCAATGACTTGGCCTTTTAGCAGCTGCCTACAGTGTTGCTTTAGATTTCTATCAGGTCTGCCACTGATTGAAAACAGGAAAGGGAAAAAGCTCTGTAGTTTTAAGATATGAAGTGTTAATTAGTGAGCTGCAGTCTCTACTGCGCTTGCTCTATGGCAGTGGTTCCCAACTGGTCCAGCCATGGGGGCCAGATCTCTCCTTAGTCATTGATTCCAGGTCCACACAGTTTAATACATTTAGCATCACACGATGTTGTCAAGCTAGTTTGTTGTCTCTGTCAATCAGCTGTCCATTAATGACTCACTCTACAGCAGGAAATGGCACTTTAAAATAAGAATGTTTTACAAATTTGATACGTTTGTGAGTCACTTGCAGTCCATTCAGAATGGACCCGCGACCCACTTTTGGACTGCGACCCACCAGTTGGGAACCACTGTTCTATGGGCCTCACAGTGCAGAAGCAGAGAGTCATTTTATATGCAGCAGTTGAACTTTGTTGGCTTCATGTGCCACTTTTATAGGAATGACCATGGCCCCAACTCTGATGCTGTATCCAGTTCTCTTCACATGTATATCCATCCAAAAAAGCTCCAAAAAAGCTCCAAAAAAGCTGTAAATTGATGACAAAAAAAAGATATTCTCTGAGGTTAAAGTTGTTAATTTACAAGAAAAAAAATCCCAAATTAACTGCCAGAAAAACTAAGAGACATAGTATAAAGAGCAACAAAGTCAATGTAGGGAGGAAGTTGTGATGGATGTATGGGTCAAGAACATGACTGAGACCCAGGGGATCAGGGTATGTGTACCCTGTGAGTCAACACTGGCTCGTTATCTTCAGATTTAGTTAATTTATTTGACTTTTTTAGGATATTTAAAGCTGCTGAATGCATGCTATATTATGTCACCTGATTTACTTGCACATTACATTACATTACCCCCCCTCCTGCACATCCGTATTTTTATTTATTCATTTTCCATTCCTTTCCATTCAACCTACAATAGCCCTAATACGCTGTTGTAGTTTCCTCCTGTTTCCCGTATTTGTGTTAAGATAACTAACTGGCTGCTGGCTGTAGCTTAAAATGTTTTGTACAAACATGACAGATTTTTTAAAATCTTTCTAACTGTTCCTCCGGTTGTTGTGCTAAGACAGCTAGTTGCTGCCAGAACTTCAGCGTATGGAGTGACATGAATCTTCTCATCTAACTCTGGGGAAGAAAGCAAATATGCATGTTTTCTAAAATATCAAACTGTTCTTTTAAAAAATGTACATTTCATTTTAGTGCAATCAGTGACTGTAGACACATAGAAATCAAAAGTCGGACACAGAGATTTAAAGTATAACCGAAACGCCATGTGTGGACTGGTGCCAGTCAACTGTTGATGTTAGCGTACTCCATTTCTTAGCTAATGTTAGCTCTTGTTGTACACTGTTAGCGCTGTAGCCGAGCACTCGAAAACACGCATATCGTCACGTCTTTTGGATTTTCTGGGAAAAATTCGTCATGAGTCTCTTATGTAGAGGTGAGGCCACACAACCCAGTCTCACTCATCGAAATCCAGTGCAGTGACCTCCAGCATCAGACACTGACGAAAAAAGCCGTCCTTTAACGTCAGCATGACACGCGGCCACTCACTGTTATAGTCGGGGGAAACGTGGCAGGACAAGAACTCCAGTCCTGTTTCTAAAGTTAGGGTAGCGAAAGTCCGAGTTAACAAACACTAACTTTCATCCAAGAGAGCGGTGTTTGCGTCCCATAAGTTTCTAAAGCCAAACCCTGTTCTTTTGTCCTACTGTAAACCTAACCAAGTGCTTTTGTTGCCCAAACTCAACCACATACGTTAGTTGTTGGAGGAAAAGAAATGTCAATTTGCCTTGTTGTACCGACGTAGTGCATTTATTTTGAAAGACACTGTATGTAAACGGTAAATTTCCTGTCAAAACGGAAGTGTATTTTTAAAGAAGACAATGCATGTAACAGGCAGAACTTGACACAGTGTCCCAGAACGTCAACTACCAACGGACCCAGGGTACCTTGCACGTCATATGTGGACGTGGAAAGTCCATGACCAAACGTCAATATGTGACGAGGTCGGAGTGACAATGCGTTGGTCCACAAACCGTTACAGGCAACTGAGAAATTCAGTAAAAGTCTCTGTTATATTACAACTTGTTCACTCATTGGCAATAAAAACGGTTAATACTGGTAGGAAGTTACATACAGTACCTTAAAGGCTAAAACCCAGTGTGCCATCAAGATTAAATAGTTGACAGGTTTACTACTAAAAATAAACATGATCAATCCGGGGACTGATTTAGCTCCGTTAAAGTCACAATAAGTAATCAGCAGCTTTGCAGGAAAAAGGTCAAAGATCATTTATGATATTATGCATGTACTTTTGAACAGAAATATTTACACAGGTTGAAGACTGATCTCAGATTTAGGACATGCTAAAAAATGTTTTTGCTGACATGCATATACACACACTATTTTCTACACATTAACATGATGCTGACATATTAACAGCCCTGCCAATCATCTGAGGACTTGCTTCCTGCCCTAAACATGACATTAACATGTAACTTTTGTCCTGTTGCAGGATGACAGTGGATTGTGAAAGTGAAGATCATCCAGTTGTAACCGACCTTCAGAGGGGCCAGGAGGGTTTCATTTTCCCCCCAGTTTACATGGAGGGAAACTTCTCTGTGAAACATGCTGGAGTTTTCTTATAAAGCTGTTGTTTCATACCAAAGTCTTACTCCACTATTGTATAAATTTTATTCTAGCTGATGTGTATGCTGATGTTGTGTATTTTTAGATGAATTATTCATTAATTACTGAATTAATGAGTCATATATGGATAATACTTTAATTGTAAATAATTTTGTTATATGTGCCTCTACTTGGTTTAGTATGCTGTATTCTCAGGAAGACTGTGACAACACCGTGAGAGTTGAAAGGTTTTGTCTCAACATTGTGGGGGACATATATGAAATGGGAGTGGGGGTCCTTCACCAGAAAATTTGGAGCATCAAACACTTTATTTTCTGCATTCGGGTGAATTTTTCCGCATCAATTTACGGTGTCAATGTCTTTGATTTTGACAAAATAAAAGTCCTCTGCTACTTTCATGTGTTTATTTTGAGGGGTTGGTTAATTTTGCTTCCAATAGCCTGACTCCCATTAATTGCTAATTAATAATGAAAAAAAAGCAAAATGTCTGGCACCCCACTGACTTGTTAATCTTAAGCACTGCATTTCAAAGCACTACCCATTCAGAGGGTGGTGAGATTAATGTGATTTAATGTTTTGAAATGTACGTGTTTTGCCTTGTATTTATTTTCTGTTGGCTTCATTGACAGACAGCTGGCTAGCCACGTTAGCTTGTAGAAAAATAGTGCCCATAGCCTATGGTGGCTGGGAGCTAGCTAGCAGCGGCACTCTTTCGGCGACTACTGCTGGTAGCGCCATTCTGGTTGTGGAAACATAGTAGCCATCCTCCAGTCTGCCCCTATATAGTAGAATTGAGTAGGCTGCTGTATTTTGAGCCTCAAAACCCCATTAGCACTATTAACCATGTTAGCACCACTAACTGTGCTAACACTGCTAATAGTGCTAACAGCGATACAGTTAGCTAACAGTTAACTAACATGGTTGACCATGCTAAAGGGGGTTTTTGACTCAAAATAACTTTACTCAAAGGGCGACACTGGGGGAGACTAGAGGGTGGCACAATGTTTCAACGGCAAGGTGGTTGGTCTGGGACGGCATTAGTAGCAGTAATCACCGAATGGGTGGTGCCACTAGCTAGCTCCAACCAGAGCTAGTTTGAGCGCAGTGCAGTAAACTGAGAAGTAGCAAAATTATCCTATGGACTAGTGGTTCCCAACTGGTGGATCACAGTCCAAAAGTGGGTTATGGGTCCATTCTGAAAGTGACTCGCAAACATGTCGAGTTTGTCAAAAATACACTTTACTTTTAAGTACAGTGAATTTCCGGCACAGAACTTAACTGTTGAGATGCGGTGTCTTGCTGTAGCGTGAGTGAATAATGGATAGCTACTTAACAAAGGCAACAAACTAGATCCACGAAATGGCCAAACGCAAGTATGATGTAAAACGACTATGACTATGACTATGTAAAACTGTGTGGACCTTGAACTATCAACTAACATGAAATCTGGATCCCACAGCTGAACCAGTTGGGAACCACTGCCATAGACTGACATGTGTAACTGTGGTCAAAAATATCTCGTGGTTACCTGATTAAGGGTTTACCATTGACATCCCTGGAGGGAGATTGGATTTGTGCATGATCAGAGGAAAATTATATCAGCTCTCTGTGACTCATCTGATCAGTGTTTATGTGAACCTTGCTGCTGTTTCCCCCAGAACACGCTGAACGTGTCCACCAACTGAGTCACTTCCTGACTGATTATCCAGTTGAAGAACTACTGCAGAATCACTGTCAGGACCTCTGTTAATTACTCACCTCACACTGTGCGCAGGCAGCCAGACAGCCAGATCTAACAGGATTAGAGCGCATCCAGACAAGGTCAAAGGTCAGAACGCCCCCTGTGGACACCCTGAGCACTGCAGTTGCATAAACAGTACACAATCTGGCCCAGCAGCGCCTGTTAGGATCGGTGCAGGTTAAGCTTATAAGCTTTTGCTGCCATGGGGCTGCTTCGTGGTAATTGTTACCTAACTTTTAAGTTAAAAGCCTGTTGCAGAGCTGGTAAATATAGACACCAAACAAACCAAAGCTCAAGGCTAAAGCCATGCCTCCATGGCAGCACAGATAAAAGAAATGGTCTTTGTGTGTAGCCATGTGAATAACAATTATGCCTTTCAGCTTCTCCGTGTACTTTGGCATCTAAACCAAGCAATTTCCTGCAAATTTAAAGTTCCTGTGTTCACATATTTCCAGGACAGGGAGGGGGAAATATGTGAAAATAAGCTAACTGATTGGCCGGTGTTATGCAGCTCACTTATATAGTGCACAGCACAAAGCAAGGAAGGGGCATTAAGTGGGAAAGATTTGGAATAAAAGAATAGGGGGGACAAAGAGAGGAAAACAGGAAGGGGGCCCGCTCTCAGTCACTTCTCATGCAAATGGTAGCCCCTCTGAAAGAATCCAGAGAGGCAGAGAGAGTGCCATTTAAAGACGTGGTGATCAAATACTGATGTAAGTGCATGAGTGCAGCGAGGGAGACTTGAAAGACAGAGAAAGCTTTCTTAAGAGGGAATGACAAAGAGTCAAAAAGCAAGTTTTTCAAGCACGTAAATCTTCTGTCATAGCTGCCCTGTGCGCTCGTTTAGACCCTGCGGTGAGGCCTTTATTTAAAAATGTACCCCTTTCCCGAAATTGTGCCCCTCCCCTCTGCTTTCAGGCTTGACTGACAAAACAAAGACGAGAAAAACAGGGTGACAGAGCAGCACTGGCCAGTATGAGCCAGACTAGTGAGGGCAGAATTTTGACAGAGCAGGACAATGGTACGAATCAATCTGTGCACGACTATTAAAGCTTTTAATTGAAGCAACATTTTTACAATAGTGCTCCTGTTTCACTTTTCTCGTCTGGTTGAAATCTGCTCAGCACACCCACGACCGCAGCCTCGTTTAAAAGCAACAGTCATGCTGGCGGCACAAATATCAACTCAGACACACGTAAGTGATAATAACTCAGCAGTGTCCACCACCCAATAATTATGTCAACCGCAGTATGAATGACCTCAGCGGAGCCACAGAGTCGACAGTCAGGCACATTCAGCAGGTTTGCGAGCTCATTTACAACCCTGTCAACACGTCAGAAATCAATTAAATTCAATCTAAAGCTAATTTTCTGCCTTTTACTTGACTTCCCAATTATTTAATTACACTTTTACATCTCTCTACAAAACCATCTTGATGTTATTTTTAAATGTGCTATGAAGACAGAGCTCCTCTGTCAGGTCTTAATTTGAGTCAGGCTGGTTGTAATTTCAGCTACCGTAAGGTAACAATTGCTTAAAAATGCTGACAGTCCGTCTGTTATACTGGCGCTATATTATCATATTTAACCCTGAAATGTGATATTTTACACTTGGACTAGACATTACCAACGAGACATAGTGTCACTTTCTCATTGCTTAAAGGCAGCATACACAAACTGAGCTAAACGAAGGGTTGCAGAACTCAGTGGAGTATCTCTGCTTTGTGTAGAGCTGAAAGGTGTAAGTCCAGTAGCCAAAGGTCAAATCAGGTTGTCATGTTTCCATGGTCCGATGTCTCTTGATATAAACTAGCCTTGCTTTGTAAGAGATTGGTAAGGGCTAGCTTTGCAGTCAAAATGCAAACTGCAAAATAACAGCGGAATGCAGTTTTAATGGTAAAAATCTATTAAGATAATTTCAATGTCTAACGTCAAGAAACTGTCTGCCCAAAAATTTGAGGGGGTAGGTTTCATGAGTACGCCTATAGCATCAGTAGGCTATAAGCTGCTCCTTCTCAAAATAAATCAAAACCTGTATGACCGAACCATGTGGGAATTTCATTTGAAAGGACAGACACAGGAAGTGGCCATGCGCAGCAGTCAGACAGGAGTCACGTTACAAACCAATCACAGCCAAAAGATATCTTTCCCTTCTTCTGTAAATATTCAGTCTGACAAATACGGAAAAGTTGATCATGTTAGTGCACTTTAGCAACTTCAGGTAAATAGGCAAAACAGTGCTTGTTGATGCAACCTGTCGCTGTGCTCTCGATAGCTGGCACAAAACGCACAAGAGTAGCGCCCAGTGCCCGACCTCACGTTTACAGGCGGTTTAAGACACGGCATGTGTATGGCCTCTAATTTACAGGGCTGGTACCTGCGGTTCTTACACAGGCTAGTTAATAACATTGGGCAGGAAATCCTTAAAACTTTTACAACAAGGCTGAAGTACGACTTGAATCAGATTTATTTTTTAATTTTGACAAAAAGAGGCAGCTAACTAGCCAGCTAAAGCAGAAAAGGCATAACGTTAGCTAACTGGTTAGATAGCCCCAGCTAGCCGTAGCCAAAGCTAAAAATTAATTAACTTATTGATTTTTACCAAGCTGTTATCTGTAGATTAAAAGTATCAATTTTAATAAATGACATTTCGGTAATTTAGTCAGCTTTTTCAAGTAACTGAATGAGGCAGCAGCCAAATTCAAACATGACGGAGAAAAAATAGGTGAAACACCTGCTAACGATAACTAGCTTAGCGTTAGCAGCTCAGCTCAGGTTTTGACTGCACTACTACTATTAATGAGATTTAGCTAGCCTACTTTAAATCACACATTCAAATGTATAAGGTTGTAAATATATTAATGAATGTATTATACTGATTGATACTGAATATCGATTAATATTAATAGATGGATAAAAGGACACCTAGCAAAAATAATTTAACTATATATTCTGCTTGTTAAACAAACTAGTTAAAGTGAATTTCAATTATTTGCAAGTACAATTTCCCTTTGTACTCCCTGAGGAATATTCAAAGATAGGTATAGGATAGGTATTTAGGCTCTGTGGCGATTGTTTTTGAGTTAAAATAATCAGTTTTAAAAACCTATTTTAAAAAAAGGCAGAACAACCTTTCTATTTGTTATACAGTTTGCCATACAGACAGAAAATGTTACACACTTTTCCCCTCATTTTTACTGCTTCTTTAAATCCATTCTGCTCTTTGCCTTCAGATGGTCTATTTACTACACCCAGCAGTGTCAGTTGATATGCATGGTTTGCAGAATACAACAGGGATTAGACCCCTTCCCCTGTGCACTTCAGGATTAATCACTGAGAACAATGAGTGTGCCATGATGTAAAAACAGGGCACGGTGAAGAAGCATGAGATAAGTGACATAATGTATTGAGGGAGGGGAGTAAAGGAAGGCGACGGAGGCTGGAACCAGCCAAGAGCGACCTCATCCAGTCAGTCCCAGCCCCGGGCTCCAGAGAAGCATGCCAACACCAGCAGAAAATCAACAAACTCTGGGTGTGGGAATGTCTGCATGTCAGAGGGAGGAACAAACAAGGAGTTTGGGTGGGGACCAGTAAACACTCACACAGACTGGTTCGACCCTGATTTTTGTTTGTTTATACAGTATCTTTGTTTATACTGACTTTAATACGGTAATCTTGAGATATTTTTTGATAGGTGGAAAAACATTTTTAATCATTGCAGGGTCAAGAGGTTATTGATATTTGTCTCAGAGGCATGGAAGCAATTCAAAATCAAATTATCCTGGATTTAGATGTCATTGCGTGTGCAGTTTCAAGCTCCTGCAACTCATAAACTTGTGCACTGCACTTATAAATCTCCTTTTTCTGATGCAGTTAATTAAGCCAATTCATTTGGCTTGAGTAAAGTAATCATCCTTTAACACTCTAAGGGAGTCTGAATGCCACAGGGTGTCTAATCTGCAGGGGTGTGAAAAGATTAATAAGATAGGAGAGATTTCTTTAACAGTCTCTGCCTTCATGCAGCCCAGTCTGCAGAAGGATATGTTGGCAAACCACAGATATGATACTTTTGTATGGTTTACAAGTCATATCAATGTTTATCAGGTGACATAGTTCTGATTACATGTATATGAGCTGTCTTGTGTCATCATGGAGGTGAAGGGGACGATGGTGTGACATCTAGGCGAGACAGCTGCCAAGCTGCAGACCATAGTTCGAGACCTAGATACAACAAATCTGGGTGCTTTATGCGCAACATTATCAGCATTTCTAGCAGCAATTATGACACCAAAACTGGGTATTTGTTTTGTAAGACCTTGGCACTCGGACATCAGGAGAAAACTTTGCCTCAAAAGGAGTAATTTGAGGTGGTTCGGGCATCTGATCAGGATGCCTCCTGGGAGTTAGAGGTGTTCCAGGCATGTCCCACTGGTAGCAAGCCCCGGCGCAAACACAGGACACGCTGGAGGGATTATATATCTTGTCTGGCCTGGGAACGCCTTGGGGTCCCCCAGGAGGAGCTGGAAAGCGTTGGTAGGGAGAGGGATGTCTGGAATACTTTGGTCAGCCTGCTGCCTCAGCGACCTGGCTTCGGATAAGCAATTGAAAATGGATGGGCGACTTTTCCAGCAATGTCTGTGTCACCAAAACTGGTTGTTTTTTAGCTAGACATTGTAGGCATTTCTTGCAGCACATCGGCAGCATTTCCAGCAGCAACTGTGCCACCAAAACTAGGTGTTTTTCTGGGAGACATCAGCTGCATTTCCAGCAGTGATGTGTCACTGAAATCAGGTTTTTTTTTTAGCAAGAGATCTAGGCAGCGACAATTGTACCACCAAAACTGGATGTTTTTTTTTGGGAGACAGCAGCGGCGTTCTCAAAAGTGATTGTGGCATTAAAATGTTTTTGAGTGAGACACTGGCGACATTTCTAGCTGCGATTGTGCCACTGAAATTGGATGTTTTTAGCGAGACATCTGGGCATTTCGAGCAGCAATTGTGCCACCAAAACTGGGTGTGTTTTTGGGGGGGGCATTGGCAGCATTTTCAGCAGTGAGTGTGGCACCAAAACCAGTTAGTGAGACATTGGTGATATTTCTAGCTGCGATTGTGCCACTGAAATTGGATGTTTTTAGCGAGACATCTGGGCATTTTGATCGGTAATTGTGCCACCAAAACTGGAAGGCTGTTTTTGGGGGACACTGGTAGCATTTTCAGCAGCGATTGTGGCACCAAAACCAGTTAGCGAGACACTGGTGATATTTCTAGCTGCGACTGTGCCACTAAAAATCTGGGTGTTTTTTAGGGAGATATTGTAGGCATTTCTAGTGGCAATTGTGCCACCAAAACCGGGTGTTTGTCAGCAAGATATTAGTGACATTTCTAGCAGTGATTTTGCCACTGAAAAAGGGTGTTTTTTAGCGAGACATCTGGACATTTCTAGTGGTAATTGTGCCACCAAAACTGGGTATTTTAAGCCAAAACATGATGTTTTCCTAACCATAACCAAGTGGTTTTTGCGACCTATCTGATAAATTTATAATATTTTCACCTGCTTTAAATGCTGTTAAAGACCTTTAAAGGTTTTAACAGTTCATTTTGTGAACTGTATCATGATTAAGCTTCCTTTTTTACTTAGTTACTTAAATACAACTTTATTTGAAATACTCCATTTTTCTGAGACTTTCTCCTTCTTATTATTATCATACAAGAACAAGTTGGAAAAAGTGGTCAAGTTGTGTTGTAAGATCACTGGTGTTACTTTTATTAACCTAAGGCATCTGTATGAAGAAAGGGTCACCTCTAAAGCTCCATCTGTTGTCTCTGTCAACATCGCCTCCATGTCGAGTTCCAGATGCTTCCATCAGGGCGGAGGTTTCGCCTCCCTAAATGTAGCACATAGCGTTACAGATCGTCCTTTGTCCCGTGTGCTATCACTTATCGTAACCAGCAGTGACTATTAATGTCCATTATTCACCCCTGACGGTGTGTGACACTGGATACTGTGTGTTATGCACTGTATGTATTGTTCTGTCTGTTTTGTTGTGCTCATGGCTACTGTCTGTATCTCAAATAGCCCGTCAGGGACAATAAAGTTTTACCTTACCTCACCTATTGTTTTTTTTTTGTTTTTTTTTGGCAAATGCTTTTGTCCAAAACAATCCAAAATTTTCCCCCAAGTATACCCACCCATTAGGTGCATTTTCTTTGTTTGAGGAGCGATTAGGTGTTGCCTGAGGACACTAAAGGATCAAACCACAAATCCTTATACATCTATGTAATTAACGGCTTACGCAATCTACCAACTGAGCCACCTTCGCTCCATTAAACTTTACAGAGCTCTACATCCATCGTGTTACTACATGTTCTAATGGGGGACTGAGTATTTTTAGATTATGGACGAGCTGCTTTTGACCCTCTCATGTCTCGCATTCTTTCTGTTTCTGTCTTCGTCCTTTCTGCATGTTCACAGCGCTGCTATTCCTGTCTCTCGGCCAGTGGAGCAGCAGCACCGAGGGATTCAATTACCAGAGGGGCAAAAATTGACAGTGGATGATGTCAGTATTATGACAATGTTGCGTTCCACTCGCCGCCCAGTTTTACCCCCCCGGCTCAAAGTGTCTGATATCACGATGGCACTTGAAGCCAGTGGGACAGTGGGAGTGGTTCAGCGCCTGATACCTGAGCCTCCTCGTGGCCTCACAGGAAGCTACTGTGTTGGCCCGTAATCACACTTGGCCACAGGCAGACTGGCAGGGCCACTTGGCACCTTACAAGGAGAGGAACGAAGGCATGGAGGTGACACCTCAGCGAGACCACTTGACTCTCTGTGAAGGCGTGACAGTAACCTCGGGGCAAGATTGGAATCTGGAACAGGAAAAGGACTGTTGTTTAACATGATTTCATAATCCCCAAATTTCAGTTTATGAAATGCAGCTGGAAAAGTAAAAGCTGTCGTAGGGGAAAGAGTATTAAATTATTCATCGTAAAAGTTAGAAAACTGTGCCAAGTGAGGAAAAAGAAGGTTAAGTTTGCATTTAGGATGACAGACTAATAAAATGTGTCTATCATTTTCTTGATTAATGCCATATAATGCATTCAAACTTCTAAAATTTCTGCACATCTGCTACAGTCCACGTCTGCCACTCTGCTGTTAATCATCCACACAGTGTTGATTTAAAATTAGAGGCAATGTCCCACTGAAGAATGTGCGTCCTTCACCCACATCCACAGGTGTTAATCTGTGCATGCGAGTGTGTACATATGCACGTCTTTGTGGGTGACATGGGACATTCAGACAGACAGCAGAGATTTTTGAAGCCGCCGTAAAGCACCGAACAGTTGGCGATAAAACCTGTCGCCAACACTGACAGACTGTTAAAGATCAGCCTCGGTACATCTCTCACTTCCTGTCTAAATAGCAGATCTGGCTCATGTTCCCCTCGCAAGCTAATTTAGTTTCTATTTTCGCTTGTAATTTGCAGCACTAAAACGTACTTATCAGCCCCTCCAGGATGTTGCAATCACAACAGTTAACACAAATTCAGTCTATCCCCATGAATTCTGTGCCACCGTGCAATTTCCTCAAATTACCGCAACTTTTTCCGCAAATTTTACCAAACATCACAGTTTCCCATGAGTTTCACCGATAACAGCAGTTCGCCGTGTAACGTCACCAAACCTTACTTCTTTTTGTGTGGTTGTGAAGATGCAGAAATGCGGGACACGAAAGTCTCACATTTACCAAACAAATATTGCTGTGTAAGGCAGTGGACTCGTATTCTGCACGAACGTGTGCGTTCATTACAGTGGAACACAAACAACATTGACTGACGAACACTTTTCTACCGCCAAACACACCTGAAAAATGGCTGATACCAAGCGGCAAACTCCCAGGCTGAAAAATGAAGCACATGCAGGAGTGCTAAAAACTGCAGTTCCTCTAATGTCCACTTGAGGACGACTCCGAGAGCGACTTAATCCCCATAGACACCCTTGTTAAAATGTGACTTTACAGCAGGAATAAACATGTTTACAGCCTGGTACAAAAACGGTGTTGGTTTCTATAGCTAATTTTCGACGTTCGTAACAACTGTACGATGGGTGAACGTTTTTATGACTTACTTGCATCCACTTTAGTAAAGCTTAAAGTTACGTATACTTAAGGCAGGGCCCGTAGATTGACAAGCTGTCTGCGAGGCATCACCACAGTCTAAGAGTCGGATCCACCCCTCGCTCATCGACAGGTCTACCCTCTAGTTCACATACAGTCACCTCTGGCTACAAAGATGGCGATGGCCGATATACTGAACTTGAGGCTTCAAAACAGTAACTATGCCCGTTATTTTATACAGTCTATGACTAAAACGCACAAGACAAATCAGCTGTTGCATTCATATCTTTTTCTCGTGCTGTTTTCTAGTCTTCCGACCACTCAAAGCACTTTTTTACACTACATGTCTGATTGGAGGAGCCGGGGATCAAACCACTGATCTTCTGATTGGTGGACGACCCACTGCATCTCTGAGCCACAGTCCATTGCTATTTCTTTTAGAAAAACTGCCATGAAATACGCCATTTTAGGCTGCAACAATCCCCTAAAAAAGACAGCAAAATCCTGGAGGGACTGACGTATAGTACTCAGTATGTTCGTCACTTGCATTGTGACGAAAACCGCCCATGTTGCACACCACGAAGATGTGGAAAGGAAGTGTAATAAAGAAAGTGGAATGTTTACTAATGACAATAGAAATCCTACTATCTGTGTGGTTTTGAATTATTAAAGCTGTGGTCTGCCAGATGCTTTTGGCCCTATGACATCAAACAAGCCACAGTTATAAATAACCCATTAATTGCATTCTCTGTAATGTTATAATTGACTGTGCAGTGGGAAACAATCTGCTCAAGCTCTCAGCCTGATCTGATTATGACCGGTAAATGTACATGTACTTATATTTTCATTATACAGACCTAAGCTGACGTTCTTGTAAGAATTTACTGTGAAAAATGACTGATCTTCTTGTGGGTTAGTCCCTGTTGCAGTTCACAGTACAGAATCAGCTTCAGAAATGTGCCTGCTGTTACACAGACGGTTTCCTGGGTGATTTCTAACCAGCAGGCGCAGACTCACTCCGCGAGCTCATCTGGGTAAATTTCCACTAGGACAAATCTCTCCAACCACTGAGCTGCCCTGAATAGGCTTAAACCCAGACCAGCAACATAATAAACAACAGTAAACCATCTAATGAGAGAAGAACAGCCAAGGTTTCCTTTGTCCATCTCTCTGTATCTGTCTTTACAGAGACTGTTTGTGTGAATATTGTTGTTCAGAACTGTCCGCGAAGTCAGATTATAATTTATTCTCCAGGTTTTGCCTTCTGACAACATGACAAAGACTTTGGTTTTCAGCCCTCAAACATGAGCTGTCTCACCGTACATCACTGTAAGTTCTGGCTTGGTGCGACTTTTTTTTGGTAGCACTGTTGCTTCTAGAAACCTTGCCAATGTCTCGCTAAAAAAAATGCCTTTGGTGGAAAAATCCCAGCTGGAAATGCAGCTGATGTCTCCCTAAAAGACACCCGTTTTTGGTGGCAGATTTGCAGCAGGAAATGCTATCAATGTCTTGCTAAAAAATGCAGCTTCAGTTGCACAATCACCGCTGGAAATGCTGCTGATGTCTCGCTAAAAAACACTTGCTTTTGGGGGCAGGTTTTCAGCTGAATATGCTGTCTACGTGTTGCTAAAAATAACCCAGTTTGCTGCTGGAAATGCAGCTGATGTCTTGCTAAAAATCACCCCGATTTGGTGGCACAATCACCACTGGAAATGCAGTTGGAAGTGCAGTTTAGGACATTCTGAGGTAATCCATGTGTTTGCACGTACTGAGCATCGCATAAAACAATCTGCCACCAGCTCTGCGTGATCGCTGCCGCTGACGCCTGGTCACGCCTTTATTCCTTGAAGCATAGTTTACCTCTATCAAGAAGGTTATGTTTATGTCTTTTGTTACTTTGCATGAAAATAGGCTTGTATTCCATGAAGTGAGTCTTGAGGGTCGCCTGACTGTTGCTTGTTAATTCTTCTCGGTAGGTTTGATCCCCTTCAGACTAAAACCCTCTCACTCTAATAGGATAGGTAGGGATTTCCCCCCACGGCTAGGTCTCCCTTTCCTTCACCGCTCAAACACTGCTGTCTCATAGTCACATTTATAGAAATAAGCTCAAAAACTGAACTGCATATACAGACATGACTTTTTGAGTCAGGGCCAATAATAACGTGTTGTGGTGAAGGTCATGGTGAAGATTTGTTTGTGGTTAAATAAGGAAAATGTGCTGGGAACTAAATCAAAAATATATTTTTTCCTCTTACCCGTAGTGCTCGTAAGCTCGATTGTTTTGGCGTGAGTTGTTGATTGTTGGCGATATTGGCCATAGAGATGTCTGCCTTCTCTCTAATATAATGGAACTAGATGGCACTGGGATTGTGGTGCTTCAAAAAATACATTTGGAAAAACTCAACAGCAATGTCTCTTTCCAGAAATCATGACCTGGTTACTCAAGATAATCCACAGACCTTGTTGAGAGCAGTTTCATGTAGGAACTATTTTCTCTCTACCGAACTACACCAGCCATCTGTAACGTGCAGAAGGAAGTGTGCATTCATTGTTAGCTCACCTGGCTCAACTGAGCTAGCTAACGTTAGAGCTCAGCTAAGGAGGGCGCCATTCATGTTTGCATCTCACACTGTCACGAGCATGAGCCTAAACTTGTGGATGGTATCAATGGAACCGTTCCATACCGTTCCTGTTTTTCATACCCCCTCTGTTGGGGTACCTAGCACACAGATTTGGTACTAAAAGGTGGAGCTGTGAACACTGCAGTCTGATTGGTCAATAGAGGACGCTCACTTTTCTCAGGGCTGAGTTGTGGCTGGTTTTGAGGCTCATGTAACCACTGTTCATACTGTGGAGAGTTTTATTAGTAAACTGTAACTATAAAATGAAAGCATGTTTTGCTGCCTCTCACAGCAGCTGGAGTCTGAGAAAAATAACTTAATTCACTGGGCCGACTGCCAGCGACGAATATATGAGTTGACGACGTCACCCCACCTTAAATTTCACTGCAATAACTTTGACCATTACTCTAGTTTTTATATGACATACAGTTTTAACAATGAGTGGATCTTCAAGCGTTTATATGTATCAATTTTGGCCAGGTTATGTCAGCTGTAGTGTTGCGTCAGTCAAACGAATCTGTTGGGTGAACGTACTGAACTGAATCACTTCCCGAACTGATTCGTTCATTTCTCAGTTCAGTTGAGCTCAGCAGCGAGTGTGCAGGCCGGGAGCGGAACTGCCGATTTGGTCTGTGTTAACGATGAATCACTCGCGAGTCGCAAGGCAGCCAGGGTGCAGGGAGGGACTGCCTACCGCGTGACGAATCACTCGGTGAACGAATCACTCGGTGAACGACGTAACCCCGATCCCTGAGTGATTCAAATCATTTCTTCTCAGCGATACACTTTCATAGGGACTGTTTTCTCCAAGCTAACGGCTAATGTAGCCAGGAGTCAAGCCACATGAACACAATCACACACCTCCCCATTGTTTTAATAGACTTCGTTTCCAGATAAACAAACTTACAACGTTAGGCTGGCCAGTAATGAGGCTCACCAGTGCACTGAACGATTCGGTGACCGAATCTTTTGAACAAATCTTAATAATGAACTGATTCTAGTGATTCAGTAACATCTAAAGAACTGCTTTGCCCATCACTAGTTAACTGTATATATTGTGATCCTCACTCTGAGAAAAAAAAAAAAAAAAAAAGCATCATGGAGTGTTGTTCCTGTGGGCTCCAGCAACACTAAATCCCCGAGCTTTCCTGAGAAGGACTAACAGCACAAAATGGCCATTTTTAAATATCTCATGGAGAGAGACTCGCACTGCAGAAAATGTCAGCGTGCAGCCTCATTCTGTGGACATAAACAAGGCGCATTCTTGCGTCTGTGTCACAGATAATTTGAAAATACAGTGAGCGCTAGATGGAGCAGTGAGTGACAACAACCCTGCCCACATTTGAGAGAACTGTTTGCGGTGCACAGGCTAGGGTTAAAGTACCATGTCCCAAGGTGGTTCCAAAGGTATCATACTGAAAGTGTTTGGTGGAAACGGGGCTTTACATATGCAACATGAATGTCAAAAAAATTCTACTGTTGATGATGACCTCTCTATAGCGGACCATGAGGAAAGAAAAGAGTCCTTACATGGATCAGGTGAAAATAACACTGCTTCAGTGATCCATGCACAAGTGATTACATCTTGCTGATCTTAGTTTAAGAGGTCAAATCTCCTTAATTCATGATCTTAGCGAGTATTTCTGACCTCCTTATCTGTTTGCACATGACTTCACCTTTCATGACTTAGCACGTGGAGAGGCTATTTATACCCTGGAAGTTATTTCAGATCAAATTCTGTGTTATCTGTATCAACAAATATGTGAATGAGGTGGAGGCAAAACAAAGCAAAGCATGCAGGAGGAAGAGTGTGTGTGTACGTGGGATGGATGAGAGGCAGCAAATGAGGGAAGGAGGGAGGGTGAGGGAGAGCAGGCGTGTCCACTCACTCACCATGCTCCAGGGATTAGCTATTTAAAGTCCAGTCTCTCCGCGCCACAGAAACCTTTCCGTGCTGCCAACGAGGACGCAACAGGACGCACAGTTGAGGACGTGCAGAACCGGACAGAGGACAAACATTTAAATGAGGGGAGCGATAAGAGAGCACATGAAGTGAGGACAGCAGCTGGGGATTATCAATTTATACTCTGAGTCTACAAGTTTATTTCACCAGGTAGGTCATTTAAAAGACTATTTAACCTGTTTAAAGCTCAATGAAATGTATTTATGAGACTGCTGCTGGGTAGATATAATACAGTTAGCTCTTATCAGCAGTGTAAGGGTTGCTGTTTTGCTTTTTGGAGCAGGAGGTGTGTCAGTGGGAGGGCTCCTGATCATAAGGAAGCCACTCTTGTATGCTGAGAGCATTTTACGGGCCACTCTAAGTAGAAAAACAACTTGTCAAACTTTATTCTGCACGCCTGAACACACCACTCATTATTCTCTTTGACTGTCAGCACACTGTTTGGGTTGAATAACGGCATTTATGAGCAAGTTAAACCTTAAAAATTGCATCATCTTCAGGCTTCACTTCACACTTAAATAAGCAGATAAGGAATGTTTCCACCTCTGACGCTTCACATATGCAAAGAGGCCTCCGGTTAATAGTTTAATCAGGGAGACTGAAGAGATAAGTGATGCGTAGTGCTCCAGATGAAAGCTCAGATTAGCCTGTCTGGCAGAGCTGTTCATTCAACCTTCTGCATGCACGCGCACGGCTCTTGCACGCGCATCTAAAAGTAGCATGTGAGACTGTAAACTTAAGTTTTTTTAATATGTTAAACATGGCAAAACTATAGTGATGGAAGACATGTTTAGTTTCTTATATATCGCAGTGTATTCTCAACTGCAAGTTAGGGACTGTACTCAAATTATCACAGGGGGTCGGAAATGGGGGCGGGTATTGTAAATTTTATTTTGACAAAGCATAAGATTTTGGGGGGGAGTAGAGAAGGGTCTTTTTATATTTTCTGCAGAAAATATTGGCGCAGTACGTTACTGCGAGCCACGGGTATGTTACATTTTAAGTTTCATTCGTGTCATATCAACGTTTCTACAGCGGTGTCGTTCAGTTTTAACAGGACAGTGTGCAATGACACGCAAACGCTAATTTCCGTCTGTAGTCCTACACGTAACAAGTAGACGCAATAAATAAGAATAAAATTCAAGGTGCAAGGCTAGCTTGTAAAGTGACCAAGTTACCAGTGCAGGTGCCTTACGTAATAAAAACAGTAAGTACACACTGTACTATACAGAATACAACGTGAAATGCACAATAACTATCTTATAAAATGAAGCAGATTACCGGTGCTGATGCCGTATATAAGCAAAAAAACAAAACAGTGAGCGAACATTGCATGGTTGAAATACAATATGAGGTACGATTACGATTGTTTCAGTGAGCAGGTTAACATCGGAAGGTAGTACGTGAGCTGACTTTGTCGTCGGGAGGTGGCTGCCAAGCTGCAGACCACTGTTCGAGACCGACAAACAACAAAAACGGTTGTTTGTAGTGAGTCATCGCTGCGTTTCTAGAGGCTTTTTAGACACTAAACTCTGCTGTTTTTTAGCGACCTGTTGCTGTGTTTCCGACAGCGACAGTGCCATGAAAAGTGGTTGTTTTGTACCGAGATGTCGCTGCGTTTTCTGCGGGGATTGTGCGACCAAAAGTGAGTACTTTAAGCCCGAACTGGATTTTTTCTTAACCATAACCAAGTGTTTTTTGTGCCTAAACCTAACCACATGCTAACTACGGCATTGTTGAAACGTAAAGAAACGTTAACTTTCAACCCATCCGCAACATAACAACGTAAAAAGTTAACATATCCGTGGTTTGCAGAAATGCTAGCATTGATTCTGCCGATTGGTCCTAAATTTATAATCTTATTCAGCCTTCCTCTTTCTTTGCGATATAGCTAATAGCATAAAAAATTACATCAAAAAGAAACTGTTCTGGGTTTTATTAATATGTACGATGGTGGCACACATTAGAAGTCTCACTAAGATATTAAGGGTTAAGTATAGGTACACGATTAAAAAGATTATAGCTATTAAAAATGTGCGTGTTTGGAGTGGGCCAATTGCGTAGCCTCTGGTATTGCTACTTGCAGCTTTCTCAAGAGACGCCCATCCGAACAACACTCTACCGCACTTGCTTGGGTCTGGGACTAAAAGTGTTCATTCCAAACGTTACATGACTGATGCTTGAAATGCTTGGGATTGCTAGTGTGACATCTCCAGTCTCTCTACCTTCATCTGTTCTTGAATGTGCTGTAGCGAGCGATGAGGAGCGAGCTGTGCCCAGCACGCCATTTGGTGGTGTAAATTTGTGTCGTTAGTCCACTACACAGTTGGTGTAGTCTAGCAAATACATCCCGTGGATCTCAAGAGCTCGCGCTTATCACTGCACTTTCTTGGGTCCTGGCAGGGTTGCAGCAATACCATGATATAAAAATTGATGATTATCATACCGTGTCCATTTGCTTATCTGCGATATTAACAAAAATGCAACTGGAAGGAGAATCTCAACTTTCTCACTTCCTTTGAGGCTCACTCTGACTGATAATGATAATTCTGGAATACCGTGATACCGTGACGCTGCGACATTTTTTGAGACAGTTATCGTACCTTGAAAATCTCATACCGTGGCAACCCTAGTTCCCAATGTTCGGCAATGCACTCGCCAAGAGTAAAGTTGATCGGATAAACAGTTGACGAGACAATCGAAGAGACTCCTTCGATTTTAGTCTGATTTTGACCTGCGGACTGTCCTGCAGTATTTTATTAAGAGAACATTATCAACCCCAGCAATTTCTGAAGTGAATGACAAGGTTCAGCCCCCCTTACCACCCCAAGAACTTTCACACGGTCCCTAAACGTCTTTCAAGTGCCCTAAAAGTGTGTTTAAGCAGTGTATTTGAGTGATGCACTGACAGTATTGCCATTATTTGACGTGTCTGCTGAATGAAAGCTCCACAGAAACATGTTAAAAGCTGGCTGTGATGAATATGAGGGAAAGAGGATTGTGTGCAGCTATTAATGGACACACACACTTGTGCAGGTATACGTGCAGAGAGTGGTGTGTGCGTCATGCAGCCTGGCAGGGCTGTGTGAGGCTTTGTGCTGTGGGCAGTGACACAAGACTGCACCCCGGAGACTGAGCGGAGAAAGGGGGGAGCTCAGTGGAAATGTGGAGCTGTGGGAAGATTGTTATCTGGTTACTGTACGCATGTGTGCTCTGCTGCTCACTTTAACACTGTTTACACAGCAGATAAGGGTCCGAGTGTGGAGTGATGGGGTGGTTTGCAGAGAGAGGAGCTTGACTCATGTTTAGAAGTGGAGAATATGTAAAGATGACGCTTTAAGCTCCCTGTGAAAGCACACATGCACTGACATGCACTCCATGTTTCTCTGGAACGATTTCGCAATTTTCAGCTCCATCAGTCAGCCTCCACTGATTGAGCAAGTAAAACTGCATTATTCAGGTGCTGCTCACATCGGCTGCCTGCAGGCTGCAGCTTTCAGAGACAAACATGAGGAGAGAAAGAGGTCGCGGCCAAATTCTCACTCAGATCTTCACTCAGTGCCTTCCCCCCTTTCTGTTCCTTCTACCTTTCCTTTCTCCTCCTCCTCTCTGTGGCCAGTGTGGGTACAGTCTCTGTGCTCTCTGACTGTGTTTGCCATCTGAGGTTGTTTTTCTCCTCCAGGCTCCGAGGCTGCTGCCAGACCCCACAGCCAATCATGATCTGGGCCCAAAATTCCTCACCACTGACCAGAGCCTGAATATTGTGTTTGTGGAGCTCGTTTCTATGAGAGAACACTGTTAGCGTGCCAAATTATTAATACAAAAAGAATTTATAGCATAGGTGGGGAAAATCACAGTCACTCGGTGCTGCCTCTGTTCTCTTTGCCTCACAATGTGCGCTATACTGTGAGCTCTCGTTTCACAGGCAGAGCCCCTAAATTGACCGAACCATAATGGGTTCACTGTCTGTAAACGGGGTCGGGTTTCACACACACACCTGCGTGAAAATGAGAGGGGAGGTGCGTTAGCTGGTTAAGAAATGGAGGGAAAAGAAGAGCTTTTTTCTGCGTGAATTTAACCCCAACAGAGAGTCCGTCTTTCACTTTGTTGACAGGACTCTCCCCCCGTGGCGTGTCTGTGCCGCAGCTCTGTGTCACTGTGCGTATGTGTGAGCTGTCACGTCTCAAACTGGGAGTCGAGCAGCACGAGGACTCAGAGGTAAACACTGAGAGAAGACAACAGGATTAGGATGTCAGCTGATCACTGCTCTCCAGTTTGTTGCAATCACAGTTTACTGTTTGTCATCAGATACCAGAATCTGTGTGATTAATGAACAGTGGTGCTCAGAGCTTTATCTCACTGGGAGTTGTCTTCGGGTATCTTTGTCATTGTTTTGCATCTCTGATGGCTGATATGAGTGTTTGTGGTCGTTTTGCAAAGCCTGTTAGTCAGTCTGCATTTATCTGTGGTCGTTTCAGTGACTCTCTGAGGTCATCTGTTTGTAGCCAGTTCTGTATTTCTATGTGGTTGTTTTGGCTCCTGTAAGTTGTTTTGCATCATCTCACATTTAGAGGCCCTTTGTAGCCGTTTCGGGTATCTTTGTAGTTGTTTTGAGTCTCTTTGTGAACTCAATTTGTGTACGTTTTGTATCTTTTTGTGGCCAATTTGCATCTCTTTGCAGTTGTTTGGATCTTTTGTAGTTGTTTGGCATCTCTTTGTAGGTGTTTTGCAATTTTTTGTGGTTGATTTCAATGGATTTGTGGTCTTTTTGCATCTCTTTGTTGTCGTTTAGAGGCTTTTGTAGCCATATTTGGTGTCCTTGTAGGTGTTTTGGGTATCGTTCTAGTTATTTTGTGTCTTTTTGTAGTTGTTTGCATCTCCTCATGGTCTGTAGTAGTATCCGTTTGTTGTCTTTTCGCATGTATTTGTAGATGTTTTACATATTTTTGTAGTTGTTTGGCATCTTTAGTAGTTGTTTTGAATCATCTTGTGGTCTTTAAGCAAATCCTGTTAGTCATTTTGCATCTTTTGTAGTTTTTGGCATCTCGATTTGTGGTCTTATTGCATCTCTTTGTTGTCCTTTACAGTCTTTTTGTAGCCATATTTGGTGTCCTTATAGTTGTTTCGCGTATCATTTTAGTTGTTTAGTGTCTCTTTGTAGTTGTTTTGCATCCCTTACAGATAATTTTGCATCTCTTTGTGGTTGTTTGCATCTCTTCGTGGCTGTTTTGCATCTCTCCGTGGCTGTCCGTATCTGTTTGTTGTTGTTTCGCATTTCTTTGTAAATGTTTTGCATCTATTTGCAATCATTTTGCATCTCTTTGTAGTTGTTTTCCATCTTGTTGTGGTTGTTTTGTGTCCTTGTTGTCTTTTTTAATCTCTTTGTAGTTGTTTGCATCTCTTCGAGGGTGTTTTGCATCTCTATAGTTGTTCGTATCTGTTTGTTGCTGTTTCGCATTTCTTTGTTAATGTTTTGCATCTCTTTGTAGTCGTTTTGAATCTCTTTGTAGCTGTTTTGCGTCTCTTTGTAGTTGTTTTGCGTCTCTTCCCGGTGATTTTAATGTCTCTATAGTTGATTTATTGTCTTTGTTGTCGTCTCTTTTCAGTAATTTTGCATGTTTTTTGTGGTCGTTTTGCATCTCCATCTAATTGTTTTGCGTCTCTTTGTAGTTTTTTTGTGACCATTTGTGGTTGTTTTGCATTTTTTTTGTGGTTGTATTGTAACTCTGTGGTCATCTTGCCACTGCCTGCTGATGTGTGACCATGTACCATACCAAGGTTCGGTAACTTGCAGCAGAGACATTGAAGCTACGCAACTCTTCTTTTACCCCAAAGAACAATTATGATAGAAACAGCTGAGATCCATCACCTCCCTCTGCTCCATTTCACCTGACCCATTTCTTAACCCGATTAGACTAAAATAAATACCCCTTTTTTCACTCTAAGTAAACACTGCTCAGTGCTGGCGTGTGGCCCTGACTTTATCTTATCACTCAGAGGTGCCACAGATACTGCAGAGGGCAGCCCTCTACAGTGAATTTCACTGATGTGTTGCTCAATAACTCAGATCTACAGTACCTGCAGCGTTAGATCAAAGATCAGGTGCGTACTTCAGGGTCCAGAAACGCCTCAGTGGAGAACACTATTGCGGGCAAGAGCAGAAAGTTCTCAGACAAGCTTTTTTAATTCTTAAAATGAAAACAATGGTTGAAATATGCACCTGTCCGCCTGTTAGTCATAACATCGACCTCTATGTAACCTGGAGAGGGTTTAATAACTCCTCTGGCGGCCGTAGCCCATTGACGTGCTTTTCCAGGATTAGGCGGCGTAGAGGATGATGCTGGCGCTGTAAATACTGACTTGATTGGCTGGTTGCTGGGACACTGTGCTGTTCGGTCACATTGTCAGCTTATGTTAGGATATCATGTCGCTGAAGTGCAGGGTCATAATTCCATTAAACTGTGACCTGGTGATGAGACAAGGAGCTGTCAGCAGGCACTCGGACACGCTGGAACTGTGATAGGGCAGCTTAATGGAAGCTTAGAGAAGTGAGCATCCTGGAAAACGTTGTGTTTAACAGACGTTTCACGTCATGTTTGAGAGGAAGCTGTAGTTTAGGATGGTTTTGCCTCTGTTTTGTCAGTTTCAAAGGGAAACCTCGGCATTAAAACGACTGCAATTTCAGTTTTTGGTTCATATTTTTGCTGATTTTTATGTCTCTGTTCCCTCCTCTCTCTTTACAGACATCTGTGCCATGGGTGTGAAGATGCTGCAGTGTTTTCCTTTCTACAGACGCTGCAAAGAGCGGTGCAAGAGCAGGCAGTGCCCCCCCGCGGCAGGTGAGGAGCAGCTACAGACCGAATAAATAGCCATTTCATGACGAAACGCTCTGATAAAGCCTGACTTTCTATCTCTCTCTTCCTCAGTTCCCATTGAGGAGATGAAGCCCCGTCTGTGCTCGACGACATCCTCGGGCAGCGAAAGTGAAGGAGCAGGAAGCCTGAGTCGGGGCTCCCAGATATACTTCTCCACCAAGGCCAGGCTGTCTTTTAGACACCAGCTGGACAGCAACATCAACGCAGTGGACGCCACCTACTGAGGAGGACGAAGGGCTGAAGAGGAGATAAATGGACTCCTGTGTTTAAAAGTTTCCCATTGCCCATTCATGCTTGGACGCTGCGGTGCGGACTGTTAGCTGAGCGATTGCATCTATCGCCACCCTTAGATGTGATCAACAATAGTTGTGCACGACCACTTGTTTACAGAATTCACAACCAAAAAGTGCATTACTTTTTTTTTTATTGTTTCTTTTTTTATTTCTTTTTTTGACTACCTTTGTGTGGGAAAAAAAGCAGAATTTTGAATTTGTTGTTGAGTTTCTGTTTCACAAAGCAGGATGAGGGAGTTCACTGTTCAAGTATCAGGTTTCTCACACCTTCTTAAACATCAAATTCACTTTTCAAGGTCTTTCCAGGCCCAATTTCCTCAAATTCAAGGACCCTACATGGCGTTTACCTCAACCACTCATACACGCATGTGACTGTCACACTTTCTCCGGCCATGACCTAAAAAAGTCCAATCAAAATTTGTGATCATGAACTACTACTCTCTCTAAAGCCAGAAACCAGAGAAGGAAGTCTCAAACTTGTGATGTCATAGGGATAAAGTCTGGAGATGCTTCATAGACAATGAATAAGAGACTGATTTTGTGGCGTTCTCAGTTCTGGAACAGCAAATGTCGCCATATGCTCAGAACATTCACCAGGGTGCTCTCAGCGTCATCTAGAACAGTGTTTCCCAACTGGTGCCTCATGGCCCATTCTGAATGGACCACTACTTGACAGAGACAGCAAACTAGCGCGAAGACACGTCCAAACTTACGTATGACATTGAATATATTATATTGTGGGACCTCGAACTAATGATGAACGAGAAATTTGGACCCTGTGGATGGACCAGTTGGGAACAACTGATCTAGAACATCCTTCCCAATTGTCTATGTCCGAAATTCCGTACTAACATGATATTTAGTAGGCCGAACCAGTATGTGAGCTTCTTTTAGCATGGTACGAAACTTTAGTATGTGGATTGCATACTACTTCCTGTTAAATATAACAATATGTTAACACTGCACGCTACACCAGCATAAATATCCTACAATGCAACGTTAAAGACAACAATGTTCGTCTGAAAGAGACGGACTTGATGGGAGAAACCTTGACCCATGCTTACGAACATTTTGGGGACAGGAAATTGGCGACGCAGATGTTGAGGTGTAGAAACTGTCGATTATTTTTTGGGGCACGCCACTTTTAGCTTTTGTCCGTACGTACATTCAGTGTTTTAGAGCTGAGGTAGGTACAGATCACCATGGTTACGCATCTCCAACCTGCAAATTGGTTCTCAGGAAGCAAGCAATTACAGCTCGGTGGTATTTATTTACACAAAAGTATGCTGAACGAGAGTACTACACGTTGGGTGTGTAGTGCGCATTGTGCTATTTCAGATGCAGTGATTGTCTGTGAGGCAGCACCAGACGTGTGACATCACAAATTAGAGATTTTGCACTCGATTTTGCATTACGTTGACTGATATTTTTGGACTGTCTCAGACCATTGGATTACGATGCATTAATTTTAAAAATGGATGTGACTACCTTTCAAGTAAAAATATGAAATAATAAGCACCTACATTTCTATTCTTGTATAAATTATATAAATTTAAGCACTTTCAATGACCCGTGTTTATTAATGTCTATTTAAAAACACTTTTGAGGCCTTGTTTTGTCTTCAAATTCACAAACTTTCAAGAACCAGTGGGATCCCTGACGTATGATGGTGAATGTCTTCATCCAGACCTCATGAAAATCATGTTTCTAAACCGACTGTTGAAGTTTCTAATATCCAGAACATTTTTACTTTCTGATCCTGCTGTTGTGAAAGGACAATGAAAGGAAACAGAGGAGGATGCTCAGCAGCTGTTCCTCTTTTTGCCTCTAGTTAGTTCCTCTTTTGAGAGCGTTCAGTAAACTGAGCTGCACAGCAAGACGTATTTCTCTTAGGTATTGTGTCAGTCATGTTTGGCTTCAGCTCACTCTGGCTAACTATTTTTCTCTCATATTTTTGTAATTAAAAAAACTCCTGGTTGCATTTGATGTTGAAATGTATTTACTTTCTTTCTTTCTTTTAATAACAAACCTTCAGGATGAACATGGTTCTGTATTTGCCGACGATGAACACTTGTGAATGTTAAGTGCTGATGATCCCAAGTGACTGTGAAAACCTGCTGGAATTTCAAAATTCAATGTTCATCCTTTGATGCAAAAATCATTACCACGTCCTCAAATCTACAGTATGTCAAAAGAAAAGTATCTTTATTCTTTACTAACAAAATAACAACTAAAAAATGTACATTTAAAAACGTCTCCTGTGTTTTTGTTGTTGGTGAATGTGAAGTTTCGCAGCATTGAATGTGATGATTACACACAGTGATGTACAGAAAGCATTGCTCCAAAAGTGACTGACATTATTTTTCACGTGGCAACAACGTTTATTTAAGAAATTAGTTCACTGGTATAAAAAAACAAAAACAGTCTATAGACAAACTCCAAACCTGTGACCTCATCACTGCATGTTTTTGGGTTTGGAGATGACGCCGTCGGGGTAGCGACTCTTAAATCGAGCCACGACATCGGGATCCAGGAGATGAATGCCATCCAGCTGGTTTCCAAGAGTTACCCTACACATGGAGAAGGAAAAAGATCAGTCATTCAGGACATGTAAATAAAATACGTAGGACAGTTGGTCTTGAAACAAAAGTGAGACGGTGTGTTACCAGTTGGGCTGGACGTTGTGGGGTCGACCGAAGAGCTCGATCTTCCTGGTGCCGGGTGAGAGTCTCTCGATCATGCCGTAGATCTCGTCTGGTTTGTGACTGGTGGAGCGGACCTGGAAGAGAGCATTTCAGATGAAGAGATGTAGTATATACAATATCTGAGACAACCTTTTTCAAGCACAATAGTTTACCTCGGCTACAATGACGTCGCAGTCCAAACCTCTGTTGAATCCCTGAGGGTTCCCCTTTACACCCACCTGAAGAAAACAAATTGTTGTTTCACATGTTAGACGGTTGTCTGACACGCCTTTGCAGGCACGTTGACAAAGAATGAGCCTGTAGCAGCTCAGCACCTTGCTTCAAAACATCCTATAGCTATGAGTGGCCTTTTAAACTCCCAAAAATGAATGAACAAAGAGAAGAAACTCCTGGAGGCAAGATATGTAATAAGACAAACATACCAGACAATGCTCCTTCCCGTGGTTCAGCCAATGGCCCGTCCTTCCTGTGCGGATGATTCTCTGAAGCTGGTTCGTTTTCACCCAAATGATTTCATCCACTCGATCATAGCTGACAGACGAAAGTAATACATAAAAATAAGAGCGGCAAGTATTTTAGAAATCAAATGGTGCCCTACAAACTGATGATGGAAAGACTCACCCCCAGAGACTGAGACACTCTCTGCCCAGCTCCATGGCCCTGTGAGAAGAGACGTTGGGCAGATGATGAGTTTGACACAGCTACATCTGAATGTGCAGAACAAGGACTCTGCCCGCTCTTATAAATGTATTCCAACCTGCATAAAAATGTCTCTGGACTAAGTATTGTTAGATATCATGAATCCCACTAGTACTGCTTAAATGGTTCAGTAATTTTCAACCTGGTTCCTATTTCCCTATCTTTTTGTGTCTATATGTCTGATGGGAGCGACAGCTTTTGAAACCGGTCCAGTATTGAGCGAGAGTGGTGGGGCCACTCGGGGCAATCCAATGTGCACCGTGAATTTATGTGCACTAGAGGTGTTTGTTTTTGTCAATGACAGGCTCAGATTGTTGCTGTAAGTGTCTGACAACATTATGAAAGGATCCCTACAGAGACAGACCTTTTTGTTAAAGACTAAGATCCTTTTTGTTTAAACAGAAACAGCCCTGAAATCGCTATTGTCAAACTCACCAGACTCCATTTAGAAAAACAGTAATTTTAGAGTGTATAGAGGCAACGTGTTTTCACATCTAACTGAGTGAATTAAAGGTTTATTTCAACCAAACCAGAGTTGATGATTATTGGAACAGTGGAAAGATGAACCAAGATGGTTTTGTGAGTTTTATTTTGTGTCTGTTGACTCTGAATGAAGTGTGTTTCACAAAGATAAAATCACTGATTTTTTAAATGAAGTCTGGTGGGTTTGAAGACGGTAAATTTGGGGCCGTGTCTATTTAAACAAAAAGGATCTTACTGTAAGAGCCACTTCAGCACATATTGATATTTGGGGAGAATTTCTGTGTTGATATGACATATCATTTTGGTTCTGACGATATTTAAGTTTACACAACAGTTTCTGTATATTTTGAATAGTGTATGGTAGTGGACTATCCTAAGGTCATGTTTATATTTACTTTATTTATGAGGCAGAATACAGGCACAAGTTATTTGGTGCCGTAAGGCAGTTTAGACGTGTGACAGTCGGAGACTGTGGACAACGTTGCGCGTTAAAGTTGACCTCATGTTTGTGTTGATTTGGATCATATACGTTTTTGACCGTGTTGAAGTATGATAACGGGTAATACATAAGAATATATAGAAACAGGACATTGAGTTGGTAGTGGACCATGCAAGATGTAATCTTGGAAGGACATGGCCTGCCATGTTTTTCTCTTTTTATTTGTACTCTCAATGAACCTGCGTCATGTGAGTACTGTGGATCTTCAGATAAGGAACAGAAACACAAGTCAAAACCGGGACACCTCACAAACTAAGTGGCTTAGTAACTTTGGTATGTTGACTACATTTACTGTTTAACAAATAATGTCTATTTCTGTAGGGATCCTTCTAAAAATGTTGTCAGAAAAAACAAACACATTCAGTAGATGTGGACTGATGGTGCAAACATGCCTGCTTCGCTGCTGCCAGCTGCAGCGCGCTCTCTCAGTACTGGACCAGTTTCTAAAATTGTTGTTACCATTAGTCACTTAGACACAAAAACATGGGAAAATAGGGTCTATGTTAAAAACACCAACATTACTCTTTAATTAAACCGAGTAAGCTCCAACTTTTTAGGGGGAAAAACTTTAAGGTGGGTAATAAAGTGCAGCTCGTCTGTGAGGCTGTCACTTCAAAACAAATAAGAGAAAACTGTACAGTATTTTTTCATTTTTCAAATGTATTATTCAGATTTTGGTCTTTGGTTCCAGATACATTTACTGTAGATGTCTATATTTTGTTTAGGGTTGTTTGAAAGCAATCAGCGACCACTAAACTCCAGGAACCAGGTAAGTCAGTGTTTAGTTCAAGGACATCTTGACATTGTAGGAAATCAAGTCACATAAGGATACATGGCTGTTGACATGTTAAAATCTATCCTGTTGTGAGATGGTCTAATGACAGAGTGGGCTTCCCAACAATATCACTGCTGGATGTGCATTTAATAGCCTTTCTGAACACACAAAAAACAAACCTCGAAACAGAGAAACGTTCACTTGCCAAACCAGACTGTTGTAGTTACCTGCCGGTGACCCAGAGGAAGAGGAAGCCGTCATCTTGCAGGATGGGGATGTTGAGTTTTCTCATCTCGTCATCAGTCAGCGTACCATAGGGCAGCTCCATGTGGATGTCCCACGGAGGGTCGGCCATCACCACAGCAAACTTACCGAGGATGGACACGTCCAAGTAGCGGATATCACAGCAGATCCACTGCAGGGAAAAACACAACCTCTGTCACTCTCATAACCTGCTAAAATATTCCTACCCATCTCTCCTCAGCGCTCCTCTCTCCTCCTCACCTGCGAGGGGAACAGTTTGCCCACATTGCTGTCGGCGTCCCCTGCGCAGAGGCCGAGCTCCGTGGTCCCGGCCTGGGGCCCCAGCAGGCTCCCCTCGGCCTCTGGAGGGCTGTCGATCTCATAGTGGACGTATTTGCAGGTGTCCATGTGGAAACAGGTGTTGAGGAAGGAGCAGTCGCCGAGGCTCTCGTCTGTGTGCTTGTTGATGATGCGACTGAACGAGAAAATGTGTCACAGAGTAAACATTTTAATGAGATGTCATTTTATTTTAAACAAAAAGGATCTTTCTCTTTTAAACAAAGGTCTATCTCTGTAGGGATCCTTTCTATAATGTTGTCAGACCATCATTAGAATGAGGACAACCTCCACTATTACATATATGTGAGATGAAAAACCTGAAAAAGACACATTATGTCTTTAAATTTGATTAAAATGAAACAGCTGTTGCAGCAGTGAGGCCTTTCTAAGTTTGAAATGTAGACCTATATTTACATTAAAACCAGAACTTTGTCAGGCTGTGGTGTTTCTGATCGGAGTAGTATTCTATAACCTTGAGTACAGTGACCCCTTCAGGCCAAAGCAAGCATTTTATACCCTTATTTGATGGTTAATAGCAGAAAAGATGACAGGAAAAGAGGGGAAATACAAATGGGGAATGAGATGCAACAATGTTCTGCAAACAAGGGCCAGTGCAGTTCATAG
This sequence comes from Epinephelus moara, assembly GCF_006386435.1. Taxonomy (NCBI): domain Eukaryota; kingdom Metazoa; phylum Chordata; class Actinopteri; order Perciformes; family Serranidae; genus Epinephelus; species Epinephelus moara. Next base: position 23,848,034 of record NC_065522.1, on the reverse strand, counting down.
TTAGAGCCCTCAGTGTCTTGTTTAAAGTTTAAAGAGACTAAAGAAAGATCTTGTGTGTGGTGGCATGAATACAGACAAGACAAAAGTATGCAGAGGAACACAGACCGGAAGTGTAACTTGGTGCATGGCTGTGGCGTGTCACCGGAGCGTATACACTCCTCTTTGGTCCCGTGGTCGCAGAACTCTTGGACCTGAGCTCGGCCGCGAGACCGGAACTTTTCCACGATGGACTGCTCCTTAGCTGTGCTGGCATTAAGCAGCTCCAGAATCTCTCGGCTCACCTGGGAACAAATAAAATAACATCACATCTGTACTCACACCTCCAAATTATCCTGCTTCTTCTTTGCGTGGATGAAAATGTAACTGGTTCTGAGATATTAGTCGATCTCCTCGACCTTCCTACCTTCTTGCTCTGCTGCTCTTTAGTGGACTGTTGGTTCAGGAGGCTCTCGATCTCCATGTCCAAATGGGACGACTGGCTTTTACTACTCCTGCCCTTCTTGTCAGCCCCGCTCCCCGATGCAGAAGGCCCCGCCAGCTGAGTGGAGGAAGCCGGCGTCAGAGAGGTGAAGGACGAGTGCGGAGGAGAGGCAGAGCTCTGAAGTGAGGGCGGGAAGCCTGGAGCTCTTTTGTGGTGTGTTGGATCTTCTGCTTTTCTCTTGACTCCAGCTCGTTGGGCTCCAGCCCCGGTCCCGATCATGGCCCATAGTTTTGTGTGGTCCACTGCTACCACGACCGAAGGGGAGGAAGTGGTAGAAGAAGAGGCTGATGCGGGCTGCCGCACTTCGATGAGTTCCTGAGCAGAGAATTTGAGCAGCAGACTCTGGATGCACCCATGACTGACAGCTGTTTCAGACTGTCACACACAGAAAAAAAAAAGGTTTTATGTGACACAGCCAAGCTCAGCATTACATATTTTAACTTGCTCCATATGCCAAAAGTGTTTCTGTGCTTCGAGACCACGACAAAGACTCACACTGAGTTCATTTGTGATGGCGAGGGAGTCCGTTGGCAGCGACAGACTCAGATCAGACAGATACGCCAGCAGCCTCTTCTCTAGCTCCGGGTCTGGTGGTTTTTCCGTCTCCTCCTGTGAGGGGAGCGGAGCTGACGGAGCCGGGCTGTCACTCCTGGCCGTGGAACCCTCCGTGCTGCTTCCACCGTCTGAGCGAGAGGAGAGAACAGAGTTAACACCCTCGTTTGGAAAAAGGTTTTTAAGCTTAAAAAATGAATTAGTGTCGTCAATGTTTTGCATAACTTAACAGTCAGACACTCTGCATCGTTTTCAATCGTTACACTTATACTTCACCCCCACAGTTACTATTTATATATCAATTATTCAGGCAGTGTTACCTTGAATTGCTGATGAAGACTTTGTTTTTATTTGGATGTGAGGTTGTGCTCAGAGAAAGACGAGCCCAAAAACTACAGATAATGGAAGTCTCAAAAAAAGAAAGGTCTCCCCTTTGAAAATTTAAATGAAGGGGAGATTCTCCGTCTAGCTGCATTTTTTCCCCAATATCGTAGATAAACACATGATGTATGATATTATATGACGGTATACCTTGAAACTGGTATAGCACGGTATTGATATATCAATATATTGCCCAGCTCTACTCTGTTAATAAAAGACACAACCACCAGTTTAATCGATACTTGAAATGATCAGTTTAAGTACAGCCCTGTCGTTACACATTATAACTATCAAACATCAAGAAAAATAATTAAACTTTTTGAGGAATTCGCCACAAAAACAAACTGTTATCTTATCTTGTTTTGTCTCAAACATGGTTTCCTTTGGAGCAGCGTTAGTAGCCACTTATATGATAAAACAATACTTGTGCTGCAGCCAATTAATCATTTAACTTCTTAACAAAAGGTTTAAAGTTTGACAGCAAAACATTTGCAGCTAAGAGCAGATTTAAAGACACCTGGCGATATCTTATAGACTCTATATTTGACTTATTAATTGGTTAAATACGCAATGGAGTATTCAATAACAAACACAGTGGTTATTTGGTGCCCTGCTGGTACCCGCTCTCCGGTGTGAACGTACCCGCGGACAGTTGTGCGGGGTCCTTCCGCCGCCGCTGCAGCCTCTCCCGCAGAGAGTCCAGCTGCTTCTTGTGCGCCTGGATATTGCTCCATGTGTCCGACATGACGAGCTGGGGTCAACGCCGACACAACACCGACACCGGGCACACGGTACACCGTTTAGACAACAGTTGAACACTGTCCGCCTTGTTTGGGAGCGAAAGATGTATGGTCCGTGACGTTAAAGCGTCCGACGGGCATCTTGAGTGAGAAACGTTCCGGCTGACTGGAGCTATAGTCGACGAAGAATCCTAATTGTTATATTATTTAAAATAAGTATGATAGTTTTATCTCCCTGTGCTGAAAGATGAATTTTAGCGACTCAATTAAAAATGTATTTGTTCGTTTGTGAAGCGGTTCTCTGTCGGAGTCATTTAAAGTACGGACGAATCAAACTTCCGGCGTCCCAGAAATTAAAAGCCTATTTCCCCTGCGCTAAAACTACTTCTATCCGCGCTGTTTCCGAAAATAAATTATTTCTGCCATCATATTAACATTACAGCTTTATATTTAACACTCTTCTCGCAGCTTTGGTGCATTCTGCGTCACCGCCGCGGCTGCTTTTACTCCGCTGGTGCTGCTGCTGTGAGCTAACTTAACGCAAAGATGGCGGAGGACGAGAAGAGTGGGGAGCCTGTGAAAGAGAAAGACGAGCTGCAAATTCTCAAGGTGTGTATTCCTAATTATATCACGCTAATATTTAAACCCACCAAGTGTGTGAGCCGTCATGTTTTGTAGACTTCTCATGAGGTCATGCTTTGCCTCTTAGTTTACTCGCGGGACATCTGAACGACTCGTTACTATAACAACTGACATGCTAACACACATTTAGTTTCCAGCCTTTTAGCCCTTTAGCTTAATTTCTGTTGCTATGTCGGATCTATGGAGTCAATGCTTTTTATTCTATGGGTAGAATACCTTCAAATAATTATAGTTACACCATTAAACCGCCAGATACATGACTCTGCATACATACTGAGCTTGCATCTGTCCACTTCTTGCTGAGTCACTACATTATCATTGATGCACCGTGTGCAAGTGCAAGCTCTCACACCTTAATCTTCTTTATCAATAACCTTACACAGTTTTAGACACCATTAGCACAAATGCAGGTGCACATACTGACATGATTTGTACCCAAAGGCTGTATTTAGTTTGATAAATCTGTTCTGATCGGTTTAAAGTCTTGAAATCTTGCAGGGACATAATTTGGGCAAGTATCTAAACAGTATTAGTGTTGTGAAAATATAGATTTCTGAATATTTGAACTGGTTTCGATGCTCAGTGTCTTATTTTTAATGTCTACTACAGTCATTCTGTTGTGCTCAGCTGTTGAGTCAATAAAATACGTTGTCATGTTATATTTAACCTTTATAAATTTTGTCAAAATTTCCCTGTGGTATCGAAAACAGTATCACACATCAATATTTTTCAAGGTGTTGCATATTTTTCATATCCAATTTCTTATGACTTCATAGATGCTGTGCTCCTTGCAGTTTCTGAGATACAGCCAGTTACTTATCATACTATATTTAGCCTTTGGGCACATGGGACTGAGCAGCAGTGCCAGGCGCCTTAAAGACTAAATATAGTATGTACGATAAGAAAAATTCATTATACAGCCACACAGTTCTGACTGATTTTTTTAAAAATTCCTTCACCACTTTCACCAGTAATAGACTTGGTAAAAGGACCTGCACTTGTATGGTGCATTTCTAGTCTTCCGACCATTTAAAGCACTTTTACATACACGTCACATTCACCCATTCACACACACATTCACATACTGGTGACTGAGGCTACTGTACAAGGTGCCACCTGCTACTCAGTATGAGCATTCACATGCACTCACACACCTATGGCAACACTTGGGGCAGTTCAACATGCAGACTAGAGGAGCTGGATGACTTGCTCCTCCTCCTGAGCCACAGCCACTGTTGCACTTCCACAAAGCTGGAGAAAATCATGACAACAGAGATTCTGATATCTTGATTTTTAGTTCCAATTGTGGGTCAAACACCTACAACACTGCATCCTACAATTCCCATCATGCAACGTAACAGCTTCTTTCACAAAGCCCCTCCGTCTATCGTCCTTGTGATGAGTAAATGTGGAAAATCTGCAACATTGCAAGTATCACAAGATTTTTAGAGTCAATTTTTACAGTTTTTAGTTCTTAGTTTCTGATATTTCTTTTGTCAGACATGCTTGTTCTCATCTTTATAATGGTTGGTGGGCTGTAAAAACACAATGGACAAATATTTAAATACATCCCAAGACTTGGTTTTATCCTTTTCGCCCTGATAAAGATCACAAAAAATGAACATATCACCATTGGTGCTTCTCGAATGGCACAAGAATGATTTAGCTGTGAGAAACGTGCCTTTGTTCTATTTTTAAATCTGTTTAAAATTCATGAAGTTGTCTTTTTCTAACATCTACTCCTCCTCCTTCTCCATCACAGGAGCTCGTGGATGACCTGTATAATTTCAGAGATTGCTATTTCGAGACTCACAGTGTGGAGGAAGCCGGGAGGAAACAAAGCGATGTCGCGGAGGAGATCGAAAAGACACTCAAGAAGCTGGAAGAGAAAGAAGGTGAGCGCTACGTTCGCTACAGTTTTTAATATACAGAATATAATCGACACTTACTGTATCTCTGTGATTACAATATCCCGCAGATCTCTTCAGACACAAAGCAGAGTTTCTGCTGCAGAAGGGCAGGTGTCTCAACGTGGCTCCGGACTTCAGTGCCGTAGCAGAAGAGTGCCTTTCGCGTGCCGTGAAGCTGGAGCCCGGCCTGGTGGAGGGCTGGAACACGCTGGGGGAGCAGTACTGGAAAAAAGGAGACCTGACTGGTGCCAAGAACTGCTTCACTGGAGCCTTGCAACAGGTACAGTAAGGACAGAGAGGGAGATGTTGTTAACTCAGGGAAGCACGCTAAGTTTTACGTATAAACTCACCTTGTCTTGTGCCTCATCTTCCACCTCTGTAGAGCAAGAACAAAGTGTCTCTACGCAACCTGTCCATGGTGCTGAGACAGCTGCCGACAGCGGACAGCAACGCACAAGGCAAGCAGGTGCTGGAGAGTGTGGACATGGCCCGGCAAGCTATCCAGCTGGACATTGCAGACGGGACGTCCTGGTGTGAGTAGGGCGTCTGGGTACTTAAAGAGCAGAGAAGAAGAGTTAGAGGAAATTATGTGCAATTCTAAAATTGTATTTTCTGTTTTGTTTTTACAGATATCCTGGGAAATGCCTATGTGTCCCTGTTTTTCAGCTGTGGACAGAATCCACAGTTGTCTCAACAAGCTCTAAGTGCCTACGCACAGTCTGTGAGTCCTGAGCTTTGAGCATGTTCGTTCTGATCTATCCACACGACCTTCACTAATGTTTCACCCCTCTTTTTTTCCATTTGTAGGAGAAAGTGGACAGGACCGCCTCTTGTTACCCGGAGCTGCATTTCAACCGAGCCACTCTGTTCCAGTACGAGGAGATGTACGGGTCTGCGCTCGGCGGCTACAGCCGAGCCGCGGCGCTCGACCCCGGCTGGGAGGAGCCTCCGGAGAGAGAGAAGCAGCTGTTGGAGTATCTGGGGAAAATCAAAGAACTCATACAGAACAAGGTAGGGAGGAAAATGGCAAACACAAGTTCCTAGAGCTGCAGGTGACGACTTTAAATGTCTTGTTTCGTCAGATCAGCAGTTCAAAACCTAAAGATATTTAAGCTACGTTCACACTGTACAATGAAATGAAAGAAGCTGAAGGACATTACGTTATTAGGAAAAATATATATATCCTATATGTGCACCTTAACTTGTTTAACTGAGAGAAAGATGTCCTAAGAAGTGTCTGTCAGCTTTGAGTCTGTTGGCTTACATTGACACATTGTGATCAAGCTGACAAAAAGATTTCATTTTCACCACAAGGTGGCAGCAAAGCACATCCATATCTCCTGTTTTGCTCCTAACCTTCAGTCTCTCCATCTCCTCAGGGGAAGGTGAAGGCGCGCCGATTGAGGACGATGCTCTCTAACCTCAGCACGTCATCCTTGGGTCCCTGCTCCTCCCCTCAGTTCCGTTCCCCGACAGGCCGCGTCGGCAGCCTGGAGCCTCGAACTCTGTCCTCCCTCACGCAAGGTCACAACGCCAGGGTGGCTGCCCTGGGAAAGGTGGTGTTCAGCCTGGCCTCTGAGGGTCGCATGGCCTTGTGAGTACAGCATAAAATCTCACGTGTCCACTCGCTGCTTCCTTCAGTACTGGCAAGTTCTGCACTCTCGTAGCGATGCTGTAAAATCTTGCTCTTTTCTTCCTCCAGCACGTTCGGCATGGTGGACAGCGAGGAGACGTGTATAGTGGTGATGGTGTACAACACAGCGGACAGCTGGGGCGTCCTGATAGGAGACACTGTAGTCATTCCCGAGCCTCAGGTCAAACGAAATAGTATAACGCATAAAGATCAGGTCAGTGTTTCTTCATGTGTGCAGTTTGAAATGTACAAAATAATGTCTTTCTACATGGTCTGACTGACGTTTCCTCTCTCTGGCAGTCGTTTGACTTCAGGAGTATACGAGTAGACTCTCCTCTGCTCCTCATCGTCAACGGCAAGAAACAAAACATCCAAAGTCAGATCGCTGTCTCAGTCAGCTACAAGCCGCAGAGCGAATGAGCTGAACAAGCGAGAGGACGTGCAGCAACAGGACCAATTCTTTCTGGGTTTTTAAGAAGCGTTTGAAAATATGGACGTGTGACGTTTCCAAAGTTTGTGCCTGTTTTATGTGTTGTTTTGTACATAGAGGTCACCTTGTTACTTTGTCTTTAGATAGACTCTTTGTTTATATTTATAAATAATTCTTTTTTTGTATTCTGTTGTTGCAGAGACAACACGGACCTCTTTTTTTGTAAATGAACGAACTTGTGATGATGACAATGTGATGTCAGAATTGTGACTTAAGTTTACCCCGAAATATAAAATCCTTTCATCCTAAACGCTGTTTGAGTGGTGTCTAAAAACAGTAGATCACAAAGTAGGGTCGCAGGGCCACCAGGTGTCCCCAAAACTGTTGTTTGAAATGCACGAAAAATAATCCACACATTATTTGGCTCCTGTTATTATAAATGCAACATTTCGGTCAGATAGACGTCATCAGTCATTAACGAGGCTACTTTTCCACTCTTTACTTTGGTGGCAGAAACAGTTTGGTGTAACTTTAAAGTGTTTCATGTGACATATTTGTCATCATCAAACTAAATAGTAAAAAATACTCCATACTAACGTCACATATAGCCCAGTGATACATACATGTAATTTAAGTTTCAGCCGACAATGAATTTTCAGATAGTATTTTCAGTGTTTCTACATTTTCCGTTATACGATTATAGAGTATCGTTTACGTCCCACGCCACTGACATTTTACTGTCTCGCAGTCAAAGACACTTCGGTAACATTTCATCTCAAATTCTATGAAGTAGCCTGCTTCTTAATTCCCGCTCGTAATTACACACCTGCCTCTTTCACTTGAACGTGCTCGAGGCTGGATAGGAAAACCCAGAGTTGACTGAACTAGTTGATAACCAGCTTTGTAGTACCGATTATCCAGATGGCCAATGTTAGTGAGTGGTTAGTCAAGCCAGATAACGAAAAGATATCCTGGGTAAGTTGAATTGGCTTCGAAGTACAGGCCTCTGTCCGCCATGTTGGAAACAGTCAAGCCAGAAATGAAGCACCGCCCACCGGCCAGACCAAACATTCTCACTTTACAGCTAAACAGTACACTAAAATACGTTAATGAGAACATTTGGGGTGAGAAATAGGCAATGCAGTGACAGAATCTTAATTCATATTTGATCAGTACTGCTAGTTTGACACAAGCAGTAGGCCGTTTTTAAATAGGAATTGGTGCGAATTTGCAGTCTTCTTTCAGCATTGGCAGTATAGAAACAAAATCGGGGAGTGCGGCAAAATGCCACCTGCCTACTTTTGTTTATACAGAATGTGCCTTTTTCGGGGCAATGGGGGGCGTGAGCAAGTAACAAAACGTGTAGCTCNTGTCATCAACAGCCCCTCCTGTGGTGGAAGGGCACCTCGTTCTTTTTAAACCAAAAAGGTTCCGCCAATATGTCTACCCTACGAGGCGGAAAATTGGGCACCTTGGATCAACTCGCCAATCCAGCTCTGTGTCTAAACGCTCGCAGCTTGCCGGCAAAACAGCCCAATATTCGCCGAAAATCTGGCAGTGTAAAAGGGGCTAGCGATCGACAGCTGCGTTAGAGACGCCTCGGCTCTCATTAGTTGTTTTTGGTGTGCTGCGGTAGATACTGGCAAACGCCATCAGAGGCAGTAGGAAAAGGAGGGATGTGTGTTTTTCACAGACTATCTGTCTCATACTTCTTTCAGGAAACAGTGACAGTTTCAGCAAATGTGACAGTTATTTTCTTAAGTTACCAACTGTAGCTTTAATTCCTTAAACCTGTTTGTCTTTGACGAGATGCTTTTACTATAAATTAATTTAAATCTGACACAATCTACATGAACAGAAGACTGTGAAGCAATGCTCTTTGGAAACAGAGTTTATACTGTATTTACATTGTCTTTTCAAGTACTTCGAGAAACCAGCACTAAAATATAACAACTGGATTTCACTCCTAGTTTGACTCCAATATTTGTTACTATTGGACAAAAAGAGTTAATATTATATTAATACACTCAGGGCGAACACCACCAACTATATAAATACTAAAACATCAGAACACTGTTAACATATATAGAAATAAACGTAGTGCTACAGTCGCTATGAAACCTGTTGCCGTCTCAGTGCTTCTTGATGAAGGGCCGGCCTCTCTCCCTGGCAGGGGAGCTGAACTGGAAGAAGGTCTTGGCTCCGTCGGGCTCCAGGCAGGAGAAGAACCTGCTGTCCCCGTCAGGGCCCAGGGAGAGGAACTGAGGGCTCCTCTGGGGAGTCGCCTGCCGAGCCGCCCCTGGGGGTTGACGGATGTCTCTCATTGTTACACTGAGTGAAATTCCCTTACATAGACAATCAGCTCATTACTCCTACTGTTCTCTCTTAATGACTCTTGAAAGAACACCTACAGCTTTGTCTCCCTTTGTGCCACTTAGCATGATTCTCTCTCTGCTTCCTTCCTTTTCTCATTAATCAGTGCGACGTGACAAAGCGTTAAAGTTAATTCCTTTTGCTGCCAAACATTTTGCTTTGGACTTTCATTATCGATTAATCTGTGGTCTAATTAATAGACCGATTTGTTCTATAAAATATCAAGAACAAAGAACTCCACCTTCTACACCTCCAACTATGACAGATTTATTGCAAGTATTTCAGTACAGTAGTGGTTCTTAATCTTTTTCTGTCATGCCTCCAACCCCACAATGTTTTATCAACCATTAACAATAATTGGGGAAGCAACTGATAAAAAAGGACCAATAATGAATTTTATTGGAGTAAACAGCATGATAACATCAGCAAACTCTTCTTTAATTTCCCTTGATAATCATGTTTGTTTAACTTTGTTTCACTCCATATTTTTCCCCTGGCTCTGTGCCCCCCCCGAGACCTTCATCGATTTATTTTTTCGACCGAATAATAACCTGATGAAGGTCTCTGTACTAAGACATTCCCTATAAATCTCACATTGCAAGTGTAGTAGGAGTTTATTTGTTCTTCTACAGCAGGCCCAAGGTCTTCTCCAACCTACCTGTGGACCTACAAGTGTGCAAATATTTCGCTTATATGCTTCCAATTCACAAGTTTCCACAGAGCAAATTTTCAACACTTTAGTATATATGTAAAGGCAGAACCTGTGGCGTAATCATTCATAAACTCCTACACTCTACATCCATTACTCTCACTGTAAAACATAAATTAATCATCTGTACAAAAAGACCAAGCATCTGTTATTTAAACAGTGTACCTTTAAACTTTAACTTTAATCCAAGTTCAAATTGCTCTTACCGGTGTTGTAGCCTTGATGTCCCGGTTGTGTCTGCGTGTCTCTTTCCCCGACATCCACCACCATGTTGCGCAGCCTCAGAGAGTCATACAGCCCCTGTAGTTTCTGGTACTGCCTGTTCCTTTCCATCAGCCTCTCAGACACCTCAGTGTACTTTCTTTTATACTCCTCCATCACCTGGAGGAAACAAGATTGTACACACCAAACGGATTTCACGATTAGGAACACGTAAATATTTACAACATTAAGTACATGAAGTTTACAGCTCCTATTTTTATGTCTTCATCATCTATGGTCAAAAAAGAGATAACGATGGTGACCATGAAGCCACTCCTCTGTCGCTTCCCCCCATCAGGCCCTTTGTACTGAGGGGAGGCTTGGCTATTTTTTACCCAAGACTGCCTTGTCAAATCATATAGGTGCTTATTTCAAGTGTGACATTCTGAATCTGCACCTGAGTTCAAGAACAGTGGCTTACTTTCTTCAGGGAGGCGATTTCCCCCCTCATGCCGCTGAGCTCCACTTCTCTGCTCTGGTTCTGCTGGGTCAGCACCTTCTCCATCTGCTTCAGCTGTGTCTCGGCCCGTGACAGACTGTACTCTTGAAACATACGCTCCTGATGGACCTGTTTACAAGGAGACTGATGAGTTGGGTGTTTAGAGGCAAAGAGACTGACACAGATATTCCAAGACTTGCAGATTCAGAGCTACACTATGTTCATATACATACAAACAGAAAGATAATTGACCTGATAGCTCCAGAAGGCCAAAGCGCGGGCGCTGATGTCCAGAACTACGTCCGGTCGCAGACCTGCCAGCACCATGGCTTTGTATTCCTCAGAGGGCGACAGCTCCGTCCTCACGATGTCCAGCTTCCCAGACAGCGCAGAGGAGCAGGCCGGGCAGATTGCGGGAGAGCGGCTGAACTCACCTGACCCATGCTGATCACAGAAAACGTGTGAGCAAGCCGTGACCCAGGCGAAGCCGCTCAGCTTGGTCCGACACTTTGGGAAGTTGCATAGGAGTGTGTCGTCACAGAGAGACATGGTTACAACTGTGGAGAGCACAGGAACATTTTAGTAATGGAGATCAGCACAATAGGCAAGTTGAAGGTTTGATAAAACAATTACATATATTTAGAGTTTGAAAGATCTCAACCATATCAAGGTAAAGCAAATAAAATATCCACTTGGGAGACATTTATGAATTATGATCTTCAAATTCTAGGAGGTTTTAATTTATTTCAAGGTCCTATTTGGTGATATTTAGGAACTTAAAATCACCATATTTTCTTGTGTGTGTGTGTGTGTGTGTGTATTGACTGAATTTTACTATTTCATGCATTATTAGTTTTCCTTTCCCATCATTTTTTGGAGTAAGGCAATATGTAGACTCCTGATCTTATGAAAGCAACAAGTAAACACATAATGTTACAGGGTTAACTCTGCCTCTAAGTCCTCATCAATGACCTAAAACTTTACTTTTAATTTTCATTTTGGCTTCTTATCTATTTCAAATGATCAGTAAGGTAATATACTAGATAAGGAAACACTAAACACCCCAAATATCACAACTTAAGGCTGTATGAAGAGCTATGTAGCTTAGCTAAGGTTAGGGTACACAGCTAGCTTAATGCTACATCGACATCAACTGCCATTAGCATTAGCATGTTAGCAGGTAAAGTGACGAGCTCTCGGGCTAAATGTTATATCCACTTCATATTCAACTGCTCAGTTTAAAAAGCACAACTTTGACTTTTAAAACTAATTGATGTTGAACAAACGGACAGTTTACCGGAATATTTACGGTTAATTTCGGGAAATACAAACCTGTTACCGGTTAGCTAGCGCTTCACTCTGCAAGCGACGACAGGTGACGCGTAATGAATACTGTAATCTGATTGGCTGATTGCAACTCAACGTCTCAACGGTAAAATCTGAAAACAGTAATTTGAGATATTTAAAAATGAAACTACATTAAGTCTAAAAATGCTGAATTTGAAACAAAGACAGAAAATACAGTTGTTCCTTTAGCTTTATTTAAGTTGTATGTGTATAGTAATGAGCTCTCGGGATAAAGTTATGTGTGCTTTCTGTTCAAACTTTGACTTTTAAAACTATATTTTCTGTTAAACTTTGACAGAAAACTTAACATAATGGAATATTTACGATTAATTTTGTGAGATACCAACTTCTTTTTATGTTTAACCTTTATTAACTTCTGGCCCTTACATCGTCAAACTGATAATTAAGTACAATCAGTGCAAATTACATAGGCTAGCATGGAAAATAAACAAAAAATAATTTAATAAAATATAAAATAAATAAAAGGGTCAGAGCTCTGAACAGAAAACAATATATAGGCTAAATGTCTAAATATTCTGTAAATAGGGGAGATAGCTTTAGGCCGACTCTTCACTCTACAGGTGACGCTTTATGAATACTGTAATCTGATTGGCTGATTGCAACTTAAAGTTTCAACATCTGAAAACGTTAATTCAACACTGTAAAAATGAACCTACAGTAAGTCTAAAAATGCTGAATTTTTTTTAAATATTTAGGGAAAGACAGAAAATTTAGTTTTCTTTCTTTGACAGAAAACGTAACGTAACGGAATATTTACGATTAATTTTGGAAAGTACCAACTTTTTTCCCATTTTTAAACTTTATTAACTTCTGGCCATGACATCATCAAGCTGATAATAAAGTACAACCAGTACAAATGACAGATTTAATAGAGAACGAACATGGAAAATAAGCAAAAGGGTCTGAGGTGTAATCAGAAAACAATATATGAATGTTTTCCTAAATATGACGTAAAAAAAGGGGCAGACCTACTCTTCACTCTGTGACGTGAGATAAATACTTTAATCTGATTGGCTGATTGGATCTCAACGTCACAATGGTAAAATCTCAAAACATAAAGTCCAGATATTTTAAAATCAACTTATAGTATGTCTAAAAACTCAGAATTTTAGACATGTTCAGGACAAAGACAGAAAATATTGCTTTTCCTTTAGTTTTATTTAAGTTTTATGTGTAAAGTGATGAGCTCTCGGGGTAAACTTACATCTGCTTTCTGTTCAAACTTGACTTTTAAAACTATATTTTCTGCTAAACGTTGACAGAAACTTAGCTTAATGGAATATTTACGATTATTTTGGGAGATACCGACTTTCTTTTTCTCCATTTTTATTCTTTATTAACATCTGGCCATGTCAAATGGCTGTGCAATAAATAAATACAATTAAAATGAAATATAATATAGAATTAATAAAAGGGTCAGAAGTCTAATTGCTAAACAATATATGAATGTTTTTGTAATCTGATTGGCTGCTTGGATCTTAAGTCTCAAGGGGAAGATCTGAAAAACATTAAATTCAGATATTTTAAAATCAACTTGTAGCTGAATATCAAACATGTTGAGGAAAGACAAAGACAAATTTTGAATTTAACTTTATAGGCTATTTGTATAATGTGATATTGCAGCTTAAATAAGTTAGACTCTGGGAACTTATTCCACCACTGAATATGACTTAATGCAACCTGAACTTTGGCATTACATCACCATTACATTACATTTTGTTTATTCTCCAGGTGCTGATTAAGCTGAAGAAAGTCAGATACTTTAAAGAGCAGCCCAAACTGTAACCCTTCAGATAAACATGGCAGTTATTTCCCAAAAACCAAATAATGCCCTGTTTTCTTACACAGCCTCTGAGTGGATATATGTATAATACCAGACACCTACTTAAATATGGCCCCCCCTCCTCCTCCTTCTCCTCCACCTCCTCCCACTTTTTTTCTCCTCTGTCTCTTTTATCCATTTCTCCACGTGGTACAGGAGTAAAGGCGGGGGGTGAAAGAGGGGCATTGTGCTGTGCAGCAGTGGATCCGGGGGTTCATAGTGAGAGAGGGGAGATGCTCACTCAACTGTGTCCAGCGCGCCATTGTCAAAGATTCCCATCTATTCTCTGCCTTTTAAATAGAGCTCCAGTGTAAGATGCTTTTTTGGGGGGTGGGAGGGGGGGTATTATACGCTTGGTGATAACACACGAAATACATGCATGTGGAATGGCTGTGTGGCCCCACTTGCACACAACTCACTGCACTGTTGCTGATAATTGGCTCTATGGAAATCAAAGGGTAGAAATATCGCCTGAGCTCCTCATGTGGCGCATTAACACCACTGGGAAGACGGATTTTTGACTCTTGCTGATGGAAACCACCTGCAAGACAATTATTATTATTATTATTTCATTATGTGCCCACCTTGCAGAGAATAAGTACACCTGGGGGTGCTGAACAGATGATGGATGAGTCACCTGTTACACCTCTTTTAGACGTGTTAATCTGGCCTATAATGATTTTACTGTCTTCCATGAATGATTTAATTTTTTTTTTTGAAGGGAATAAACTATTCCAACGCCCATTTAAATGTGCTTTTAAGCCATCCAACTGCTTTGACACCTAATTGTCATGTTTTATTGAAAGTTTATAGCTGCTGCGTGAGTGTGTAAAGAAAAATAAAGCTGGGGAGAAAGAGAAAGAGAGAACCAGGGAGGCTGTGTGTTACACGCCATTGAAATGCAAATATCATTGAAGAACAAGGAGTGGTTCTGTGTGTGTGAGTGTGTATGGCGTGTGTGTGTGTGTGTTTGCATGTGTGTGTGTGTGTGTGTGTTCCCTGTATGTGCATGCAGCGGGGCAGCAGTGAGAGAGGAGGGGCGCAAATTGGACAAGTTTTTTGGGGGAGAAGAGACTTTAGAAAACAGCCACACACACGCACTCACGGCAGCTCCATATGACGCGGCGCAGACCTGCGGATTTCCAAACACCTCTGCGCTATTTTTTTTACTTTCTTACATAAGAAGACGCTCCTTTTTACTTCTTTTTTAAATTGTCTTTTCATCCCGATGTGCGGGATGTGCGCGACTTTTGAGCTTTAGTTGCTCGGATGGTTCCAGGAGCGCTTTCCAAGTGCGCAAAAACGTGCCTTCTGCCATTCAACCGACTGATGCCCCCCTCTCTGTCTGAGTCGCAGTGAATCATGTCACGCCGGAAGCAGAAGCGACCCCAGCATCTCGTTAACGCGGATCCGGGGGGCCCACGGCTGCTATCTCACGGTGAGTAAACATCTTTAAGAGCGTACATACGTTTTTGCCTTGAATTTCTTGAAAGAGTGCATCCATCCTGCAACTTAACAGCGCGCACCCCTGCATGCAAAATTCACTTTCAGAGTCTGGGACTCTTCAGAGAGTTGAAGCAAAGCAGAAGTTTGGGTTTTCATGTATTTGTGTGCGCTAATTGTCGCGCAATTTCTCGTTGGTTTTAGTGATATTCACAAGTTTATGTATGCATGGCCGCATTCCAACAAACGCACCTGATTTCACAGACTTAAAAAAAAAGTGTAAGATCTAAGTTTGTCAACCCCTCCTGCTCAGCCATTCACTCTAATGGGCCCCACTAAATGGAAGCCTTAGGCACTTTGGTCGGGGCCAATAAACTTGTCCCTGTGAAATGAATAGAGTGGGATTAACTAACATACATCTGTGGCCATTTTCATGTGCTGTTCGTCCTCCAGGAAACCAACAGGCTGCTCAGCGCTGACTGCTGGAGGTCTTTGATTAGTATAGAGCACTCTCTTATTTGTTAACAATAAGGTGCATGGGGTGGGGGGAAGGGAAGGCAGTGTTTTTGGTAAAGATTAATCTTCCACCCTTCTATTCTCCTCTTCTTTTGCTCTTCGTCCATGCCTTGCACCCCTCTTCCCCCATTTTCCACCTACAATACCTCCCTCCCCTTTCTTTCTCCCTCTTTTTCGCCCCCCAACCCTATTGACTGTATACTCCTACACAGTTGGGGGGGCTCAGATGGATGAGAAAAAAAGATTCAGAGGGGATAGAGAGATTGTTCCTGCACTTGCTCTGTGTTGTAATGGGTTATATCTTCAAGTGCATGCACCTATGAGACTCCCAGCAGGTAAACTTCCAAAAAGAAAGTTCATCCTGGGAGTTTTTTGTGTGTTTCCTGCAGGTTCAGGTTTGTTTATAAGTCACATTAAAG
Organism: Epinephelus moara; assembly: GCF_006386435.1. Taxonomy (NCBI): domain Eukaryota; kingdom Metazoa; phylum Chordata; class Actinopteri; order Perciformes; family Serranidae; genus Epinephelus; species Epinephelus moara. Next base: position 23,831,915 of record NC_065522.1, on the reverse strand, counting down.
GAATTTCACTGAGGTACAGTCTTTCATTCCATCACTATATCACTCCAGGAGGGAATAGTTAGTTTGTCTCTCCATTGTTGTTACCCTCCCCCCTTCTTTTTACTCTTTCTCACTCTGTGCTCAAGATTCTGAAAGAATTTGACCCCTGAGCAGCAGAGGTCAGATTAGTTGACCAATCAGAGTGTCTGGACAGTGCCCAGAACCCTTAGCGTGGCCTGACCCTTGACCTCCACTGTGACGTAAGGGGGGAAGGGTGAATGGGGAGATGAAAGACGTAACTGCTGTAGGGAGGGGGTGGGTTAAGAGGGGTTATGGGTTGTCTTGGTGATGCCCATTGTCCTCTAAAATGTGTTGCCATAGCAGCAAGGTGGTCTGTAAGCTTTTTTGTGTGTGCAAGATGTTTGAGGAGTTTTGCTTCGGAGAGCACAGATTGAGACAAGAAATTACAAAGACTCATAGACTTGCTGAGTTTCTTCCATTTGTTTATTTGCTTGTTCAAGGCCACTTCCTAGCAGGCATTTCTTTTTGAAGTCGTAACAGGATCTTTTGGTATGCACACAAATTTGCTAACTAAATTTATAAAGAATAACTGGAATCAATGAAATAAACAGGCACTGTAACTGGAGCGGAAAGTTTTAATTAATTTACATACCTGGATATTTGGGCTGATACTGGAGACTGGGTGTTGCATAATAATGTCCCTGCAAAGAAACAAACAAAGTTCTCAAAAAGCTCTTTATCCTCTTTTTCAATCCTCAGATGATCACCTGGGCATGAAGTCACCATCCACATCTCTTGGCTCAGAAGTGACCTCATCAGGATCGTCCTCCTCATCCCCCACCTCTCTCCAAGACTGCCAGCCGCCTCTGGCCCCTCGCCCATCCCCTGGTGGGCTCCACGCGCCCTCCTTGCCCAGTGAGAGCTCGCCTCCTCCCCACTGGCCCAGCCACATCGCCCCCTTCACCACATCCCTCCCAAACACCCACTCTTCCCTCTCACCAGACTTCCCTCACCCCTCGCTGTCATCCCAAACTCACTCACCTCCTCCCTTGGGTCAAACCTCAGGTTCCCACAGCCTGTCCCACCAAGGAAACTCTCACTCCACCATGACCTCCCCTCCGATGGGCAGCTCAGCCACCACCACTACCTCCTCCTCCTCTTCCTCCTCGTCCTCTTCTCAGTGTGTGCCGCCTCACCGCGACAGCGCCAGTCCAGGTCATCAGCAGGCCTCAAGCTCTCCGGGGCAGCAGGGACAGATTCAGGTGTCGCCAACCCTGGCTGTGCTCCTGGAGGAGCTGAGGGTTTTGCAGCAGAGGCAAATCCACCAGATGCAGATAACAGAGGAGATCTGTAGGCACGTTCTGAGGCTCGGAGGCGCTGTCTTTGGCCAAGATAGTAACAACACACAAGCCAGTGGTGCAGACAGCAACCAGAAGTCCACAGGAGCAGCATCTTCGTCACCAACACACCCCTCCACTGCCACACCAGTAACCACAGCCTCATCGCTCTTGACTGGCCTCCCATCTTCCCTCTTCCCCCAGCCATCCGTCTCCAAGTCAGGTGCTTCACATGTCAATGGCAGCAGAGCTTCATCCTCCTCTACCTCTTCTTCATTATCTTCCTCGTCTATTTCATCTACCATCAGCTCCTCTGTGGCCTCCCTACACCCTCTGTCTCTCTCACTGGGGCTACCGCCACGCTACCTCCACGAGAAATCATCCAACACTTCCTCGTTTGGTCATAGCAATGGTATCAGTTTCCCGACTCCTCCCCTTCCTACCACCAGTCATTCCCAGGATCTCCAGCCCAGCTCCTCCCTGGGCTCTGCCTCCTCTTCAGGACGCCCTCAACATGTGTGCCGTTTTTGTGGGAAGGTGTTAAGCAGCGACTCATCACTCCAGATCCACCTGAGGTCACATACAGGTGAAAGGCCCTACCAGTGTCCAGTCTGCTTGAGCCGTTTTACAACCAGAGGGAACCTCAAAGCCCATTTCCTGCGACACAGAGAGCAGAACCCAGAGCTGTCCCTCTCCCTGCTGCCCCCAGCACTGTCAGAGCAAACACAGAGTGCTCCCGGTCCCATCCAGAGGAGGAGAAAACGGCGGGCTGATGATGACGAGCCATTTAATGCAGTGAAAGGAAGCATTCCTGGGATGGCAGACAGCATGGCTTCTTTAGGATTCCTGTCTGGTGCATCTGCTCGGCCCTCGCCCTCCTCTCTACCTCTGCCCCCCTCAGTGGATATGGCGTTGCTGTCCACAGCCCATTCACTGCTACAGCTGAACAGAGCCTCGGCTGCAGCTGCTGCCAGCGCATCTAGCACCGGACTGCCTTCCTCATCTTCGTCCTCGTCTTCCACCTCCACCATGGGCAGCCAGTTCAAAGGAGCAAAGCAGCAGCGATTTGATGAAAACACCCCCCCTCACTCCACCCTCCATACAACCTCCCCATATTCCCAGCTGGCCCACCTCCCCAAGATTCTCTTCCCTGGCGGTGCCTCCCCTCATCACCTTGCACTTCTCCGGCCCCCGGGCCACCCATCGGCCTCCCACCTCACTTCACCTCATCAGCTACCCTTTCCCTTTCCACCTTTCCCCAAGCCATCAACCTCCTCCCCCTCTTCATCCTCTCCCACCACCTCTACCCAGACCTCAGACACCTCCAAGCTGCAGCGCCTGGTACAGAAGCTTGAAAAGCAGCCACAAGGAGGTGCCTCGTCTTCGTCCGCCTCCTCGCAATCACCTGCTGAAGCAAACGGGGACACACATGGCCATGACTTGTCCACCACCTCCAGTGCCTATCGCAGGGAAATGTTAGCTGCTCTCGGCCTGAGCCCAAGTGCCAATGCTGCTGGATTAGTGACCAGCCAGGGAGTCTCAGGTTCTAGCACTACAACAACAACAACTACCCCTTCTCTGCCTACAGTTCAGGCTGCTAATCAGTGTGGAGTGTGTCTGCGTGTCCTCAGCTGCCCCAGAGCTCTGCGTTTGCACCAGGCCACACATCTGGGAGAGCGCCCATTCCCTTGTAAACTGTGTGGCCGTTCGTTCTCCACCAAGGGCAGCCTCAGGGCCCACCTGGCCACTCACCGTGCAAGACCAGCCAACTCCCGTGCCTTAAACTCCTGCCCATTGTGCCCACGGAAGTTCACCAATGCCGTGGTTCTTCAGCACCATATCCGCTTGCACCTAGGAGGGCAAATACCACCTGACGAAGATATACCTCCTGAAGATGTAGCGGAAACGCAGAATGCTGTCTTCAATGACAATAACTCCCCATCTAAAGCCCAACAACTTGTCCCTCTGGCCTTAACAACAAGGTCCAAGTCTCCAGCTGAAGCTCTCAACTCAGGGTCAAAGAAATCCACAGCAGCTGATGCCACCTCTGTGAAGACGGAAGAATCAGAAGGCTCAACACCCAGTGTTAGCCCACCCCTGACCCGTAATCCCCCCTCAGTGGGAGCTGAGGACCCCCTGCGTCTCGGAGACAACGCCCTAGCTGATGGTAGCCCCACGAACGGCTCCATGTACTCTGAGGAGGAGACCCACGCTGACCTGGGCAGCACCAGCCCATTCAAAGCACCCTTAGCTAGTTCTCATTCAGATGTAGTGAATAAAGACGCAGAGGCAGATGACACCCCTTTGTCTCTCTGTGTTTCAAAGCCTGGATTAGAAAATGATGCAGAGGTTAGTAATGATGAAGCCTGCTCCACAGAAAAGCCCACCACAAGTCCTGATCCTAGCCCCAAACCACCAGCTGCAAATCCCTCACCTGCACTCACCCCACCTGCCAGCCCAAAAGCTATTCCTGAAGCAGAAGAGGCCTGTGGCAGTCAACCACAGGAGGCACAGGAGAGAGATGCAGCCCAAAGCAAAGGCATTAGTGAGACCACCAGAGAGCCTTTACCAGTGTTGGATCCAGAGCCGGAGAAGGACGCTCCCATGGAGGGGGGTCATGGTGTGCAGGAAAAGCCCTCAGAGGACCCAGAGCCCCCTGTCCCAGCACCAGCACTGTACACCCAGCCTGCTCGTCCTGACAAACCCTACAGCTGCTCCCAGTGTGGAAAGGCATATGCCAGCCGTAGTGGACTTAAGGTAAGGATTGGAGATATTGTGGATTTGTTCTTGGGTCAGAAGTCAATGATTTTGATGTTGTACGTAGTTTTTATGTCAAGAGAAGATCTCACCCCCCTTGTGTTTTGTCTCCCATCAATAGGGCCATATGAAAACTCACCCTGGAGTGTCAACCAACACCCCCTCCAAGGCTCAAACCAATGACACTGATATTGCAGAGGAACCCAGCTCACATTCAGCCAATAAGAACCCGGTACAGCAGGAGGAAAAGCAGGGATTGGCTCAATCCTCGGGGGAAGGTGACAGCACAGATCCTCTACCTATCAGTGTTGTTTCTACTGTGGCGGCCGAGCCTATGGACACTACTGCGTAGACAAGTTAGCATCCTTAAATGACAGTCTTTAAAAAGGGTCCTGACAAGGGAATGTATTTTTTTAATAGAATAAGATTTGTTTTCTAGAGTTATTAATTCTAATTCATGTTTACCTTTTGTATTAGGCAGATAGATCTAGTTTGTATTGTAGTAACATTGCAAGAGATTTGTGAATGTAGTATTTTAGCCATGTATTTTTGTATTTCAAAGACCACAGTGAGGCCTTATCTTACACACTTCACAGAATTGTCACAATGAGAATTAATTGTTTGCGCTTTTCTTTTGCTGACACCTATTTCAGCACATACTTTCTAAGCTGATTGGAATAAGAGGGATGGTCCAGCGTTTAACAAGATGAACTCCATACCAAAACAGGCCAAATTAGTAATGGCCAATGATTGTAAATATGAGCTGCGGTTACATTTATGCCTTTTTATTGTTACTTTCTTCTTTCCTTTGTTTTAATGCCATGCTGCTGAAAGCATGTTTAAGATGTGCTGAGTTGCACTGCGAGTTGCACTGTGTCCTGTGCTGCCGAAACATCTTCTTAAAGGCATACTTCACCATCACATAATCATTTGTATGTCATTTACTCACCCCCTGTTGCACTGAATTTCAGAGGAAAATGTTGTTTTTCTGGAATGCAACCACAGTGAACAAAGAATCAAAAAATGAAGAAAATTCTTGATAAACTGAACTCATAGGGATCCAGGTTTAACAGCTGCAGAACTATATATAAACATCTGTTTACAAACTCTCACACAACTCGTGAGGTATAATCTAAGTCTTCACAAACATGCATTTTGACTAAAACCTTACTATCTCATGCGCAAATGAGTAGTGCACCTGTGCTGTTTATGCCCAAAAAAGCATGTAGATATGCTATGTGCTAGTTAAAAATGTTGAAAAGAAAACCACGTTTTAAGCTGGACAAAAGATGTGGCTTAGGGACTGACCCAATCTTCATGGACACATTACTTCATATACAGAGTGCATCAGAAATGAAACCCTAAAACCTGGAAATGAGTTAGCATTTTAGCACTCCAGGTTATCTTGTCTTAGAGTCTTAGGGTTTTTTGTTAGATGCCTGAAATAAGGTCTGTGGTTAACACAAGCTTAAGAAACATTCACGTTTTGTTTTATGACATAAAATGCGTCAGACAATACCCCACATGTGAATTTTGAAACTTTCATGTGTCTTAAAAAGGTGGTTGCTAACAAGTAGCTAAATGAGACTACAGAATGTCATCGCGCCGAACCGGCTTGACAGCCTCGTTCAGGTGGCGACGTTATGTTGTGTCACTGTGGTGTAGTTAGTTTATAGCCGAACATCAGGTTTTTACTTTTAGGGACTGCATTAAGGCTTTTAAAAATCATTAAAGTGGTGTTCAATTGCGAGGAGTATCTTGCTGAACAAAACATGTAGCTATAATAATTATTCGTTAGCCAAAGAGCTTATTTTCTGCAATAATCCAAAATCCAATGAAAACCCCATTGACGTTTTTTGACGAGGGAACCAGGCTGACACTAACTTTCATGTAATCATCGCTGGAGCACTCTTTCGTCCCAGCTAAAGTTAGATAATGTTAGCAAAACTCTAGCTAACTAGCTAGCCTACGCAAAGCTACATCAAGAGGAGCAAGCCTGATTTCAGATCAGCATCAGCCAGATTTGCATCGTCCTTATTTCTGTGGTAACTTTAAAGAGATTTGGACAGATCCAGTGGTTGCTGACATAATTTTAAGATCAGATGAATTATCGTTAGCCAAATCAAAGCTAACGTTCCTTTCTTTTTATTACCACCATAAGGCTGCGTGCTGCCCCAAAGTATCTAGCGTACCTTTCTACAGTAAAGAGAGACAAACATTAGGTCTGCTCCAGGTCAGTAATAAATTCATAGAGTACTTTCAATGTTGACTGATAGTCTTGTCATCCTCTCGTCATTTTGCCTTGTTCATAAAAGATAACATCATGATCGTTTGCTACTTAAGCAATATTGCTATCTAATGAACAATGTGGCGGAACGGACACCGGCATGCTTTTTTGGTCAAGTTTGTTCGACGGGCGAGACTAAGATTTGGTCAGTTCATCAAGAATGTTAGACTTTTTTGGATTCTTCGTCCACATAGGAGGAACGTGAGAAAAACAAAGTTGTCTTCCCATTTTCAACATAAGAAGCGGGGAGTAATTGATGTACAAATGATCATTTAGGGGGGTGAAGTATTCCTTTAAACAAACACGTTAGCAATGGTGAAAACCATGACGATAATGATGACGATGATTGTGTTGGATTATCCGTACTTCTGTGAACACTCCTTGTACTTACAAAATTTGCTAGCAGCAAATTATTCATACTGATGATTGTAAATGTTTTTTTTTCTTGTTGTCGACGCGATCTGAAGAGTCAAAGAGACAACAAGGATGAGTCCGTTATAACTCCCCCTCCTTTATCTTTCCTTCTCCCCCTCTTCTTCCCGCTGCTCTCCTCTCTCAGAGCACTTGAGAGTTTTCTGCTCCTGCAGAAATAGTCTGCACTGCATTCCTGCTTTGCCCAGTTTTATATGCTCTGTAAACCCCTTTTTTTGTAGCAATGACAAAATGTGTTCCCATGCCTCCCATGTGATGTATAAAAGATAAATAAAACAATGTGAAGAGGAGACCTGTTGTGGGTTTCTTGTATTTTTTTGTCTGGGTCCAGTTTCAGCTTGCGTCTTTGTCAATTCATTTATCTGTTTAAGTATTCTGTTTGCATGACTCTTATTCCGTGTGCATGTTGGTCAGTTTTCGCTTGTTTGTTCCAGCTCTCGGTGTGTCTGGATTGGGGGGTCCTTTGTCTGGGGCGCTGGGCTAGCTGTCTCCTAATTCTGCCTTTTTTTGCCCCCAGTGTCTTTTAATATGTTTCAGTTCCCCACCACTGTGTGTGTGTGTGTATGTATGTGTGAAAAGGATAATCAGAGCCTGTATGAGTGTGATTGAGGGTGCAGCTGTAGAGGCCGCCACCTCCCTCCCTCCCCCCCGTGCCTCCCCTCCCCTCTCTGTGTCATACGCTCTTTCATACGCACTCTCTTTCATTTTCTCTTTCATTTCTCTCCCTCACTCTTTCTGCTCACCCCCATCACCCTCTCACCCCTGTACTCCCCCCCTCCCTCCTCTATCCTCCCACCCCATGTAATGAGCTGACACACAGGAAGCTCTAATCCTCACACAATGCCACCCCTCTTCCCCCCAGAGTGACTGGGAGCGGGACAGGGGGCAACAGGGACCAACCTGGCCCAGCTGTCCCCAAAATGGCTGCCTTTAATCCCTCCAGTTTTTAGCCTACAGGGGCTCCTGAAACCATGACAACCGGTAACCAAGGAAAAGAATGCTCAGGGCAGGGAGCGGGACAAAAGGAGTGAAAGGAGCCATGTGTGAGAAGTTTGTCCACATGCGTTCGTGGGCGACAAGGGACGTGTCTCAATCAAAAAAAGAAAGAAGGATAAAGAAAAAGTCATTTTAATAGTTTTCAGTTGGAGAAAGAATCGGGGAGGTGGAGGGGAATACTAAAGTCCACAGGTGTGATGGAGACGGTTGCAGACTTGGATGACATGCAACACATTTATCACTCATCAATAAGCATTAATCAACTCTCTGTGGACATCAATAACCTTCAGTAGGAAGGACAAAAGTTATTGGAGGTGTTAAAGGCCTGTGATATGCATATTTAAACTATAATTAAAGAGGAATCAACACCCATTTGGAAGACAAAGACGTGTTTATTCCCACATTTGCCTTTGATTAAAGTGATTTCGGTAATTACAGCTGTCAGTCAACAGGACTGTGGCAGAGCGGTGCTGCTTATTAGAGTTTTTGTGTTTGTTCCTAAAGCAAAACCAGTATAAACATTTAATAAATGGTATTATTGTGTAGCTGTTGGCAGTGTTTATTAACTACAACTCCCCCTGTGGGCACCCATAAGTGGAGGCTGTGTAAAAATAATAAATGAGACTATAGTGAAACTTAATTGTTGACAAATACTGTACATTGAAAACACCAAAAAGGTCCTTAAAGTCACATAAAACTACATCATAATACGCTATAAACCATTTATTAAATGTTTATTCTGCTTAAAATTCCAAATAGAGAATTTTAAGTGTGTGAAATTTGATATTTGGTTTGGCTTTTAAAACATCTTTTTTTTTGGGGTTGTTGTTTTTTTAAAACCCCAAAATTGTATCAAGGTCATAAACAATACTTATTCTACAACACTCTATACAAGTATCTTTTTTTCTCCATTTACTTTCTGTACTACTTAAACTGTTTGATTTTATTTGCCTAAATCCTGCAATGTTTTAAGTCCTGGTTCATCCATGTAAAGTACTTTGTAACTTTGCTTTGAAAAGTGCTTTATAAATACAGTTTATTACTATTAATTCTTGCTTTACGTACTATCTAAACTCTCCTTTTGTACATTTTAAGGGACACATAAATCAGAATAAAGCCCACTTGAGTGACACTGTGATTTAATGTCCTTCAGTATTTCTTAAATCCACAAGAGGGAGCTATGGTTTTTAGTTTGGTCACCCATCAAACCAGTGAAATCATTTGACAGCATTATAACAGGTATATTCACAAATACCCGGGGTAATGACAGACCAAATTGAATCTGCCTGCAAAAGGACAAATCAAAGAAACTTTCTAAGCTGCCTTTCTTCTTCTTCTTTTTCTTTTTCACTTCTGGTACACGTGTTTGTCCACCACCGTAAAGTCAAAACTGCTGAATGAACTCTATGAATCAGCCTGCGGTAATAACATAATGTGGCTGTCCAGCAACATTGTCTGACCCAAATCATTTCCTGAACTGTGAATATGAATTGCTACCATAAAATAGGCCTAAAAGATACAGGGCCTTTAATAAGGTCAGACTGAAGCACTCATTTGTGCAGCAGTCAGTTCTAAAACTAAATATGGAGCTTAATTTCAAATTAAATGCATGTCGATGGGTCTTGAATGTTTTCAAATGTGTGTATCTTTGTTTTCTGTTGAAATGTTTGTCCTTTTGATTCTGCAGATGGAGCTGCTGTGAGGCAAAAAACATTTCAGACTTGTTCTTTAAATGAAAGTATAATTATTATTTTACACTATCATAATCATTATCCTCCACAGCAGTAATGAACATGAGATTGTCTCATTATTTTTGTTTAATTTATACCTAGTGGCAAAAGAAGAACTCAGAAAACAAAAGTAGCAACACCACAGTGTAGAAACACTCTGTTAGGGACTGTTCGTTACTTATGGGGGGAGGGGTGGTGCAAAAAGAGAGAGGCATGTCAAATAATTTTTTAAGCACTGGGGAGGGATTAATGTTTTTTTGGGAGGGGCACAAAATTTTAAATTGTTGTATTTTGCATTTACTTTACTTAAGATTTTTTTTGTTTGTTTTTAAAAGCATACCTTCCAAACCCAGGTAGGTTTGGAAAGCATGACTGTATGATTTAAAAAAACAAAAAAACAAAAAATTAGCATTGGGTTTTCACATTTTGATAGTTCGTGAATGTATTATGTGTGACCTAAGTTTCTGTCAAGAAAAAAAAGTAACCAAACCTTAATTTAAAATAGCCTATATATTTCATCAAAGTCACGTTATTCTATGTCTCATTTAAAATTCCGCCAAATATAAGCAGTTTGCACGAACTAACTAGCATGCACGACAAGAGTGAAAAACATTGGCTTTTTTTTCTCAACTCCAGTATTTCGTCTTCAACTTTTAACCTTTAACTTTCATACATAAAAGTGTAGGTTTATGTTCAGTGTAGGGTCATGCATTTTCTGCCAGTCACTCAGGAAGGCTCAAGGGAAAATATTTGTAGCTTCATGGAGGGTCAAAATAAATAAATAAAACAAAGCCACACCCAGCCACTCAACTCCTCTGATAAATAAAGAACAGTCCCTTACAAATCTTACTCAAGTAAAAGTATCTTAAAGTAACTAATAGTCTCAATATGCAGAGTGGCCCATTTCAGAATAATTTATTAATTTATATACTGCTGCAACCTAATCTGTGATAATTTAGGATATTTTATTCGCTGATAATATTTTGTAATAGTAATATCAGTCTGTAAAGTCAATAAAAATAAATGTAATATAGTAAGAAGTGCAATATTTCCCTCTGAAACGTAGTTGAGTAGAAGTATAAAGTAACATAAAATAGAGATACTCACGTTAAGTGCCTCAAAATATGACTTAAGTACTTTCCACGACTATATTATGAGTCGTATGGACTTTTCATTGGTTTAGTTTAGTGCCTTATAGTAAGTTTATAACTCATCACATATTATTATAATAATATAATGATGTCCGTAGACACACACTGCCTGTTAGTATCACTGTAACATTTATCAAAGGACTGCGCTCCTCCACCAATGATGATGATGATGATGATGATGATTACACGTCTTTGATTTGCGCCATAATTTAATTAAAACTCTCTGATTCCGTAATAACTCACTCAGGAGACACAATGCGGGGCAATTAAGCTCTTCCCCTCCCCTCCCCTCCCCTCCCTCCGTGTGACTCGTTTCCTTGGTAGTAGAAACCAGAAGTACATAAGAGCCTCAAGTGCATCAGCTGAGGAGCGCAGTCACAACCAGAGGAACCCGCTGCGTAAAGACGGAGGAGGAAGACGCACGAGCAGGAGGATTACTACTGACTCTAATAGAGAGAAAGAGCAAGGAAAAGTCCAGCTGGTGAAAGGAGGTGATAACATAGAATATTTGACATTATTTGGGGTCAAGTTGGACACACAGGAGGACACACAGGAGGACACACACGGAGCTGAAACGCGTCTGGAGAAGGTGAGTGTGCCCAAAACAGATGCAAGGCGTTTCCTGATAATTCATGCGCACTGATACAAGAGTTTACAGCTCAGTCTGTTTATCATTTATTAACCTGTAATGTCCACGTGTGCCTTGCTGTCTCTAGATGCACCCTAATGTGACTGGAGGAGGTTTTTCACATTTTACTTATAATTATAATGTCAAAAAGATGCCAAATAGCCTTTTTTTTATCACAGCAGCCAGATGATTCCTCCTCTAAGTCATCTCTCAGATAACATTCAGCCTCCTCATGATCATAAAAAGCTTAGCTCCAGTGATAAATGCACTATGAATCCCCTAAAAACAAAGGACCTGATTCATTTCACTACACACTTGAGCTGAGAGGGCTTCCCTGATCCAGGATGTAACCTTGAGTAACTCATGAAGGGTTACTTATCAGCGGCTTTTTGGACCTTGCACTCTCTTTTCTTTAACAGTGTGTGTTGCACGCGTTTAATCACATGCAGAAAGACTCAATCTACTGTCCTTTTCCTTCGCAGTCTCTCCTTGGTGAACCCACGTGCTGCTGATCTGCTGCTGCTGCCTCAAGGTACCTTCTCCTCACAAGCTGTCATAATTGTCTTTAAACCTTGTTCTTAATTTCTGGTTGAATCTACAGTAAATGTCTCACGCTGTATTACTTGTTTAGCTTCTTCTGCTTATTATCTCGGGATCAATTTTTACACCGGCACACCTCATTGTTCTTCTAAGTCAACGTTCCTGGTTGTTTGATCGGTCTCCGTCTGGATCTGCTCATCAAGAAGTATATTTTTGATGATTTGAAGCCACTTTTCACCTGAAAAGTAAAAGTTTTTAGAGGGAAGGAAAACTTAAAATAGTTTTGGATGTCACCTTGAAACAACGGCTCCATCTAAACCTTTACTTTTCCACCAAATGTAGGGGTGCTTAAGCGCCTCTTACCCTTAAACAACCCAGAAATGTGTGGTTTTTTTTAAATGAAAACACAATTAAATTCAGCAGTTTGATGACTTTAGACTTGACAAAATCAAACTTGCAACTTGACTTGGACTCAAACATCTTGTGACTTCACCTTGACTTGAGCCTTTTGACTTTAAAACACTTAATACCCCCAACTCCAAAGATTACAGTAGGTTATTTAAAAAACCACAAATCAATAAATCTCTTCATTTCCTGAATCAACAAACGTTAACGCCATTCATTCCCAACCACTCAACACTTAACCCCCCAGATCCATTTGTTTGAACCAATCCAACAGCATCTAATCAAGTTGCAGGAGACAACCGTGAACAACTAACGATAGTAACTGAGCACCATGTGGAGAGAATTATACCTAAGGTCATTTTGTCGTGTACAAAAAATACAGGTGGTCAACAAAAACCTAACTGCAGTACGTAGCCTAAAATGTGCAGGTTGAAAATTACAGATGGAGACAAAAAAACTTCCAACGTCATTTGGCAGTTGAAGTTGCACAAAGAACAGTTAGTCGAGGCTAATGTTAACATAGTTAGTGAGCTAATGCTTAGCTAACATTAGCTTAACAGCTAGGTAACTTTTTAAAATAAAGCTGTTTGAACAGCTTCAATTTTAAAAAGCATTTATGACACTTATAAATGTATTACTTGTTAAAAATGGCATTACATTTGGCGAAAAGCGCATTATAAATTCTTCAGGATTCGAAACTAAAAGTTTAGGACTTGGGACTCGACTTGGGACCCGCCAGTTTTGACTTAGGACCTGAGTGCTAATGTTAACATAGTTAGTGAGCTAATGCTTAGCTAACGTTAACAGCGTTGATGTTAACAGTAACTTTTTTGGCATAGTTGTTTTAATAACTCACTTGTTAAAAAGGGTTCAAGATTTATGTAAATTTAATATATTATTACTCTGTTGTTAAAATGTCAATAAATTTGGTGGAGAGCACACTATGACTTGTTTGCTTGAACTTCAAAGTTCCCGACTTGGGACTTGCCTGTTTTGACCTCGGACCTGAGTGCAAACACTTGAGACTTATTTGTGACTTGTAAAACAATGACTTGGTCCAACCCCTAGCACAAAGTACAATCAGTTGAGGCTAATGTTAACACAGTTAGCAAGCTAATGCTCAGCTAATGTTAGCTTACGTTAGCTTAACAGCTAAGTGGCTTTCTTGGCAAAGTTGTTTTACCACCTCAAATTGAAAACGTATTCAGGATTTTTGTAAATTTAATATATTATTACTCTATTGTTAAAATGGCATTAAATTTGGTTTAAAAAAAAGCGCGTTATGACTTGTTTAGGATTCAAAACTCAAAGTTCAGGACTTGGGATCTGCCTGTTTTGACTTGGGACCTGAGTGCAAACACTTGAACCTTACTTATGACCTAGAAACAATGACTTGGTCCCACCTCTGACACAATGTACACACACACACAAAAACTTCCAACGTCATTTGGCAGTTGAAGTTGCTCAAAGAACAGTTAGTTGAGGCTAATGTTAACATAGTTAGCAAGCTAATGTTAGCTAAGGTTAGCTTAACAGCTAAGTGACTTTCTTGGCAAAGTTGTTTTAACAAATTAAATTTTAAAAGCGTTAATTTGTAAATTTAATATATTATTACTCTGTTCTTAAAATGGCATCACATTTGGTAAAGTGCGCATTATGACTTGCTTAGGACTCTAAACTCATAATGTTTACGACTTGGGACATGACTTGGGACATGACTTGGGACCTTGTCAGTCTCGACTTGGGACTTACCGGTTTTGGCTTGGGACTTAAGCGCAAAGACTTGAGACTTACGAATGACTGGCATACCAATGACTTGGTCCCAAAAAACGGTCAGTCGAGGCTAATGTTAACATAGTTAGCAAGCTAATGCTTAGCTAACATTAGCTTACAACGTCAATTAAGGTCAGTCAGTTTCCAAGTTTGTGTGCACTTAGATTGTTGAGCCTATTAACACAGAGTGACACTGACCCATAGAAGTCAGTCATGCAGAGAGGTGAATGAACATGCCGTCCAACATGTGTCTGACTCATCATCAAACTCCATACATGCTGAGGATGATGAACTTTGGAAAACATGTGACCAGCCACTGTGCTGACGCTGTCAATCTCTGCATGTGTGTGTTGGTGAATGGGTGGGCAGCTATGAGTCAAAATCTCTCTCAGTCGGTAATTCTTCCCCAGCTAGTGGTTACTAATGACGAGCTGGTGTTTTCAGGCATGCCGCATGTTTGCTCCTCTCCCTCGTCTCTCTGTCAATACACTCAACCTTAAAAGGCCATTTGCTTTGCGGCCTAATGGCTTTCCAATACACAGCGCGGCTCTAATGTCCAGGCTCGTGTGGTATTATGTGATTTCTTGAATGTTTGGTCTCACATTAGCGCCATTGGCATGTAAATATGTTTTTGTTTGACTAGATTCGGACAGGATTGGAACAACACAAGTATTTGCTGTATGTATGCTATGACAAATGAGTCTCCATGGTAACCGCATCACTGATACGACCTGTGTTTCCTCCGCAGATGGCAGGTGATCACAGATAACTGGGGGAAAAGTTAAAGTCACACATCAAGGCGGAAAACTCTCAATTTGTGACTGACAACTTGCTCAGAAACATTCGTAATTAACAAACAAAGCACCAAAAACACGAACAATGGCGTCCTACAGCCCCGCCCCAACACAAGAGGCAAACAATGGCGGCCCTCCATCTGTGAAGTCTGAAGGCTCGGGGGAGTCCATGAAGCTAAAAAAGGAGATCTCCCTCTTGAACGGGGTCTGCCTGATCGTGGGGAACATGATCGGCTCGGGGATCTTCGTCTCACCCAAGGGCGTCCTCATCCACAGCGCCTCCTACGGCCTCTCACTGGTAGTATGGACCGTCGGGGGGATCTTCTCTGTGTTTGGGGCCCTTTGCTACGCCGAGCTGGGGACCACCATCACCAAGTCAGGGGCCTCCTACGCTTACATCCTGGAGGCCTTCGGGGGCTTCCTCGCCTTCATCCGCCTGTGGACGTCGCTGCTGATCATAGAGCCGACCAGCCAGGCCGTCATCGCCATCACGTTCTCCAACTACATGGTGCAGCCCATCTTCCCCACCTGTATAGCTCCATACGTGGCCAACAGGCTGCTGGCGGCGGCTTGTATATGTAAGTACACATCTGGAGTGTGTGTAAATGTGTGTGTGTGACATCAAGAGAACAAGAGAAATGTGAGTCAGTGTTCAAGTGATATAAAGAGACACTGATGAGGTCTGCCACAGCTGGTCTCCCATCCTAAGAGGAGCATGTGAGCTTAATAGACTAGAGAAGTGAAATATGGTGACACCACTGCTGCAGTCAGCAGGTCTGCGGCAGAAAGTATCACTGACAATACACGAAAGGGGAACTGGGCGACTCCTAAAACCTCAGCACTAGTTAGGAAGAGTGAGGGGAAAAGACATTTTACTCAATCTAAGGTTTAGAAATCCTGGTGTGATGCCTCACACGTGAGGACTTGAGTCACTTTGAGACTTTTTTCGTTGCTATGGGAACAGCCAGAAATTGTTCAGAAATGTAGAGCTAAACTTTGTAGGTGCAGTGCTGCTCCCAGGGCCCGCCTGGTCGTGCCAACATTACTGTCTTTAGGAGGCTGTGGTGCGCTCATTTTTTAAGCTAGCATGAAGGTAGTGGTATCTTGTGAAACGAGACAACCTAAGGCATCCAATGGTTTCAACTGTGTTTGCATAGCTCGTCAGCAATGGGCTAAATAACACTCCAAATTTAGGCTAATTTTTGGCTAAGGGAACAACTGGCACAGCCATTTTCAAAGTGGTTTCTTGAACTCTCACCTCATGATATCCAAATGAAAATGGGTCCTACTGATACCCACAAGTCTCCATTAAACTTAAGACGGCTTGTTCCCAGTTAATTTTTTGTTTCTTACAATCAATGTACCCCTTCAAATTAAATCAGTGTATTTGTCTTTTTAAAGAAAAGGACAACCAATCTATTTGAAGAACGATAAATCGCCTAACACATGTATACAGAGTCCTGCACGGGTCCATTTTTGAAAACCTGCACCTGCCCATACCCGAACTGAACCATTACCTGTCATTTTGTCTAACACCCCATGACCTTCAGTGTCCCCATCTGGCCACCCCTATGAAACATTTCTGGGGGCACCACTGTGTAGGTGGACGTGGCCCAGATTGCCGAGGTAACTTAAACACAATGGCACAGAGAAAGAGCAAAGCTGACAAACTGAATTAATCAAACTAAACAAGAAATTCACAAAACTGCTCACTGAGGCAACCGAGCACAACTGAAGAGGTGAAGAAATACCAGCGCTCAGGCAACCTGACACTGAGACAAGAACCCAAGACAGACAGAGCGCTTGTTAAGGTCGTATCTTACAGACAAGCCCTGATATTTAAGATAAAAAAATACACATGTTGTGCTAGTTTGCAATAAATATTACCCATTCGTCCACCCACACATGCATGTATGAACACACACTTAAATACATGCACACACACACACACACACACACACACACACACACACACACACACACACTTGTGCCATGCACCGATAAGCAGTGCTCAGAGGAGGAGAGGCTGATAGCTGCAAGGTAAAGTCCTGCAGTGAGACTCTGACCTGAGAGGCTAATAGGCTTCTAACAGCTCAGCACAGGAATGAAGCGAAAAAACCAAACTTCCTGTCAGTGAAGGGCTTTTACACTGTGGGAGAGTGAGACAGGGAACTGTGCCTCTGTTCCCCAATTTTATCCTATTTTTATTGCTTTTACTCATGCTGTCACTGTCAAACGTTTAATTTTAATCTTATTTTTCTTAGCTCTCAGCAGAACTTCTTATGAAAAAGTATGTAAGCTTCAATCGACATTGATCCAGTTTCTATGGAAGCCTGTTTATGCCGGAAAGATATATATATGCATATACTCAAACTACAGTCTCATAATGCTGATTTTAGTCAAATTGTTTTACTTTATGTGTCATCATTCTGACTTACTGTCTCCTAATTTTGACTTGCTTTATTTTAAATGGTAATTTGGCAAAGTTGTTTGTAGGGCAACTTCAGTATATTCCAACCTGGACCCTATTTTTCAATGTATTTGTGTCTAAGTGACTGATGGGAACAACATTTTTTTGAATTACTGTGATACTGAGTGAGAGGGCTGCAATGTAACCACTTGGGGCAATATGCACCTTCAATGCACATCTATTGAAAGTGCTTGTTTTTGCCACTGACAGGCTCGGATTGTTATTGTAAGTGTCTGACATCATTATGGAAAGGATCCCTACAGAGATAGACCTTTTTATTTAAGAGAAAGATCCTTTTTGTTTGACCAGAAACAGCTACGAAATTGCCATTGCTAAACCTCACCAGAGTCCATTGAAATAAACGGTAATTTTAGTGTGTATAGAGCCAGCATGTTTTCACATCTAACTGGGTGAATTAAGGTTTTATTTCAACCAAACCAGAGTTTGTGATTCTTGGGACACCTTTTGTGCATTAAACTTTGTTGACTTTGAATGAAGTATGTTTTATGATGATAATATCACTGATTATTTAAATGGAGTCTGGTGGGATTGACGATCGCGAATTCCGGGCTGTTTCTGGTTAAACAAAAAGGTCTATCTCTGTAGGGATCCTTTCCATAGTGTTGTCACACACTTATAAATAAAAACCAGAGCCTGTCAGTGGCAAAAACAAGCACTATAAGTGGATGTAAATTTAAAGTGCAAACATGGCTCAGAGATAGACCTTTTTGTTTGATGAGAAACAGCCCTGGTATTGCTATCGCCAATTCCACCAGACTCCATTTGAAATGACAGCAATTTAATTCATGTCAAACACTTCATTCAGTTGACAGAAACAGGCTAAAACTCACAAAAACTGTCTTGGTTCACCCTTCCACTGTTCCAGCAATCACCAACTCTGGTTTGGTTTAAATAAACCCTTAATTCACACTGCTAGATCTAAAAAAAATATGCTGGCTCTATACACGCTAAAATTACTGCTTTTTTGAATGGAGTCTGGTGGAATTGGCGATAGCAATTTTGGGGCTGTTTCTGGTGAAACAAAAGGATCTTACTCTATAACAAAAAGGTCTATCTCTGTAGGGATCCTTTCATAATATTGTTAGACACTTATGATAACAATCTGAGCCTGTCAGTGGCAAAAACAAACACTTTTAGTGGACATACATTGACGGCATGAGCATGTCATGAGTGGCTGTTTTGTGGCTGACAGCAGCAGCCCTCTTACTCAGTACTGGACCAGTTTCAAAAACTGTTGTTTCCATCAGGGTCCACGTTGAAAAATACCAAACGTACCCTTTAATATCACATTCTTTCTTTTTCTTTGAATAGTAGGTAAAAATATTGACTTTGATTTGAATGATTCTTGTTCATTTTTATCAATCAAAACTTTTCGTACACCTTTTTTATCTCCCTGGAGAAAATGGGCGTTAACAAATCTCAGACATGACCCTACTGCTCACCATTTGACCATGATGTGTTCAGTTATTTCAGATCTATCAGAAAAGCAGGTTTTTGAAAAAATATCTACAGCAGTAAGAAAACATCCCCTCATTTACTCACACAATATCATGTAACCTGAATGTTTTTTGCCCTCCATCATCCGCAGTGCTGGATGTCAGAGCATTCCACCTGCACGGGAGTTCACAGTTAGTGAGCAGCTGAATGAGTTTTTAAATATCTCCATTTCACTTCACATCTGGACCGTATTTGACCTCCACTACCAGTCAGCCAGCCTCCTAAACCCGATCTCACACCTCCCACCCGTCTAACCTTTCACTGTCAACACACCACGCCTCTACTTCTGTGTGGCAAAGTCTCCCTCTGCATCGCTAATCGCTGGTCGCCTCTGTCTGGAGCTGTGCGTTGTGTTGTGTTTGACCGGGCCTCCTGCTGCGGCCCGACTTGTTATGATCCTGTACCCGTCAATGTGGTAGAAGATGATAGTGTTATGATTCATCCCCACACTGGGGATCAAGGTGGTCAACATGGAGGAGAGGGCGGTGATGTAATCCAGTTTTGGTGTCCTCTTTAAACGTCTGGGTGATGTGGAGGTCAGCGTGGAGCGATAAGTGAGCAGGAGCGCTTTGACTCTGTAGATTAAATACGTCCACTCAGCTGGTTTGGAGGTGAGTTTGTTTAATCAGCGCTTACGAGGAGGAAGATTTACATAAGAAATGCTTTTAATCTTGGGGAGGTTTTCACTCAAAATGAGCAGACATCCTGTGCCTGACGTGCTACGTTTATGAGCGTGAAGGGATTATGAGCTGATCAGAGGCCAGAGAGAGATAAGTCACAGAGCGAAGCATGAAAACATGTTTCCCAAGAACATCACTGCAAGTAAAGGAAGGCAATAAGGAAAAAAGTAGCAGCTGAGACCACTTGTCCTATCAGTCATTAAAAGCTGCAGGTCACAAATCACCAGAAACATCAGTGACGGTTTCACAACACTCAGCTTGTAAAAATTTGTCTGACTTCCACAACTGTACCTGTGTGCACTGTGTGTGTGTGTGTGTGTGTGAGAGGGTGTATGTGCTGCACTCAGCTGTTTCCTCGTCTGAAAAACAACAGGCCAGTCTGCTTGAGTCAGCAGCAGCGTTTCCTTAAATCACTCGCGGAAACATGCTGGCACACACTCCATTTACAGAGTAAATGTCACCCACTGAGATTGTTAAAGCATTTGATTCTGTGAGTGTGTGTGTGTGCGAGTAAAATATCCATATTTATGCATGTGTCAGGTTTGCTGACCTTTGTGAACTGCGCCTATGTGAAGTGGGGCACCAGGGTCCAGGACTTCTTCACGTACGCCAAGGTCATCGCTCTCATCGCCGTCATCATCACCGGCCTGGTGAAGATCGGACAAGGTCAGTCACTCTAAAACTATCAGAACACCAGATGCTTTTACACATGACATGTGCGGTTTGAATGATGAATTCATGGTGAGGATAACGGCTTGAAATTAAACAGCTGTGTTGGTGTCTTCCAGGTCACACGCAGAACTTCGAGGGCCTGTTTGAGGGCTCGTCTCAGGACCCAGGAGGCATCGCTCTGGCTCTGTACTCGGCTCTGTTCTCCTACTCAGGATGGGACACCCTCAACTTTGTCACAGAGGAGATCAAGAACCCAGAGAGGTGAGGACAGAGGGACAATTATGAGTGTTCAGGAATGTTTAACCAGCACACAATACACATGAAAACATCTAAACCTTTAGTTTGGATCGAATTATCTTCACTGGAACCTGGTTTAGACTCACTCCGTATTCAGAAACTGTGCCTTTAAACGAGCCGTCAAGACTTCCATGAGGTTGTGATGTCACAACTACACATCTAGAGAGTCTTTCTATCTTGTACAGTGCATCTACTCATGGACGAGAGGCTCGTGACAGATCCACGGCTGAGCTGTAACGTTAGCTTGCTCAGCGGTGCTAGGTGAGCTAGCAGTAGATGCACTCTTCCTTCTGCGTGGTGACACAGTTAGCAGGTGTAGCTCATCAGAAAGAAAATAGTCCCTACATGAAACTGTTCACAACAAAGTCTGTAGATTATCTTGAGTAACCAGGTCATGATTCGTTCAACACTTGTGTCACTGACTTTCTCAAACGACCACAGTCGCATTGAGAGTATGTGTGTGTCTGAGCCTTTCGGCGTGATTCACACGGCCAAAACTGATCAAATGAACCGAGGCTACACATGTGATTGGATCACAAGCCCGCCCCCCCCCCAGAGTTCTCAGGCAGATTAAGTGACAAACACCCCCAGTTCATCACAACCCCCATCCTCCCCTCACCCACAGGGTCGATGTGCTCTTGACCCCGAGACTCCTGAGGAAGCCTGAATCTCACACACTTGATGTCTAAGCCTCTGTGTATCTCAACCCCTCTGCTTCCCTCTGCTGTTTGATTGTGTGAACTACAGGAATCTGCCGTTGGCCATCGCTATATCCATGCCCATAGTCACTGTGATCTACATCCTGACCAACGTGGCGTACTACACCATCCTCCCTATGAATGCAATCTTAGACAGCGATGCTGTAGCTGTGGTAAGTGCAAACAGTCCCTCATAACTTTACTTTGGGTTTCCATCAGTCAAGTGCAGCTTTACACCATTAAATCTTCTCTTTCCAGACATTTGCAGACCAAGTGTTTGGTGTCATGAACTGGACTATTCCCCTCGCTGTGGCTCTTTCCTGCTTCGGAGGGCTCAACGCCTCCATCCTGGCTTCCTCCAGGTGAGTGACTACATTTTTCAGCCATCAGCTCATCTGTGTTTTCAGCTCTCACTCATTGAGTCCATCAACATCACTCATCACTGTTCTGCTGCATATTTCTGTGTCTCTAAAGGCTGTTCTTCGTGGGCTCCAGAGAGGGCCACCTGCCCGACTACCTGTGCATGATCCACGTCTTCCGCTACACTCCCGTCCCCGCCCTGCTCTTCAACGTCAGTCCGCCCTCACCATCTTTTATTTCCTTTTGTTAAATGGTTTAATTTATACGGAAGCGTAATGTATTCGCTTCAGAGGAAAAGGTTGCCCAATTTTCTGAATTAACAAAATTATTATTTCAGAATTTTGAGAAATAATTTATAAAATATCTCAAACCATTTTCACGGAAAAAAATGATGCTAGGTTTTCAAAATTAATGAAATAATATTGTTAATTCAGAAAAACAAAAATTTACGAGATTATTATCTCTAAAATCCAAGAAAAAAAAACATTTTTTTTTTTAATGAAAACTTCTCAGAATTCGAAGATCATCTTGTTGATAAACAAGAATAGGGCAAATACTTTTTCTGTAAAAAATTTCTGTTTTTCCGAATTGACCAGATTTTCTCGTAAATCGAGATTAGTATGTCCTAAATTCAGAAAAAACTGCAATTGTTTTTTCCAAAAAAACTTTTTTTTGTATTTAATGAGATAATGAATTAAAAAAAACAAGAGCAGATTTTTTTTTCCCCCATGAAAACTTTTCTCACAATTCTGAGATGATAATCTTGATTAATCAGAATAACAGGACAAATATTTTTTTCAGAAATTTTTTTCTATTCATTTTTCTGAATAAACAACATTATCTCATAAATCAAGATTATTATTTCCTCAGTTGAGAGACGCTCATTTTTCTGAATTAATTGAGTTAATAATCTTATTCATCTAGGAAAAAGGGCATATTTTTGTCTGAAAAAGTTCTGCTCATTTTTCTGAATTAATAAGATTATTATCTTGTTAATTTCACCACAAAAACTTCTCTCAGAATTCCGAATAATAATCTCATTTATTCAAAAAATTGGGCAATTTTTTTCCCTGAAAAATGTTATGCTTGTTTTTCTGAATTAAGGAGTTAATAATCTTGTTAATTCAGAAAAAAAGTTCTGCTTGTTTTTCTGAAATAATAAGATTATTTTTTTGTTAATTTCGACATGAAAAATTTCTAAAAATTCTGAATAATAATCTCATTTATTTAAAAAAAAGGGCAATTTTTTTTCCTGAAAAAAAGTTCTGCTCATTTTTCTGAATTAATAAGATTATTATCTTGTTAATTTCATCAAGAAGACTGTTCTCAGAATTCAGAATAATAATCTAATTTATTCAAAAAATTTGAGCAAATTTTTTTTTTCTGAAAAATTTTATGCTTGTTTTTCTGGACTTACTAGCTAATAATCTTGTTAACTGAAAAATGTGATGCTTCTTTTCATGAATTAACAAATCAATCAAATTAATCTTGTTAATTCAGGAAATAGGGCAGTTTGTTTTTTAGAAAAAGTTTTGCTCTTTTTTCTGAATGAATAAGATTATTATCTTGTTAATTTCATCATCAAAATTTCTCTCAGAATTCTAAATATTAATCTCATTAATTAAAAAAAGAGCAGAATTCTTTTACATTAAAACTTTTATCATAATTCTAAAATAACCTTGTTTTTTTTTTCAGAAAAACAGAGCAGATAAAGCAGATTTTTTTCCTCAGTTGAAAGCTTTTTTTTTTTTTTTTTTTTTAATTTCACTGTTGCATCTTTAAGAAAACCCTCCTTACATTTCACAGTCTGACTCACAGTGCTTGGTGTATGTCTCTGCAGGGCATCATGGCTCTGATATACCTGTGTGTCGAAGACGTCTTCAGACTGATCAACTACTACAGCTTCAGCTACTGGTTCTTTGTTGGTTTGTCCATTCTGGGGCAACTGTATCTGCGCTGGAAGCAGCCAGACAGAAAGAGACCTCTCAAGGTAAGAAGCACAACCAGTGATATCGTCTTTTTAAAGTATTCCTTCTCACATATTCCAGCATCATCTCATCTGCTCTTGTCTCTCTTCTTCCCTCAGCTCAGTCTATTCTACCCCATCATCTTCTGTCTCCTCACTATCTTCCTGGTGGTGGTGCCGCTCTACAGTGACACCGTCAACTCGCTGATCGGTATCGGCATCGCCCTGTCAGGAGTGCCCGTTTACTTCCTCTGCTGCTACACTCCGGCCAATAAGAGGCCACTGTGGCTACGGAGTGCCATTGGTAAGAGAGCCGCACTCTGACATTGCTTTCATACATTAAAACCATCTTAAATAATGATTTTTAAAGCAGGTGTCTCGAACTCAAACAACCTTAAACACTATAAATGGATTGGATACTGGAACAACAGCTACTCACTCCTCTTTCTGATCTCCTCCATGCTGTCTTTGTTCGCTTTTCTCCTTCCCACAGCTCACAGGTGTGTCTCATTTGTCTCCTCACTTTCCCCACCTTCTTCCTGTTGTATCGTATTACACGGCAGCTTGCAGGTTTGTCAGGAAGCAGTAGATTAAAAGATGAATTCACCCACAAAATCACCATTTTAAATCAACAATTAATGCCGTGTTACCCTGACTCCATGGAAAACGGCAGAATATTAATTGGGCACCACGTTCAGCAACAGTAAAATATCAGTTTACAAGTCTCATTTATTCAGTTGCATGCTCAGTACTCCCCAAACACATACACTTTAGCACCAAATCCTTCCTCTCTTGATCCATGTCTCTCTCACACACCTTTTGATTTTTTTTAAGTCAGTTTCCTTTCTCTTTCCTTTTGAGGAACCCTGATTTCCATTCGTTAGGAAAAGATATGACAGTGTACGTCGGTGCTTCAGGAGCGTAAGCAGTCACTCACTCGGCTTTAGCTGCATTCAATCGCCATAAAATCATAATTTCATTGTGTTTTTTAATATTATAATGACAAAAAAAGGCATTCTGATTCAGAATTAGGTTGTTTTCACATATAGTCCTTTTAAAACAAACTGAACTCAGTCCTCTTAAAGTGCACCAAAGAGTGCACCAACAGAAAAGGGACTTGGTTCTTCTTGCCTTCATATTATCAGTTCATATGAAAGAGGTTTCTGGTCCACTTCAGCTCTGATGGGGCCTCAGTCCTCTTTCTGTTCATAAAAAATATATTGACATAGTTTCGTTCTTATTTTGACGTGGCACGACACCCTTCGCTTTCAGATGAACTTAAAATTGGAGGAAAACCATAGCGTTTCTGTGCTGTAGACTGTTGCCGTTTGATGCATTCTACATTCCACATCTGGAGATGTGCAGTATCTTCCGTGGACCAAACTACTCCTCATCCTGTGTCCTTGCAAGCGTTGCAGGCGGACATGGTTTCGTCTGCTTTTTCAAGCGTCCAAGTGCAAGAGCGTGTGATCTAGAGGGCTAAATACAACGGCAAAGAGCAAAGCGAACCTGGAGCACTTTGTGTTCACAAGGCACAGGTCAAGTGAACCGCACCGTGGACTTGAAGCGATCCGAACTCAGACCATCTTAGGTTCAGCTTGCTTCAGAGGGGTCTGAGTTCTCTTCGAGAGTTCACATATGCACAAAAAATGCCGAGTCACCGCTTTGAGTCCTTTTAGAGGGCCGAAAAGGACCAAGTAGACGAATGCTAGTGGAGGGGCAGACAAACCCTTTTTGCGTCTTTAGTTCAGACTTTCAACTGGATTATTGAGTCAATTCTGAAGGCCCTCCTCCCATTGGGGCCCTTGGTACTTAGTCCCACTTTCCTCTAACTTCAACCAAGTATTAGAGCTCCAACTGTGCTCTTGTAAATGGAGACCATTACAGGGTTAACAGGTTTGGTGTCAGTGTTTACAGCCAAATTCAGGCTGATGATAGATGAGTAAGTCGCTCTAACCTTCCTCTTCTCTCTTCCTCTTTCAGCTAAATCTGGCGTCCTCATTCAGAAGGTGTGCTTCTCCGTACTGACCGAAATGGATAAGGACGAGTAGACGTTTGGTTTCAACACTCTGCCGGAGTCTGACGACGCACAAATGTAGAACCTGAAGTGATCCCGGCCAAGCGCTGCCGCCGCGAGGCCTGGATGGACGAAGCATTTGGGCTTGAGCTGGACCCAGCTCTCCGACCTGTCAACCATCACCCGGTGATCACGTTAATGAATGTATGAATGATGGCGCCCGGGTGCTCGTTGGCAACACTTCACTCTAGCTGACTTCAGAGGGAACATTTCAATGCACTCCTGAAGAAATCAACACCTCTATTACAGAACATTAGCAGAGAATTATTTAATTATGTAAAGACAAGTATGTTGTGTGCACATACATGTAATACCTTTTTGATTTTACTGGGAGGTGGCAAATTATTATATGGGGAGGGCAGAACATCTTTGAAACTAAAAGCATATTATTATTAATATTTGCACAAAGAAAATCAAACAGTAAAAGAGATTAGAATATGTTCACTAATGTGGGGTAAAGTTTTATACATATATGTCCACCGCGAGGTCTAGTGAAGGGCTATTTTTACACAAATTAACTTTTTGTCTGACTCAAACACGGGCTGTTAATGTAAAAAAGTTTGAGACAGTCGAGTTGCAAACATGTATTTATAATAAAATTACTTGTTGACAACATAAGTTGACTTCTTTCTTTCTTTCTGGAGACTAACGTTTCAAAAATCACAACAATATGCACACTTGAGTGGTTGTTTGGAGGCAGATTTTAATTAGAATAATACATAATCACAACCCTCTCCCACCCTGTCCTCTCTTCCATCCATAAATATGTACATAAATCATTTTACTGTCAGCTCTAAATCTGATCTACCCGATAGTGTCCTTCCACGGCCTCTCTTTGCCATGTGTCGGCTTGGCTTTAGCTGATGCTGCAGCCATGGGTTGGGTCTGCTTGAGGGGATTGTGGGTAAAAGTCTGCCTCAATGGACCTGCGGAGAAGACATATGAACAGTTTCAGTACACACACACAGAATGTCAAAGCCTTGACAGCGAAGAGACAATCATGCTATCGGCTTTTTTCGTGCTAAACATACAAAAAAAATCCATAAATCAAATACTGACTTCTTCAAATGTCTTACTTCGTCTAACAGAATAGTAAGTTTACTATCATGGAAGATAAAGAAACTAGGGATGTGCGCTATTAGTCGTCCAAACGATTAAACGTCCGCCAGTAGTCGGTTAAGCCAATTAGTGTTTAATTCACGTACAAGGCTGCTTAACTGTCATGCAGCCGCCCACCACTAGTGGGTGCTACAGAGCCATCAGACAGCAGTCCCCCTCTCCGCGGTAATGCTCAAGTAGACTGGAGTTTTAAAACAGCACGGTGGGAAATAAGAGCGATGTCCTCTCGCAAAACCAGCGCGGTTTGGTAATACTTCACAACAATCACGACAATGACCTCGCAAGATATGGTTCCACTTAACTTTGTCGAAGGTAAAGGCTTCAGGAAGTTAATGCAATATGCTGAGCCTGAATACACCGTGCTGAGGCCGGGACTGTTTTCCTTTTGTTTTCCTAGTCGACTAGTCTTTTCGTTTAGTCGACAGGGAAATTAGTCGCCAGGAACATCCTTAAAGCCAAGCTCACCTTACACGATTTTCACCACGATTTTGACGTCACAGAGGATCTTGAGAGCCACGTTGGGAGGTGGTCGGAGGTGAGTCGGCAGATAGTCTGCCACAACGAGTCCTCGTGTGTGAACGAGCATACGAGTAACTCGCCCCCTCGTCTGCGACTGGGACTGAATATCTGGCATGCTAGAAAACTGGAGAAGTCTGACACGACTGACAAAGAGCATCAGCCAATGAGAGGCGGGATACGTCCCACGTCAGCACGCAGGAGGACGGAAGAGATGTGAGGACAGGCCGCAGGGTTGCCAGGTCCGCTTATTAGCCGCGACTTTGGGCTTACTTTTTGTAAAGTCACTTACAAATATTGGTAGTCGTGGTGGGTCACAGTTTTTTGGGCTTGTTTCTAAAGTGGAGTTGCTTATTTGGGCTTGCTCTCTAAACGTCGCCTTTCTCTATATATATGTCCGTCGCTTCTTTTGGGCTTGTTTCCATAGCCCTGGTTGCTTGTTTCTCTCCCAAGATCTGGCAACACTGGCAAGCCAGCAAGCAACAACAACAGTGGCGGTGTCCACAGGATCACAGGGAGCGCGTTGTGTTTGGATCCAGGTCCTGGAGGCAGATCTGATTCAACACTGGGACGAATATCCATGCCTTTACGATGTGTCAACTCCAAGTAAAAAAAAAAAAAAAGTTTGGTGACGGCACCACGTTATCCTGGGCTCTGTCGGCGAGGGCTCGGTGGAGAAATCACACACAGGTCGTAACGCAGTTGGCGAGACTCCGGATGACAGAAACACACGTCGCCAGGTATGAACACTCAAAAGATTACAATAGCCTTCGTGACGCATTTTGCTGGGTGAAAGTCGTGTAATGTGAACTAGGCTTAAAGGAAACCAGAAAATGTTCACATTTGAGAGGCTGAAACCGGTTAACTTTTGCTGTTTTGGCTAAAAAAAAAAAACACTGTTCATTCCAATTTAATTTTATCCATATAGCTCAATAGTACAAATCACCATTTGCATGATTTGAGGGCGTTACAACATACGACACCCTTCGACCTTGTCCCTACCCCTCACGAAGAAACTTCAGGAAGAGCAGCTGACAAGGAAGCGCCCCCCACAACAGATGTCGGGTGTACAGAATGATTAATCTGTCAAATGACTGACTGATTAAATGTGCAATAATCAGTTCTGCTCTAAAGACTTATTTTGGAAAGTCTACCAGGTTTCAGCCTTGATAAGCTTTCATTCAAGGCTCCAAACACTCATATCCATCCATCCATTTTCATGCGCTTATCCAGGGCCAGGTCAGGGGGGCAGCAACCTGAGCAAAGCACCCCAGACGTCCCTCTCCCCAGCAACGCTTTCCAGCCGATCAGATGCCCGAACCACCTAAACTGACCCCTTTGACGCGAAGGCGCAGCGGCTCTACTCCGAACTCCCTCCGGATGTCTGATCTCCTTAACCTTTCTCTAAACCTTAGAACTTTTATTACAGTTTTAAGGGCTTGTGGACTCAACAGCAGCACATCTGTAAGCAGATTCCAAAATGTGTATCTTCTTCCTTAGCTGCAGTCTGCCTCCATTTAATCACAGCTTAACCTGCCCTAAATACAGAGCAACTTTATGTATGTTATTTTCACATTCAGGTAATGGTTTGTGATTAGCTGGCTCTCAGTCCTGTGTAAAGAATTTAACATTAAAGGCAAGACAGCACTCATAATCCCCATTAATACTTTAGTTTTACAATCAGCATTTCACCCCCCCCCAGACTTATTATTGCAATAACTGGCTCTGGACACAAGGGGGAGCACCTCTGCCATGTCTACATCAAGACATCATGAAGTCTACTGAACATATTGTATTGAACAGGGTGTCTACAGGTATCGAACACTTAAATTTGATGCTTTTAAAAAAGCATTTCAGGACAATTTCTAATCAAATTTAAGACTTTTTAATGGCATGCAAAGCCTAATATTTCTGAAACTGAATTTAAGACATGTTAGGATTCTTTACGGACATGAAGACACCTTGATGGTAAAGAAAACTAGTCATGGAGTTGTTGTGCACTTTTAAAAACATGCAAGGATTGTAATATTATTGAGATGATTATTATAGCCAACCATAACATTTCCATAATTCCACCTGTCCATCTTCCACTTCTCCTTTCGAAACAACTCAAGCCAGCCGTTTCTCAGTGCTTGAAATAAAGTAAGGAGTAAAAAGTCAGTCTATATGAAGCTAATGAGGTCATGATGAAACTGACCTTTAGCAGCAAGGTCAAGGTGATTTTTGATTCTTCTGTCCCTCTCCTCCAGCTGCTGGGCCAACTGAGCGTTTTTCCAGCCTGGAGGAAAAATAAAGACACAGTTACAACATGTACAAACACCAGCATAATCAGTGTTGCTGTGAGATGCATATTTAAACATGTACCCTTCTTCATGCTTTGGAAAAAGCCGTCATTTTGGGGCAGGTCGGAGGCCGGGTGTTTGATCCTCTCTGGGATCCTCAACCTCTCTCTGACCAAGGGGTGTCTGAGCAGGGCCACTTGACCCAAGGAGAAGCAGTTGGAGGTCAGCCAGTAGGTAAACACCGCCTGAGGTTTGAGAAGAAAGATTTAGACTAAATCTGCAGCAGCAGGTTAAAAAGGGGGGGGGGGGGGGGGGGAGTTTTCAGCGTGTATCTTATTTTATAAGTTTTATGTGTCTAACTGACTTAAGGGAAAACAAGTGTAAAAAATAGTCCAGTATTGAGAGAGAGAGAGCTGCAGCCGGCAGCTGCGAAACATGCTGCAGTGTAACCACACGGGGCATTTGTGCACCTGAAGTCCACTGAAAGTGTTTATTTTTGTCACTGACAGGCTCAAATTGTTATTATAAGTGTCTAGCAACATTATGGAAAGGATCCCTACAGAGATAGACTTTTTTGTTAAAGAGTAAGATCCTTTCTCTTTAACCAGAAACAGCCCTGAAATCTTCATTGCTAATTCCACCAACCTGTGAATAGAGCCAGCATATTTTCAGAACTAAGCTAAGCTAAAAAAGTAAGGAAATTTGTGTTTGGTAGATTATTTCTTTGTTGTAACAATGCTTCTTTGCAGTAAATCTTATACCGCTGGAAAGCCTGTTTATTTCCCTTTTAAATGGTGCCACGTTTGTAAGGAACATGCATTTGTGGGATGAGCAGCAGAGCTGAGTATGTGGGTTGCACCCATGAAAAATTTGCCAGATCTTCTCTGCCAACGCCAAACAACTTTTTTTTTGTTGCTGTTGCTATTGACTCTTGTTTTGAGCTTCTGATACCTGTCAGCATGGGCCCTGCTACAGTGATCAGTTGGTGTCTGCTCCAAGAATCGGCATGCCAGTTTTGACTGATCTGGATAGGGCCCGTGCGATTGGGCAACTTCAAGCTGGTGTTCCCAAGTTGCTGCATTATTTGGAGTTAGCCCTAGTACCATCTGCAAACTGAAGGCCGTCTGCAGTCTGTTCCGCATTGTCTGGGCAGAGAGCCGTCGGCCAGATCATCCTGCAAACCTTGACTGCAAATCTGTCGAAGACAGTTCCTAAGTGCCGACAGGTTGAGGAAACGGTCTTCTTGGGGTGCCGTCTTCTTGGGACGGCCACTTCGCGGCCTGTCTCTGACATCCCCAGTTATATGGAACTTGGTCTTCAGTTTGCAGGTGGTAATGCCGCAACTTGGTTTTGCGGAACACCAGCTTGAAGTTGCCCTATCGCACCGGCCCTAAACAGATCAGTCAAATGTGGCATGCCGATTCTTGGAGCAGTTGACAGGTACCAGAACTCAAAACAAGAGTCAATAGCAACAGCAGCAGCAAAAAAAAAAAAAAAAAGCCGTTTGGCATTGGCAGAGAAGATCTGGCAAATTTTTCATGGGCGCAACCCACATACTCAGCTCTGCTGCTCATCCCACAAATGCATGTTCCTTACAAATGTGGCACCATTTAAAAGGGAAATAAACAGACTTTCCAACAGTATAAGATTTATTGCCAAGAAGCTTTGTTGCAACAAAGAAATAATCTACCAAACACAAATTCCCTTACTTTTTGTGCTTAGTTTATTTCGGTGAATTTAAGGTTAATTTCAAACAAACCAGGGTTGGTGATTGTTGGAAGAGTGGAAAGACAAACCAAGACAGTTTTTGTGAGCTTCATTTTGCTTCCTTCGACTTTGAATGAAGTGTGTTTTACAATGATAAAATTACTGTTTATTTAAATGGAGTTGGTGGGTTTGGTGATGTTGATTTCAGAGCTGTTTCTGGTTAAACAAAAAGGATCTTACTCTTAAAGAAAAGGTCACTTTTAGCGGACGTACAATCACGTTGCGAACATACGGGAGACTAGGGTCTTGAAAAATACCAAACAATAACTGATGTGGGTGAATGACTGACTGACCGTGGGGAAGTTGATAGTGAGGGGAAGGATGATAAAGGGCATGATCCTGAACACAGTCTTCATGGCTCGCAGGTTGGGGTTGTCGATACCAGACTCTGCACCCAACTAAAAGAGACAAACACAATGTGTTGATTATTAAGGAACGCAACGATGATAAAAACCAACTATAAAATCTCCAGGCTGACCTCCAGGATGAAGAACATGGTTCCAGTGACGGCCAAAGGCAGGATATAAAAGGGATCTGCTGCCGTCAGGTCTGTAAACCAGAGCAGGCCTCCCGTCTGCAGGCTGGGCACCGGCAGATAGGCCATCTTCCTCAGGGCGATGAAGAAAGAGACGAAGACTGGTGCCTAGAGGAACGGACGGAGAAGTGATTTGAAAAAACAGCTTACACATAATTTTGGCTTCATGGGCAAAATCTTAAAATTTGGGAATATTGTGATTCAAGTGAACTGAGGAAAAACTACACTCCTGCACCTCCTCTTGGCTCTGGTTTCAAGCTTTAAAAGATCAAGCCTGTGACGGCAAACTTTGGCCGATCGCAGGTCATTTCAGACAGAGGGTGTTCCTACTGGCTGTTCTATAAATGCAGATGTGTGTGAACGTCCGTTCAGATGGCGAAAGCCTGATTCAATGGAAGAAAGTCCTGCAGAGAGAGTTGCTATTCCAGCATTAGCACCAGCTGCCTACACGTGAAAGCAACCCGAAAAAGGGCGACGTGTTTCAGAGATGGAGAAGAAGTGTTGCTAACAGTTTAGCTAACCACAGCTCTCATTACTCTTCTCCAATTCTGCCTCTTTAATGGCTCAGTACAACATCACAGGGGAAACAGTATAAAGACACAAACTGACCTGCACCATAGGTACTAGGAAGCCACGGAGAGGATTTACATCATGCTTCTTCTGGAACAAGTTCAGGTCGGTGTAGGCTTTGGCAACTGGAGCATGCAAACAACAGATCATGACAAGTTGGTGAGGCTGGATTATTCTTTTTCAAGCACACACACGTAAACATCTAAATCATGACTGAGAAGACAAATGCGATAAAGAAAGGAGGGCGACATCTTACATTCAAATTTGTTTCCGCTCTGCTTGGCCTCGTTCATCCTGGTGGTAAGTTTGGTCATCTCGGGCAGAACATTGTTCAGCTTGGCTGCCTCCCTCTGGCCCTTCACTATGACTGGAAACACAGCCAAGCGAGCCAACACTGTACCTGTAGGGATTAACAGGAACAGGAAGTAGAGGAAGAGGATAAGAAAGGACACAGGAAGTACAGCAGGCATCGTTTGAATCACTTTAAATGAGACTTAAGGGGAAAAAATCACCCTCAGATACAGATATAACTGCCTGAACTACTCTCCCGAAATGCCTGAATAGATGCTGCAGCCATTAAGTGATAACTATTAAATGAATCCCAGAGTAATTTGATGGTTTAATCAGTTTGAGTGCATTTTTGGAACATGAATACATCCTTGTTTCTTCTTCCTTTGTGACAGTAAACCAAATATCTTTGGGCTGTGGACAAAACAAGACCTTTGAGGACCTCATCTTGGGTTTTGGGAAACACTGATCAAAAGTTTTCACCATTTTCTGACATCTCACAGACCGAACAACCGTCTGATTAATCGAGAAAATAATCGACAAATGAATCAATAATTGCAGCCCTGGCCGACACACTGATATATAGATGGTGTTGCTTACCTGCGACTATGGCCCCCCACCAGGGCAAACCAAGATCCACATGCATGAACTCTAAAATGTTCTGGATCAACCCCACGGGTGTGTGGCTGGCCAATCCCAGCTCTGCTAAACTGACTTCTGTGGTCGCAGCCTGCAGGACCTCCACTGCGGTCGGCGCAGCATCAGCCATCTGCTCAACAGCTGGCTGCGATAAAACAGGAGCAGAGTCCATGGACAAAAGCTCAGGGGAGGAATCCAAGACTGGACGAGGAGGAGAGACGTCCAGTACTGGTGCTGCCGTGGAGACGGTTTCTGCTGTGATCTGAAGACATCAATGGAAACGGATTCACATCATTGAAGCTAGAAGGTAATTGATGATTTAACCTCAGATGTCGCTTCAGCTACCTGTTCAGTGATTGCTTGTGTGATGATGGGGGCAGGTTCAGAGGCATGCAACACTGGAGCTGCCATGCTTCCATCCTCAGGTGGGATCTGGAAATATCAATAACGCCAGCTCTTTAATTTGACAAACACTCGCTACATTATAAAATCTCATATTCTGGCCACAAGATGATTCAGTTCACTTTGACTGATTTCAACACGTCATCTCATTTTTGTCATCTTTTCCCCATTGTCCAATCGGGTGATTTGAGAGGCGGGTCTTCTGTGATGGTCACGACAACAAGTTTACAGTTGTTAAACAATGGGGGACAAACTGGTGGTAGACAGCAGGTTGTCAAACTGCCCCTGAGTCATCCTAAAATATGCCTGGAAACAGCCATGATGGAGGAGAAGCTCCTGGACCAACTGGTGGTACTCCCCATGACACACCCTCTTTTTTTAGGATCTCATGTACCCACACAGATCTCTGTTTATCAGCCTCTCACTCTCAACCAGAGCTACGGCAAGTACCTGTATCACCTGTACACCAACTCACCTGTGAGCTGTTGTGCCTGACTGCCACTGCATTCACCCACAGGAACTTCCCATGTTGTCTGCGGCCAAGCACAGTCCTCGCGGCAGCACTGTGACACTCAAACACTGTGTGCAGGTGAGACTTCTGGAGCAACCGCTGCTTGTGAAACAGAGAGACAAAGCGTCAGCCTGATGGAGGCGTTACACGAAACTACAACGTGATGATGGCACATATGGGGGCTGTTGCTGTGTCACATGACATCACTTAGCTGCAATTCAGAACAGGCAGAGCTAAACTGGAACTGTAAGGAGTTTAATAAATGCAGTTTCTTTGTAAGTTGAACCTGATTAGAGCAAAAACAATTAACAGACAAATATTTTGGTCATACGTTAATCATTTAAGTAATTTAGCAAGAAAAATTATACTTTATTTGGTAGCAGTTTCTGCTTTATTCAGTTTAACAAGACTGTAAATCGTAACCTTTGAGTTTTGTCTTGCGGGTCGGATAACATTTGCAACATCTACATTTTAACTGATTAAAACTATAACCACTAAATAACATTGACAACGTGACATTTATATTTCTTATTTTCCTACAAATCATATTCCAGATGTGCGGGAGCATGCTTGTTTGGTTCAGACCCCAACAAAAAAATCACATTATCACAGTTTTTACATTTTTTTTCAGTGGAAATAAAATGCAAAAATTACCATTCTCACAAAATCAACTTATTTGCAATTGCAGTATCTGACAAAACAATCGCAAGACGATTTTTTTATGGCATATCGTGCAGCCCAAGAGTCTGCCGAGCAATGCTTTTTTATGGCATATCGTGCAGCCCAAGAGTCTGCCGAGCAATGCATCTATAATTTTTTAGTTCATGCAACTCATATTACCTCAGATAACAGAACAATTCACCCGCCTACATTACAGACAAACCCACCGCATCGACTGAGCATAAAAGGCACATTAACTTAAACACTCAAGCTTTAAATTGAGCTCTGAAGTGTGTCAAATAATCCTCTTTATGTGCCAAAAATATTAAAAATATCAATATAAAAATACAGGAAAGGAATTAAAAGTAACATAAGGTGTGTTACAGGTAGAGATGCATGGTATATTAAATCAAGGCTACATAAAATGGAGGAGGTTGCATGCACATACGTGTCACTGAAATCAGTCAAAGACAGAACAGAAGCTTCCACAAGTTGACAGTAAAACAAGATTTATTTCTAGAGTAAAAAAGCCAATCTTCACTTGAAGCTTCCTAACTGGAGCAGCTATATGTACATTAAATGAAAGCTTGTCGTCCATCCATATATCCAAGGACTTGTATGAGGACACCCTCTCAATGAATTTACAGTCAGGAGTGAAAATGCTAAATGCTGATGACCTGCGTTGTAGAAATCCACCATTTAATTGAGCTCTATGACCAAAACATCAGAGAAACCAGATGTGCAGAAGGGTCAAGTTAAAGCTCGGTGATATCTGGTGGCATTTAGCATGTGTCTAGAGGACACGGCGGTTGTCTGATTTAGATTTAAACCCCTACACCACAGGTAAACTAACAGCAGAGTAACAGCCCCACAGTCTTTACAGAAGGAGACATGTTGTGGTAGTTGCTCACAATGCTAACAGCTGCTAGCATAGCCCTGCTAGCCTGTCAAGCAACAGTACATTTCAATAATATTAATAACCTTCTAGTGACTTGTCATGTATTTCTGTGCTTCTAGCCACACTGCCCACTGTGTTATCGTTTAGAGAGCTGGAGGTTTACAGCTACTTTAAACACCGGAGGACTCTGTCTTTAACACACAGGCTGTCTCTGTCAAAGTCACACAGAAGGCATGCACTCGTTACGGCGCAGCTAGGATGCTAGCCGGCTAGCGAGTTAGCCGGGCGAAGTCGCCGTTTGTGCCTTCGTTTCAGAAGCAAGGATAAAGTGCCGGGTGCGAAAGTGTAAAGAGGACCTACGTGGTTCCAAATGTCTGAAAGGGGATGGCTGCCTCGGCTCGGTTTCCCAGTCTGTCTCAGGAAACATCTTGCTAGGCAACCCGGAGTCACCCCACTCCTGATGGCAGCCATGTTGGAAAATAAACCTGCTACGGGAAGCGTGAGGGGTCAATGTTCCTGAGTGTTCGCGAGCGTTACAGCTGTATGCAACGAGCTTCGCCAATGTTTGGTGTTCTTGTTCAGGGTAAACAGGGCCATGTTGTACAAATATAATACAATTACTATTTTCCCAATGGTATTTCCTCAATTTCACAGTTTATACAGTTGAAGAATATACGTATTAAACCAGTACATTTTGAAACAAATCTTGTTACAGACACATAGAAGCACTAAATGCTCTTACCAGTGGTGAAATAAGTACATATACTACTTGACTGTGTGACTAGGATTAGACTTGAGTGCAAATCTATTACAGTGTGACTGTTTTAGTCTGACGTCTTTGCAGGTTGATAAAGAAGTTTCTGCAGGCTCAGTCTGATCTGCTGTCTGTCTCTGGTTCTTTGACTGATCTGCCGGGAAGATGGTCCAGTGGGAAAGGACACCAACTGACTGCTTTTTTTTTCTTTCTTTTTTAGCATGCAGGCTGTTCAACTGACTGCAGGTGACAGAGGAGATGAACATGCAACCTGCACCTGCATATGACATATTAGACAGCAAACCTGTCTTATTAGGTCTTTATTTTATGAAACATGTGCGTGTATTCAGTTAATGTGGGTTCATTTTAATGGACAACAATCCCTTAAAATGCAAAACCTTACAACTTTCACCTTAAAGAAGCAATGTGTAAGATTTAGGAGGATTCGGTGCAGCGAGGACTGCAGATTGCAAACCAGCTGAAACTTCTCCTGGTTAGAATTCCTTCAGTGTTCATTGTTCAGGAGGTTTTAACTGGGAGCTGAATTATCTGGAGAGGTCTCTTCCTCTCCCAAACAAAGGGACGTGGTGATTAAGGGCCGTTTCATAGTCAACGCAAAGGCACGCAGACGCAAATGCATTGGGACGCATTGAGACGATTGGCCGTCATGATGCGTGCTTGCATCTCAAAATGTGTTGTCCATTTGTTTGTGAACCAGGTATGAAATAACGGTGATCAAAGAGGAAAAACTTTGGGAACTCGTACGGGCACACCCCCATTTATATGACAGTTCTAGTGCCCTGCACTCTAATAAAATAGCAGTACTAGCTAGCTGGAATGTACCAGTGACTCTGCTACCCCCTATTGCGCGAGCGATGTATTGCATTTCAAGTGTCGCCCGCTTCGCTTGCGTTCATTGTGTTGACTATGAAAGGAAGTGCGTTGCTCGCGTCGCTTGTGTTGCTTGCTAGTTTTGCGTGCGTCGACTATGGAACGGCCCTTAAAGGGACAGTGCACCCAAAAATGAAAATTCAGCCATTATCTACTCACCCATATGCCAAGGGAGGCTCACATGAAGTTTTAGAGTCCTCACATCCCTTGCGGAGATCCAAGGGGAGAGTGTGTAGCAACACAACTCCACCTAATGCAGGCTGACGGCGCCCCAGATTCAAACGTCCAAAAACACATAATTGAAACCACAAAATATCTCCATACTGCTCGTCCGTAGTGATCCAAGTGTCCTGAAGCCCCGACATGAAAAGTTGTTTGGAAAAAAGTCATTTGAACTCTGTTTTTAGCCTCACTGTAGCCTGTAGCTCTGACTGCCTCTCTCACTACGGACAAGCAGTATTTGTGATTTCTACTATGTGTTTTTGGACGTTTTAATCTGGGGCGCCGTCAGCCTACATTAGGTGGAGTTGTGTTGCTACCCCCTCTCCCCTGGGATCTCTGCAAGGGATGTGAGGACTCTAAAACTTAACCTGAGCCTCCCTCGGCATATGGGTGAGTAGATAATGGCTGACTTTTCATTTTTGGGTGCACTATCCCTTTAAACTGGTAAAAACACTGAAAAAAGCAGTTTCACATTCAAAAATCTGTGCCAGTGTTCTCATTGCAGAGGGTCAGCTAACTATGGTGGCTGACGCGAAAACATGAATGGCCCTGTCTGGAGCCAGTGTTTGGTTTGTTCGCTGCAACATGGTGATCTCCATGGACGAGGACTCGCTCCCTTTATAGATATAAATGACTTATTCTAAGATAACAAAGACACAACGCTTATTTTCAGGTGATAATACACTCAAGAAAACATACTTAGATATTACTTTCAATTTCTGCCAATATATCCCCTTAAATCCTACACGCTTGACTTTTAATTAAAATGGATTAAAGTGTGTTTGAAGTGTAAAACCCCTTAAAATGTACAAATAACACATACACCTTAATTTGTACCTTGAAGGACCTGAATTTTTCAATTAAGATGTATATAAGAGGGTTTTATAAGAGGCCAATCTTTCCTTGCCTCATGAGGGTTTATCTAAGGATGTATCTGAATGATTAATGAGGTTTTCAGGAGGAACAATCCCATCACACTGATTGTGTTTTTGAGAGGTAAAAAATTCTATAACACTACAAAATAACATTACACTTCACAGGTGGACTGGCGGCGATATATTAAAATAAGCGGTAGGAAAAAAATCGGGGAAAAGGAAAAGAAAAAGTTAAACCCGTCTGTCCAGATATCACATGAATTCCTGTAAATGTGCAACAGACTGAAAGTGAAAATTAAATCTCCGTCACATAGTGCTCTCTATTATGTTTATGACAGCTTCATGTAGGGCAGGACGGAGGGTTAACCTCTCAGGTATTATGAGCCTCTCTCTGACTCACAGGTGTCTGAGTTAAAGTGTTTATATCTCAGAGATAAAGTTCCTGGTAAAAAGTTTTCTTTCAAAGTGCAGATGATATGATCTGTATCTGAGCTGTACTGTCATATTGTATTGTTATGTCTCCTTTTACTGGCTGCAAACCAAAATGGGGACATTAAAGTTTTACCTTAGTTATCAATACCAGACTCTGCTCCTAAAAGCAACAATTTTGGTGATTAGGCAAAACCTCTAAGCAGTGCTTTAGAAGTGACCTAAATTCACCTAAAACACCAATCAAAGGCACACGCAACATAAACTTCAAGCATTTCCTTCAGGATACATAAAGGTCTACTGAACTGAATTGAAATCGAAAGCTATTCTTGTTCTATTTTTAGCACATGTACATGTATGATCTCACCCGAAAGGCACTGCACTGAAGTGTTTTCCCCAACAGTCAGAATCACTGGAAGTGCTTCTGTCAATGAGTTATATGCGTTCCAACACACTGAAATAAAATGTTTTTTATCCTTGCCTGAATTTTTTCTTACAAAATAGTGCTGCAGAAGACGAGAACTGAGATGTATTAGTTAGAAAACACAGTGGGGCCATATGATGAAGCCTCACACAGTCCAAATTCAAAGTAGATTCAAATCATCCATCCATCCATTTTCATCCGCTTATCCAGGGCCAGGTCGTGGGGGCAGCAGGCCGAGCCAGCAGGCCGAGCAAAGCACCCCAGACATCCCTCTCCACAGCAACGCTTTCTAGCTCCTCCTAGGGGACCCCAAAGTGTTCCCAGGCCAGACGAGATATGTAATCCCTCCAGTGTGTTCTGGGTCTGCCCCGGGGCCTCCTACCAGAGGGACGTGCCTGAAACACCCCCAGTGGGAGGCGCCCAGGAGGCATCCTGATCAGATGCCTGAACCACCTCAACTGACCCCTTTCGATGTGAAGGAGCAGCGGCTCTACTCCGAGCTCCCTCCAGATGTCCCAGCTCCTCACCCTATCTTTAAGGATGAGCCCACCCACCTCACAAAGGAAACTCATTTCAGCTGCTTGTATCTGCAACCTCAAACTTTCGGTCACTACCCAGAGCTCATGACCATAGTGACCTGCATCACTACGAAGCCGCACCGACCCGCCGATCCATCTCATGCGCCATTCTACCCTCACTCTTGAACAAGACCCAAAGATACTTGAACTCCCTCGCTTGAGGCAGTAACTCTCAAATAAAATCAATTCAATTTTATTTATAAAGGTCAGTATCACAAATCACAATTTGCAGCATATGGCATCCTCTATCCTTAGACCCTCACAGCAGACAAGGAAAAACTCCCCCAAAAAACCCCTTTAATGGGGAAATCGATTAACAACATTATATGACAATTGACAGACAATAAACATTATACACATTTTTTTCTGAGGTTTTGTCCAGGCACCTTTCAAAAAGGAGGGTAAAGAATGAGTGAAAAACTAATCAACACATAATTTCGTAAACCAAAATTGATAAGAAAACCTTTTCTTTTTCCTCAAGACAACAGAGGAGCCATTTGTTTGTTAATTGTTTTTGCTCTAATCAGGTTCAACTTACAAAGAAACTGCATTTATTAAACTCCTTACAGTTCCAGTTTAGCTCTGCCTGTTCTGAATTGCAGCTAAGTGATGTCATGTGACACACCTCCATTTATATGACAGTTCTAGTGCCCTGCACTCTAATAAAATAGCAGTACTAGCTAGCTGGAATGTACCGGTGACTCTGCTACGCCCTATTGCGCAAGCGATGTATTGCATTTCAAGTGTCGCCCGCTTCGCTTGCGTTCATTGTGTTGACTATGAAAGGAAGTGCGTTGCTCGCGTCGCTTGTGTTGCTTGCTAGTTTTGCATGCGTCGACTATGAAACGGCCCTTAAAGGGACAGTGCACCCAAAAATGAAAATTCAGCCATTATCTACTCACCCATATGCCAAGGGAGGCTCACATGAAGTTTTAGAGTCCTCACATCCCTTGCGGAGATCCAAGGGGAGAGTGTGTAGCAACACAACTCCACCTAATGCAGGCTGACGGCGCCCCAGATTAAAACGTCCAAAAACACATAATTGAACCCACAAAATATCTCCATACTGCTCGTCCGTAGTGATCCAAGTGTCCTGAAGCCCCGACATGAAAAGTTGTTTGGAAAAAAGTCATTTGAACTCTGTTTTTAGCCTCACTGTAGCCTGTAGCTCTGACTGCCTCTCTCACTACGGACAAGCNTGGAAGTGCTTCTGTCAATGAGTTATATGCGTTCCAACACACTGAAATAAAATGTTTTTTATCCTTGCCTGAATTTTTTCTTACAAAATAGCGTTGCAGAAGACGAGAACTGAGATGTATTAGTTAGAAAACACAGTGGGGCCATACGATGAAGCCTCACACAGTCCAAATTCAAAGTAGATTCAAATCATCCATCCATCCATTTTCATCCGCTTATCCAGGGCCAGGTCGTGGGGGCAGCAGGCCGAGCAAAGCACCCCAGACGTCCCTCTTCCCAGCAACGCTTTCTAGCTCCTCCTAGGGGACGAGATATGTAATCCCTCCAGTGTGTTCTGGGTCTGCCCCGGGGCCTCCTACCAGAGGGACGTGCCTGAAACACCTCCAGCGGAAGGCACCAAGGAGGCATCCTGATCAGATGCCTGAACCACCTCAACTGACCCCTTTCGATGTGAAGGAGCAGCGGCTCTACTCCGAGCTCCCTCCAGATGTCCCAGCTCCTTACCCTGTCTCTAAGGCTTAGCCCAGTCACCCCACGGAGGAAACTCATTTCAGCTGCTTATATCCGCAATCTCATTCTTTCGGTCACTACCCAGAGCTCATGACCATAGGTGAGGGTTGGGACGTAGATGGACCAGTAAATTGAAAGCTTCGCCTTCCGGCTCAGCTCCCGCATCACCATGACAGATCGGTGTAGCGCCTGCATCACTGCAGAAGCCGCACCGACCCGCCGATCCATCTCGTGAACAAGACCCTGAGATACTTGAACTCCCTCGCTTGAGGCAGTAACTCTCAAATCAAATCAATTAAATTTTATTTATGAAGGTCAATATCACAAATCACAGTTTGCCTCAGAAGGCTTTGCAGCATATGGCATCCCTCTGTCCTTAGACCCTCACAGCAGACAAGGAAAAACTCTAATTCTCTAATTGGGGAAAAAATAACAATATTAGATAACAATTCACAGAAGATAAACACTATACACATTTTTGTCTAAGGTTTTGCCCAGGCACCTTTCAAAAAAGAGGACAAATGAACACTGACTTTCACCCGGGAGAGCGTTGTTCATATCCCGTACGATTCTAAAGCCAAACCCTGTTCTTTTTTCCTAAACCTAACCACATGGTTTTGTTGCCTAAACCTCACCATGTGTTTGTTGTTGAAGGAAATAAAACATCAATTCACCGCGTTATACCAACATAGTGTATGTAAACGTGTATTTTGAATGAAGACATTGCATGTAATTAGAACGCATGTGGACATGGAAGGTCCATGACCAGGGGTCGATACGTGACGAGGTCATAGTGAGAATGTGTTGTCATATCATACTGTTTTTTCTTGTAATTTTATGATTGTTATTTTTGTTTACACTCTACACCTTACATCTATCGCATGTCGGACCATAAAAGAGATACTTCCTCTGTCTTTTTGACGTCTCTGACTGTTTGACGGTATAATAAGCCTACACAGAACAATGTAAGCTAACAACTTACCTAATTAATGACTAACCTGTGACTTTCCACAAAAACAGCGCATGTCCAAGGATATATGTCATTTTCTCTTTCTTTATTATTATATACACATATTTACATTTTATAAATGACACAAATCACCACAATAGTTTGGTTTAAAGTGATAAAATCTAAAGCATCTAAGACACTGGTCAGTGGGCACTGCAGTCCAAGTGCAGCGTGCAAAAGGCTTATTAAATGTAAAGCTGTACTTAGTAGTAAAATAAGAAAACATAAAAGTAAAAATAAAATATCTATAAAAAGACCTCCACTTGTATTTACTCACACAATCTGTTGTCTAAAATCATACTGCATATTACATTCAGAGCCATCTATCTATTTATACAGTATATCTCTGAACAATTTAATAAGTAAAAAAATCAAAATAAAACATAATAATAGGCAAATACATTTCTTCAACTGTGTGAATTGTAAAATTGAAGAACGTAAGAAAAGCAACAAAACACAAAAAATGTTTGATTATTCAGACTGTGAATGGTGATTTCAAATTAACTGTAAATGTGCCTTTACATTTTTGTT
Organism: Epinephelus moara; assembly: GCF_006386435.1. Classification (NCBI taxonomy): domain Eukaryota; kingdom Metazoa; phylum Chordata; class Actinopteri; order Perciformes; family Serranidae; genus Epinephelus; species Epinephelus moara. Next base: position 23,788,740 of record NC_065522.1, on the reverse strand, counting down.
TAATCAAATTTCCATTACATTGTATCACAGACTGATGCTGTAAATCAAAACCAAATATAAAACCCACTCTCATTAAACCTTTTACATTTGCTGCTCTTTCCACAGAAACAATCCTGCGGAAAACAGGATGTGATGCATTTCCATTTCCAAAAATAATTGAATACACTAATCAACCAAAAGAGTGCTACCAACAGACACTCAAACTAAAAAAAAAAATACATTATTACAGCACTGTTCATACTGTCTGACTGCTAACTGATCTTAGTCAAGTAGAGGGCAACACTGTCAGGCGTAAATAAGGATAAATAAACTACAATATAGCCTCTACGAGTTTCAAACATAGTTTAAATTCATGTCTACAAAAACATGGATGCTATACAGCTTCAAGGTTAGTGACATGTATTGTGAGGTCACAGTGACCTCGACCTTTGACCTTCAACCACCAAAATCTAATCAGTTCATTGTTGACTCCGAGTGGACGTTTGTGGCGTTCTTGAGATATTGTGTTCACTAGAATGGTACGGACAGACAGCCCGAAACAATACGCCACAGCTATTTCCAGCCGGGGCAGGAAACCTAAAAATACAATGTCTTAATCTGACTTTGAAGTCTGATCTGCATTTTTTCGTCTTCTCTGAAAAAAAGCCAAACAGCCAACAGTTTTGCGTTTCTTTTTTGCCTTTCTGTTTTGCTTCAGAGGGGAAGAGCTACGCCAAAATCGAGTTTTCTTCTTACCTGTTTTTTGCAGTGCATATTGTATTCCAGCTTGTGCTTGCGCGTCAGACATTTGTTTGGTACTATGTCTCTCTGGCTTTGGCAAAGGTGAGTCATTCAGATTTAAACTGCAAACACCCTCTGACAAATGGGCCTTTGCATCTGTTTTTGGATCAGATTTTCTTTTGACATTTCCTTCATCATATTTTACCACACTCTTACTGCAGTCTTGTGAGGCTACTTCTACAGTTGCTATGTTCATTGTCTCTCTGTGACTTTGAACACCACAATTGGTTTCCTTGAATTCTTCCTCAATTCTCTTCACATAATATATTTTATGTTTCTGCTCTGAACCACGCCCTTCCTTCATTGTGTATTCATTAGATCCAGTTCTTGCTTGTGGATGAGACTTCTCAACACTGCCAACTCCCTCTGTCAACCTACTGCTACCTGCCGATCGCTCTCGTCTACGAGAAGAGTCCGCTCTTGTTTGATTATGTTCCTTATCTCCTTTCTTTTCCTGCTCCTTGGCTTGTTTTGCTGCAACAACATCTTTAGGTGTTGTATGTGTAACATGCTCCGATCTGTTCTGTCTGACAGACTCTGATCCTCTCTCTATATCTTCACAGGGTTGAGGTTTTCTCATGGATGTTTCTCTCATTTGTGCGTATTTATCATCTCCTCTGCTTCGTTCCTCTCCCCTAACATCCCTTTTATGCTCTCTCTGTTGCTCAGGACTTTGATAAAACCTGCTACTAATTCTTCGTCTACACCCCTGATCCTGTTTTGGCATGTTCTGTTGACTATCACCAACTCTTGTATTGTTTAGATCGCAGAGGTCATATATCGTCAAAAGTTTTTCTTCCCCTGATTTTCTTTTCTTGTCGACGTCATAATCTATTTCCATCCTGTCCCTATCGCCCTGTCTGTCTGCACTAACACGTTTCAGGTAATCTTGTTCAACATCCTGTGTACCCTCCAGATCTCCATGCGTGTCCTTTCTAACATCAAATTCCTTGTCCTCATGATGCTCTGCATCCCTGTTGAGGTGTTTTGCTGAGGCTTTCTCTCTCCATTCTGACTGTTCATTACCTTCCATCTCTCTATCCTTGTCTCTGTTTACATCCACCACCATCCTGTCTTCATCTCTCTGCATGTCTACACAAACTTGTTGAGGATCATCACATCTCACATGCCTGTTGCTGGATTCCTGTTTATACCTCTCATATGACGGGTCATGTATGTCAGCAACCTCCAGACTCTCCTGGTGTCTAACACCATCTACTCCTATAGTGTTACTGTCCCAGTCGTCAACACTCTCTTCAAGTTGAGTTTCTCTTAATGAGGTTCCTCTCTTTTCTGCCTGGTCATCAGACTCTGCATTTCCTCTTATGTCCTCCTCATCATCTGTCACAACTTTCCTGTCATATTTCTGTTTTTCGGCATGAGCGTCTTGAGGATGATACCTCAGGTCTTTCCTTTCCTCATCACACTCCTGTTGACTGTATGATAAGCTCTGCCTCACATTAACTCCCTGACCCTCTACACTGATGCTGTAAGGTACTCCTGATGGCTTTGCTCCTCTAACCCCAGGAGTGATATCTTTAATTCCTGCTTCTTCATTTGTGTTGATGGAAAGAGTCACTGCAGGTTCATTACTCACGCCCTCTACCACCTCAACATTCTCTATCCTTCTCATCTCAATAACATCTTGACACGGGTAATAGATTTCAGTGTCAGCTGGTGGGAAGCCTCCAGGAGTGGACACCTCTGTGATGTCTTGAGGGCAAGTATCAGCAGCATGCACTGGGAGGTAGGTATAAAATAAAGTCAGAGAAAGTACCAAACAATTTAAAGAAGTCATCAGTAAAAATAATGAACTTGTTTGTCATCTTACCTTTCTTCTTCCTGTAAAAAAGAAGATAAGCGCTGCTGGATCTAGTGAGAGAAATGTGCGAAAGAGAATATGGTCATTTTCAGATACAGCAAAATGCTTTTTTTAATAGAGGGGCTTTCTGTTGTGCATCCTCACATGCACACACATGAACAAAGGTAACTCATAGGTGTTATTGTGCAGACACTTGTGTTCTGGTGCATGCATAAGCCTGTTTGACTACATCCACAGATACTGGGAAATACATGTATATATATATCATATTTATGTCTATTGTTCTCTCTTCTCAAACTCAATCAAGAAAAAATCACTACAGTAAGGACTACAACTTACTTTTCAAAGTTATCCACCTGGAATGGCTGGTAATCACGCTGTTGATGAAACAAAAAACCAAACATAAAATGATGAATCAAGTTTTGCACTGTATATACTGTCATCGACACTGGGGTTTAAGTAATCAGTCTTACCAATGTGACCCTTGAATCATTGAAGTTATACCATTTATCATCATCTTGAGATTTGATCGTTGCTGTGTAATGCCCACTTCTAAGATCTCCAGAATGGTCCACAACCGCATACAGTTCATACGTCTGATTCTGATCACCAGTGGAAAACATTAAAAACATTATTATCAGGAATGAAAAAAGAAACATGTCGTGATAGCAGAATATACTGTATTCATACCCCAGGTATCTGTAGTGTGTAGGGCACAGCCACAGTGCAGTTGATTTTTACATATGCCATGTATTGGTAGTCAAACTCAAACCTCTTCAGCAGCAGCATCAAAACCTCTGGATGATCCTTTATTGCACATTTCTAAAAGAAAGTTCCATCTTGTTAAAATGCACACAGTGAACTCTTATGGACACTCTTAATGTGAGTTAATGTGCACAAATCAGAGACACGTTTTCTCATTACTCACAATCTTAGCATCAGATTTGTCATCACACCCGTCACAGTACATCTGGTTTTCTCCGCTGAGATCTGAATCTCGGAAAAACTCCTCAATACCATTCACCTGATGAAATGCAGTTGTGTCATTTGTGACTGAAATGGACTCTGTGACAGATGTCTTGCAACCCAATCGCTGGAATAAATGTTGGTATTGTACATACTATCTGCAAACCACGAATATGTTACATTTGTGCATTTCATATGTGTCAAAAATGTACATTTCAATTTTCAATTTCACATTGTGGCAATACTATGACTGACATGTGTTTAGGTTACAGCACACAAACCACTTGGGGTTACAAAAACATAATGTTTTAGCTCAATATATCTGGTTTGCATTTATATGCTACGAACACAGCTGGACATGTTCCAAACTCTTATCTCAAAAGACACCATTTGGCTTCCAAAAAATGTGGCTCAACATGTCCTGAACTCTCGTTAACAAACACCCACTTTTGTGTCTACAAACACGGCTGGAAATGTATAGAACTCCTGTTAAAAATACCCGCTATGTTGCTAAAATGTACTGAACTCTCATTAAAAAATACCCACTTTTGTCGCTACAAACAGGGCTGGAAATATCCCAAACTTTATGTAAAAAATATCCACTTTTTGTTGCTACAAACACAGCTGGAAATGTCCTGAACTTCTGTTATGAAACACATGCTTTTTGTTGCTACAAACATGGCTGAAAATGTCCTGAACTGTCGTAAATACCCACTTTTGTTGCTACAAATAGGCCTGGAAATATCTCGACCTCTCATTAAAAGATACCTGCTTTTGTCGCTACAAACACGGTGGAAAATGTCCTGAACTCTCAATAAAAATACCTGTTTTTCATCGCTACAAACACGGCTTGAAATGTCCTTAACTTTCGTTAAAAAATATGCACATCTGTTGCTACAAACATGGTTGGACATGTCTCAAACTCTCATTAAAAATAACCCGCTTTTGTTGCTACAAACTCAGCTGGAAATGTCCCGATCTCTCATTAAAAAATACCCACTTTTGTCACTACAAACATGGATGAACATGTTCTAGTTCTTGTTAAAATTGCCCCTTTTTGTGTCTACAAACACAGTTGGACATGTCCCGAACTCACCTGGGTTTCAACATCTGCCATCCCCTCCTCCCGCTGATGAGAAACTCAGCTCATACAGATGCAATCTGAACTAAGTCATAACAATGGAACCCACAAATATAACATATTAATCATGGTTTGCAGAACTGTACAATGCCTAATGAGAGTAAAGCATTCATTAATGTCTTCTCAATGAGTTTCTGATATACCACAAATTCATGTTAATGGTGTTTCACTAGATATCTCCTGGCAACAAAAATGTGTCACAGTTTGCAGGGCCTGAGATTCTTACCACGCTGTAGTCGTCACTGTAGGACTCCACCAATTCAAGAGGAAGATGCCAAAACGCTCCATCAGATTCCGTCCCATTATGACATGTAGAACATTCAGTCATGCGCGTCAACTGTCCACGAAAGATCTGAAAGCACACAAGAACACAGACTGGTCAACATGTATTTTTCATTTAATGCACAGAATCTCTTTGATGATGTCTTCTTTACCTTTGATGCCTCAGGACTGGTCAGACCTAAAATCTTCTCAAAGCACTCGGCAGCATCTTGCTGTTCATACACTGAAGGGGGGAGAGCAGAAATCAATGTGCATGTCTCGTGCACACACAGCCTTTCAAATGCTTTGTTGTTCTTTGTGTCAACACATACTGTACCTCTCTTGATGCCCAGCGTGTTCGTGATTTTAAAGGTGTAGGCTTCATGTTGTTCCAAGTCATCAAACAAGGGTGTAAGATGACAATCAATACACTCGGTGTCAGGATTTTCCTGCTTGTGCCTACAGAGTTAAGACACAGTGGTCATGAAAGGTACAAAGGTGCACTGCAGCCTAAATGAATTTAAATGCATTATGAAGTTGGACTTTGAAACTAACTGTTTTACAGCTTCTCTGAAGTCGTCAGTCATGAACAGCACCTGCAGCACACTGTTCAGGTAACATGTTGCTCCCTGGTTTAACAGGCCATGGTACTTAATGGCTGCTGGGAGGAGAACATCAGTAATAATGCATGTACATGTCACAGCAGTACTGTGGATGATAAACACAGCATGTATCTTACCTGGAGAGGAGGACGTTTGGTAGAAATACTGACCAACATTTCCCCAGTTATTATACATGTTGATTCCTGTCTCACTGTTGTATCAGTCCACTTCTGCACCACTGGCTGCAATGACAATGTTGACAATGAATCAATCGCACCTGTTTAGGAACACAAATGCAGAAAAATATACGCCATACCTTCAGATGAACGAGTCATGGGGACTGTCGGACAACAAGTCCTTCTCTCTGTAACGAGCTGCACCCTATTCCTGTAAATCACCCACATCCCTCGGCATACTTTCTCTTTCACTTATCACAACATACGAACCTGCAGGAATGCTGCATTCAGGGTGTGTCGGAAATCTTGCCATTTATTAACAGACTGCTCACATGACTAACAAGGACATTTAATTTTACTATGCAAGTAGCTCTTTACTGATCTAGTTATAAAATAAATCATAAGCCATCAGCTGTCTTCTCTTAATGCTTCACAGGAGGACGTGAACGCAACTTAAGGATGTTTTGCATATTACAAAATCCCTATGAGCACACCACATGAAGTGAATTTTGATTTATGTGACCATGTATTTAGACAGACCCATGGCGGATGTGGTGCTGAACAGGGGCGTCTCTAGGATTTGAGGACACTGGGGGCCTCGCCTGGATCTCTGTACGGGGGACGGGGGAATTTATTTTATGAACAAGCTGTATTTGCTTTTTTAAAAATGCACTCTGGCAACTTTGTTTAATTTTATTGTCCAGATTAATCAGTCCCTCCATTGCGATCGCAATAATTAACACAAATTCAGGGCGTGGGTAGCGTAGTGGATAGTGCCGGCACCCCATGTATAGAGGTGATGCCTCGCTGCAGCGGTCGCAGGTTTGACTCCAGCTTGCGACCCTTTGCTGCATGTCAACCCCCACTCTCTATCTCTCGCCCCATTTCACTCTGTCCTGTTCATTAAAAGGCAAAAAGCCCAAAACATAATCTTTTAAAAAAAAATAATAATAATAATTATTAACGCAAATTCAACAGAAGTCCGCAATATTTGCGGGGGTTTGCAATTTTTCAGAAGTCCTGCGATTTTTCTGTGATTTTTCTGCGTTGACCGAAAGTCGACACGCACGCGACGTCATTTCAAACGTCATCAGGCGTGTCATCAAATGTGCTAATGGCATTGCAGTATGGAGAAATGCTCTGTATTGACATAAGAATTTGCACTGTTTAAATGCAGACAATATGTGCTGAATGTATTAAAATGTTATGTTTACAGAAGATGTAGCTTACATGTTGTTTTACAGTCACATTGTCTGGTTTGAGAGCTACAATATTCACTCAGGATTGTTTGCAACATTATTGGAGTCCATGTTTTGAAACTAATTAAATAAAACTAAAGAAGAGAACTATAAAAAACATTTGCAGCTATTTTTGTAATATTAAGTATGATTATCATAGCAAGTGATTACATGACTTATTTTTTTGGAGGTAGTAATTTAAAAAAAAATATTTTTTTTTCTCCTTTTGTCATTTGCCGCAATTTCCCACAAAAAATCACATAAAAATGCCGCATTTTTTGACAAAATTGGCGGCAAATTCAAGGTTGTTTTTTTTTGTCGGACTGATTATTTATAAATTGTAAAGTAAGAAATATAAGCAGCTGTTAGTAATTAGTACTGAGAAGAAACAGATTTTTTTTTTATTGACGACAGTTGGAAAAATAGTTAAATGTATTTATGTTAACAAGTCTGAGGTACTTTTACTTCAGTGCTTCCATTTTATGATACTTTACCCTTACTCTCAGACTAATAACACACAATACAGCCTAATCAACGACTGAAATCATGACGTTTTATCATACATTCAAATATCCAGCAGTATATGTATGTACCTCTACCAGCTGCAACATTAAAGTGCATCACTCATTATAATCCAGTATGAATCTGAAATGGGCCCTTTTATGATTACTTTTACTTTTGGCAGTTGAAATATTTTGATGCTAATGCTCTATTGATTAAATTAATTCATTAATGAATGCTCTATTTTTTATCACAAGGCCTATTTTTTTTTTATTTGCAATATAGCCTATATATAGCCTGTACAGATCTGGGGCTATTGATAAATCATTCAGGGCTAAAGCCTTGGACGACGAGGCCTAACGACGCCACTGGTGAAAGAATTAATTTTACAGATGGGATCACTTCTGTTTATTGCATTGTTGTTGACTCTAAGTGGCCCCGCAGGGACCCATGGTTGACTTTGTTCATCAGTCAGGGACCCTGATGGTCAGGGATTAAAGCTATTTGTCAGACACATCAGTGAGGCCTATTTACATAATACTTTAACCCCACTGCATTTCAAAGGCAAATATCGTACTTCTTAGTCCACTACATTTATCTGACACTTTTTCCATAGCCTAAAAAGCACATGCTGTGCCTTAATGATAAGATACAGTACTATAATAGGCTACTAATCTACTTAGTAGTATTAGAAGTATCCACAACTGGCTCCACATTGATGAATTACAACATTAAAATGTTCTTATATTATCATTGGTGATTAAAACGGAACAAAATTATGAAAGCATAACGTGTACTTTTGAAACACTAATGTACTTTTACCTTGGTGACATTGTGAACGCAGGACACTCACTTGTAACCATTGTATCTGTACCAAAGTAAAGGATCCGAGTACTTCTGTACGCTTGCCCTCTAAAATAGTGGTGCACACTTGAGAGTTGAGACATTACAAATACTTGATTTTATTTCGTACAAATGATCATCGCAATAAAACAGGCAACACAGTAATGATTTAAAACTTGTAAACAAAGTTGTCAAGAGTAAATATATATGAAGCAGCAGTGGCAGTGGAAGCAGCAGAAGGAGATGGTCTCTGTCAAACTGTCAGTCCTCCAGGAACCTTCAACACCATTAAGATGGTAGACATGTGCTGGACTCCATATTCAGACAGCTTCTCGTTGTCGTCATCCAGGCCCTTGTTGGTGAAGATCAGCCGAATGGCCTCCACCCCTACACACACACACACACACACACACAGAAAGACACAAATTAACACAAGTATAGTCATTCAAACCAAAAGACATACAGCCTGTCACTTTAAAGGTAAATTTACTTGTGAGGTAAGGGAAATGGTGGAGTGACAGGTAGGTCATTGGAATAAGAGCAAATGAAAAGGCAAAAGCTGTACGGTATTGTCATTTGTTATTATTGTCTGTTAGCTAAGTTGTTCATCCAACCCATTCTCATCCCAACTCGCTCATCGCCGCTTGGTCAGTGCAGTGCATGTCCACATACTGAGCTAGCAGGGCCGTGCACAGACATTCTGTGGGGCAGGTGCTCAAATGTTTTCCTTCCATATGTTTTTTTGCCTGCAGAATGCAGAAATGTATCTTGTTTGCTTGCAAAGTGCATCCTTACAGGAGACTTCTATGCGTCTGCCGCCATCAGAGGAAGTCTTGAGGCTGAAGTACATTTGTGCACAGGGATGAGCAGGGGAATGTCTGTCTGACATGTGTCATACTTCATGTTCAATCACAACAACCAGGCTTCAAGTGCGTGCTGCCCTCCTCTCCTCACTTCATTCCCGACTCTTTCATTTACTTCTCCTCCTCTTTCCTTTCCACATAGTCACATGATGCTAACTCTTCTAATCCTGTGCGCTCTTTGCGCACGGCATGTTCACGCAGCACCAAAGCTCATGTCAGATTTGCTTAAATACATTTTCAAAGCCGCGGTATGGGAGATGCAAACAATATTTCCAAATGAGCATTGGTTTATGGAGACACGTGGAAGTGGGAAAGCAGTCCGGCGTGTGTCTCTGCTCGCCACGGGCAGCTGCTGACCCGCAATCAGCCACAGAGGTGGAGGGAGACGGTGTGGTTTTACGCCAGGTGAGCTTTGCTGTTTGATGTGCAAGACAACCGCGTGGTTATGTTTAGGGGAACAAACATTACGGGTTGGCTTTACATTCATATAAGCGAACAACGGCCTCAGGTGAGTGAAGGTCAGGGGGAAGCTTGCCTAGGGCGCTTAATATTCTGGTCTGGCACTGACTGCTGGCTTACATGTGGACATGAAACAGTAATGGATATAGGTTGAAGTTTTAAATCGTTTAAGTGAAAACAAAAACAAGCTCCATCATCGGCTGCACAGCATTTAATGTATAATTATGGCTTACCTTTGTTCGCGGGAATCTTCTCTGCTATCTTGTCTTTAAGCTGCAGCACCGTGATGCTCTTCATCTGCTCCTCCGTGTTGCACAGGTCAATGGTCACCTTCTCCCCTCTGAATCCATGCACCACGACCTGGTAGATTTTTCCCATCTCTGCGCTGTTTTGGTGTTCAGAAGTTGCTGAGCAGCTGTCGGCTCTGCCGCTGAGAAGTGTAATGAGGCTTTAGGGTGTTGTTCAACTGATCAACACACTCTGGCGTAGGTGGGGGGGTTGAAACTACTTTCACTTTCGTCCTAAAGTTGATATCACCATTATCATTATTATTCACAGTATTTATTCTATGTCACTGCTTTAAGTGTTGCTGTGCAGGTGCGCAAGTGTCGTGCACATGATTTCTGAGCCTATCATTTCCTTTACAGCTTTACTGACTGCACTCAAACAGTTCACAACAACAGTCAGTCCTTCCATGAACTCAAAAAGCCTCGCAATTCCACATTTTGGTCACTGTGGAGTTTGTCCACTATAGTCTGCATCATGATGTCCGAGCAGCATTTCCACACAGAACCATAAAACTGCAAGCGGTGCTGAGATGATTACTGGAAATCACCTGACATTCCAGCAGTGTTTGTCATCAGACCAAAGAATCTTGTGAAACAGGTGGTTGGCATATAAGAAACTGCCGTGAAACAGTGTATTAATCTTATTCAAACTAATACGGAACACTTGATTTTTGATTTTTTGGGAGTTTATGTTCAAATTCAAAACAATGCAGTAACAAAAACAATTTCTACAAATAGAGACATGAATCAAAGCTGCCCTTGAGTATGCTGGAATTAAATAAATCCTAAATAAATTCTATTCTTTGTCAATAAAACTGAATGTGAATTCAAATAAACACAAGAAATGTGTGCTCTAATTTTCTTGTCACTGCATGCACGTGACTTCTTGTAAAAGCCAGAGAGGAGGAAAAGTGAAAGTAATAAAACAAAAACAACAAAACTTGGTGGAGTCAAAGAAGTTGACGCAACAGCCAGCCTCTGAGTTTCTCATTTCCAGAGTGCAGAGAGGAGGAGAAGTTAGTCGACGGAGGACAGAGGAGCTGATCTGAAGCACGATGAGTACACAGGGTCAAGAGGAGAAAAGATACGACCCCAAAGACACAACTCTGAAGTTTGTCAACAGACCGGATGATCTGGATCCACTGCGTAAGCAAACACAATGGTTTAATTCATTCATATTGTTACACTGTGCAGTATCCTCATGTGTCTGTGTTGTCCAGCCAATTAAAGGAGCTGCATGCATTATGTTTGGCTTTGTTGATATGTAACAAGAAAGTAATATGTGAGACTTCTGTGATGGTGAGTTCAATGTCTGCTCTACTTGTTGCATCTCAGCTCCAGAGGAGGGAGACAAATGTCTCCGAGCAGAGATGTCCTGTGGTCACGCTGTCACTCCAGAGTCTCTCACTGGGTGGTGTCGCAGCCTGCTGGATCAGGTACTTTCCACCATGTTTACTGACAGCGTCTATGCCTCCATGTTAGATAAGTTAATTTCCAACCTGTATCCCAAGAATTACTTTCCAGCTGTTTCCGACACTGCATTTAACCACCAGTAAGCACTGAGCCCTTCTTTTTATTGTCTTATTAATGTTTTATTTTGTCACATATTTCCTTCAGATTAGTACTTTTCCTTAAAGTTTATTTAGGTTGTTTCATTTTTGCCAATTAAGAGGTGGAAATGGGATCCAAACCTAAATTTGTTACTTATTGTTAACATAAATCAATGTATTATTATGAATAACACCTTTCTTAGGTTAACACAATCCAATCACCAGATTAAATGTTGGCATTGTATGTTTCTGCAAACCCCCAGTGGATGGACATATCCCAAGCTCTCATTAAAAAACACACATTTTTGTCACTACAAACATGGCTGGAAATGTCCGGACATCTCGTTAAAATAACCTGCTTTTGTCGGTACAAAAAGGGTTGAAAATGTCCCGATCTCTCATGAAAAACACCTGCTTTTGTCACTAAAAACGTAGCTGAACACGTCCCGAACTCTTGTTAAAAAACACCCGATTTTAACACGTCCCGAACTCTTGTTAAAAAACACCCGATTTTGTTGCTAGAAACAAAGCTGAACACGTCCTGAACTCATGTTAAAAAACACCTGCTTTTGTCACTAAAAACCTAGCTGAACACGTCCCGAACTCTTGTTAAAAAACACCCGATTTTGTTGCTAGAAACAAAGCTGAACACGTCCCGAACTCTTGTTAAAAAACACCCGATTTTGTTGCTATAAACCTAGCTGAACACGTCCCGAACTCTTGTTAAAAAACACCCGATTTTGTTGCTAGAAACAAAGCTGAACACGTCCCAAACTCATGTTAAAAAACACCTGCTTTTGTCACTACAAAAACTCACTTAGATACACCAGCTTTTATTGGTCTCAGACAGTGGTCAGCTACTGTTTGGTGCTTGGCAGGCATCTCGTCATGGCGTCATACCATTCACCATCCCCTCACTTTCCTGTTGCTAAAAACCTAGCTGGACACGTCCCGAACTCTTGTTAAAAAAACACCCAATTTTGTTGCTAGAAACACAGCTGGATACACCCTGATCTCTCATTAAAAACACTCGCTTTTGTCACTACACACACAGTTGGACATGTCCTAAACTGTCTTTAAATACACCTACTTTAACTGATCTCAAACACTGGTCAGCTTTGGTGCTTGGCAGTAATCTTGTCATGACGTCATGCCATCCACCATCCCCTCATCCACCTGATGAGACACTCAGTTCATACATGTAATCTGAACTACGTCATATGTAGGAAACGTACAGATGTCACATGTCCCTGGTCTGCAGAAACATACAATGCCAACATTTTATTCTGGCGACTGGCCAGAGTTTTCATACAAATGATGCTCAGCTCCCCAGATAGTTTTCACCACATATTGAACTGGCAATATAACACAACCTCTCCTTTTAATTTCAGGGCCAGTACAAATTTAAGTGCCCTGCTTTAAAGGACGGCACCCTGCAGAAGTGTGATAAAGAGTGGTCTTATCAAGAGGTGCGCAGGCTGGCAGTGCTGACAGCTGAAGAGATGCAGTACTTTGAAGAGAAAATGGCGCTTCTGGCTGCCACAGAATACTGTGATTTTAAAGAAGTGAGTGCCCTGGTGTTCAAAAAATGTTCAGCAGAGATAGTTTCTCTTTGCAACATCCAGCAATAAGCAGATAACAGAAATAACTTACAGGAGTTGAAGGAAGAATTTAGGGGAAATGCTTATTTGCTGTCTTGCACACTTAGACGAGGAGATTGTAACAAACTCAACAAGAATGCCAATAAGCGTACATTCTTAAATGCCAAACCTTTCCCTAAAAGTTTCTCGCTCCCTTTCCAACAGTGTCCTGGGTGCAAAACCTACGTGGAGAGAAAAAACCCGAGTAACCTCAGCGTGCGTTGCACAGTCTGCACAGAAGACAACAAGACAGCTTACGAGTTCTGCTGGCAGTGTCTGAAGCTGTGGAAAGGTGCGGCTCCACGCTCTGACCGCTGCGACAACGACGGCTGCATCAACCTCGACCTCGAGGCCCTCAAGAACTGTGGCACCACCAACCTCAGTCAGGTGCAAGGGGTCGACGCCTGTCCCTCACTCCGGGCCTGTCCCACCTGTGGCTTGAAGGTGGCGCATGACACAACGGGCTGTAAGAACATCATCTGTCCTCGCTGTCAGATTGAGTTCTGCTTTGTGTGCCTGAAGCTCACTCCTGAGTGCCTGAAGACGAGCTCTTACTTCATCCCCTGCAGTGGTGGTGTGGCTCCCATACAAACCTCCATACCTGTGTGGCACAGAAACTAAGAGAGAATTTGCACACATTAAGTTCTTGTGATGTAGCTTGCTGCCTTCCTCTGTCACGCTATGCTGTACGTTTCCTGTTGGATTTCATCGTTTGATTACAATATTCTCTTTGCAACTGAAGCCGAAAGTGTAGCCATATAGACGTATAGACGTAGTAAAAATATGTGCTGCATTTTCTCGTATACTGCACTGTTTCTGATGTTGCCTCTGAAGGTTGCTGTCTTAGAATATTGATCTCTGCTCAATAACAGTTCATCATTGTCAACTGCATCACGTAATAAAGTTTACCTTTACACGAACGCAGAATGGTTTGATGTCTAACATGCATGTGAATACAACTTTTGCCCATGTAGGCATGAAAGTGTAATACCTGTATTGATCTAAAGACGGGCTTAGGCGCCATCTAGAGGTCAATCTCAAATATAACACTGAACAATGATGCTGATGACAAGTTGTACCTCTGGAGAAGTGCAGATCAATTTCCTTTGTCTTGTGCTGCGTTCAGATGCCTTTCACAAGTCATTACAAGGCTGCTCTTAAGACAGCCACCTTGTCCCTGTCATTCAGAAACTTCATTATCATTGTTCGCGCGGGAGCGCCAGGCTCTCATCGCTGGCCAACACGGTGAGATCTCTCCAGTGAAAACCCACCAGGCGCTCTGAGCCGCAGTGCCTTCAGTATCCACTTTTCGAGAAATGAGCAGGCGTAGTCCCCCTCCGCCTTCTCTGGTAGATAAACCAGCCTCAGGTTTGAGCGTCTGGACCGTGCTTCAAGGTCTATAATTTGTCTTGGAGCTCCTTTTTCTTATCCTCCAGTGACCGAACTTTAGCATGGAGGCTAACAACATCATATTCAGTGTTGGAAATAAAGACGTCCGTGTTTGCATTGGCTCTGTACACTCTCTCAAATCTGTTTGAGAAATCTGTTTTTAAGTCTTTGATAGCACTGAGAATCAAACAGATCTCCGCTGCTTGAAGCAGCCTCCTCTGGCATGTCATTAGCTTTAGTGCTAGCTTTGCAGCTAATCTCAGCTGAGCTGTAGTCTGATATCCTTGTTCGCGGACTTTTTGCACGATGTCTGCTATTTTTTTCCGGTGCAGACGAAATCGGAGTGTTGTAGAGATGATGTAGCAGCTTTACAGCCGCAACAAATAAGGACTATAACAGGATTTACTTAAGTGTAGCGGAGAGGAGAGAAATACGTCCGTCTAGTGCGCTGCCTTTACAGTATTTAGAAAATTATTTAAAATAAGCCAGGGAGAAATGTCCAAAAAATGTCACAACATCAACGAACACCAGTGACCACTCGGTGAGTTTCATGGCTTTGAAAACGAACGTTTAGGGTGGTTTTAGGACAGGTTCACACATGGCCATAGACAGCAGTGTTAAGCCAGGTAGCAGAAAGCCAAATTCTCAGAAAAGGAGCAATCGTCAAAATGTTGGTTTTTAACCACTCCATTTCATCATAAACAACCCAGAAATGGGGCTCAAAGTGCAAAATCCTGGACTTCTCTTTTAAACTAACCACTATGACACTTGTGCTGCTGAAAAAGCGCAGCTCTGGTTTGCTATTCAAATGGGTGTCAGAAGGAAATGGATATATCCAGAGTAGGTTTACATGAACGTGATGTTTTCCATACTTCGGTTTTTGCCCTCCTTGTCACCCTTTCCACCAACTTTGATTTTTAGACTCGGTTTCTAGAATTCCTGACGTGTTGGATTCCACAGTCTGACAGCAGAGCGTTTCCATCCAGGAATCTGCCGTTGAAGAAGAGAATAATGCAGGAGTGAGCTACACACACACACACACACACACACACATGCACACACACACGTAATGTAAACCAGGCACTGACAACATTTCTCCAAAATAAATCCCAAATATATCATTTACAATTCTTAAAAAGCGACATTAATTTGCTCTTCTTAGACCTGCAGCTGTAGCCAAGGCCTACTACATGTATTGGCAACCGTCTGAGGGAATGTTCTTTATCATTTAGCAGAGGTGTGACTTTAGGTTTTTTCCAACACTTAGGGCGGGCTCTTATAGTTAGGGCTGGCTCAGGCTTGCCTTGGACCAGCTCCTAGTTAGGCTGACATAAGCCTAGTCTGCTGGGGGACCTCCTTTAATACACCGAGCACCTTTTCTCCTAAGTTTGATTGAATGTGTTTGATAAAGCTCGTACTTAGGGCTGGCTCTTATAGTTAGGGCTGGCTCAGGCTTGCCTTGGACCAGCCCCTAGTTAGGCTTACATAGGTCTAGTCTGTCTCTCCTAAGTTTGCGAAAAGGTGGTTCTTCCTCATTTGATAAAATTCACGTCTTATTACTGCATCTCGCTAACTCGGCTTCTTCTCCGGAGCCTTTGTGCTCCACTGTCTTGCAGGTTAACTCATATCGCAGCGGTGCCTGGGTGGTGTGATATGTGTGGTTGTGCTGCTGCCGTGGTCCTGCCAGATGCCTCCTGCTGCCATCATTAGTCATACTTCTACTGTTATTATACACACATGATCATTATTGTCACATATACTATCAAATATTAACATATACTTACAACATATTGCACCACAATAACCGTAATTATTATTATAATATTATTACTTTCATTAATGTTGTTGTAAGCTACTGTCATTACCGTCTGTCCTGCATCCCTCTCTGTCTCTCTGTCTCTCTTCATGTATCATTTTGTATACGGATTACTGTTTATGTATTATGTTGATCTGTTCTGTACGTCATCTATTGCACGTCTGTCCGTCGAAGAGGGATCCCTCCTCAATTGCTCATCCTGAGGTTTCTACGTATGCTGTAAAGCCCTGTGAGGCAAATTGTGATTTGTGATATTGGGCTTTATAAATACAACTGAATTGAAAATGTAATTGATGTGTGTCTGAATTTCATGAGAGCCTGGAGACAAGAGGTGCATATATGTGAACACATTTCCTGTATGTTGGACAGAATTAAATAACAGCTACATATTAACATTTATCCACAT
Organism: Epinephelus moara; assembly: GCF_006386435.1. Lineage (NCBI taxonomy): Eukaryota > Metazoa > Chordata > Actinopteri > Perciformes > Serranidae > Epinephelus > Epinephelus moara. The sequence continues at coordinate 23,772,000 of NC_065522.1, read as the reverse complement.
GCAGTATAAAATATTAAATACATAGTTTACATGTAGTAGCATAGTTGAATATTGGTCAATTTTGCCCCTTTAGGTATGTTAAGTGTAACACCTGCATGATGATACTTGTGTTGATGTATAATGGAGGTGTAGCACCATCTAGAGGTCAATCCAAAAATTACACTGAGCAAAGATGACTGACGGCAGGTCTTATTACTGGGCAAGAGCTTTAATATGCAACAGAGACAGAAAAAAATCAACAAAAATGAAACATTTGTCAACATTTCTTTACATTTTATGACTAAAACAACCTATACACACAATGACACATCACAAGCATCTTTAAAAACACTTTTAGAGTTAGGGGAAACATTTCAGAGTTTTTACCCAGCGTTGTCCAATGGCCGCAAAGTATTTATTAACAAACAATCTGTTTTTAAATGGGTCACTACATATGATTTGAGTGTGCTGATAAAAAGTTTTCTGCCACAACAACAGTTAAAGAGTAAAAGACAAACAAAAATAAGTCATAAAACATGGTTCAACTCAGATCATCCCCAAACAACTGTTTAAAAAATATTCTGATTCTCTAACATCCAAATACTGATAAGTTACTCAGGTCCGTACTTCTAGTTTGTCCGACTGGAATCCTGAGGAAACAACCTGGAGCTGGTTTGGGGCCCTCCTCATTGTAATGTGTTGCCATTCCACATAGCACTGAGCCAGTTTGTGTATTGTAAATATAAGTTTAAGCAAACATCTTGTACAAACCAGCATGTAAAGACTAAAGATCTATTAGCAGCAACATTCAGTCACATTTATTTCTCAGTAACTGAAACAGACTACTTTTATTTTGTATTTTAATTACATGTGACAAGTTAGGCTAGTTACTAGTTACTCCCGAACACTTATAACAATACTATTTAAATACAATTATTAATCCACAGTAACTGTGACAATAGTCTGAAAAATCTTCTATACTCAGGATCAGGTTTGTTTTTACACTGAAATCACAGCAGAGTGTCTTTGAGCTAACTGTTTGGGCACCTGTGCAGCTCTGGTGTGATGTTAAAATGTGTCCCAGTAGGGAACAGATATGCCCACAGGAGTATTAAAAAAACCTGACAGTTTCCATACTTCGGTTTTTTCCATCCTTGTCACCCATTCCTACTAAGCTTCTCCTTGGAGGCGGTCTTCCCCCTCCCCCACCCTGTAATATTTGAACCACACAAATGTCTGACATGTGACTGATTCCATACTCTGACAGCAGAGCGGGTTCTTGCACAGACCCGTCACAAGACATTAGCCTGAAATCTGGAAACACACAGGATACAGGAGCACATACAGAGTGTGAGAGAGAATCAACAGGCACTGACAACACTTTTCAAAAGAAATCAACAAAGGTCATTAAGAAATTTGATTTTTAATTTGCTCTTCTTGGACCTGCAGTCGTGGGTTACTACACCACCCCACGCAAAACCGACTTGCACAGAACTTTGGTTTAACAGACAACAACATCAATAATAATAATAATAATAATAATAATAATAATAATAATAAACAAAGTGGCTGTTTCAATCATAAACAAATGTAGGTCACGTATAACCCAAAGTGATGTTACCTGATGGGTGCCAGTGTAAACCAAATTCCTCTGCTATCTTCTCCTTCAGCTGCAGCACTGTGATGCTCCTAAGCTGCTCCTCTGTGTCACACAGGTTGATGATCTGCTTCTCTCCCGTTCCTAAACGCACCTTGAGCTGGATTCCCATGTCTGTGCTGTTGGTGTCGAGTTGCTGCGCTCCTCTCGTCTCTGCCTGCGTGTATAAAGGTGATAATGCACGTCATTAAATATCTATTATGACTTTATAGTTCATTAATATTCCTCCTCGGCATGTGTGTGGTGTTTTTGTGGCACTGTGTGTCACTGTTTGCTAACCGCCTGCCTGAACTAGATCCAAAGCTGGCTCAAGGGTTCAAGGCTATCGGATATTTTTTTTCACCAAGAGCTATTAATGTTCAGATGAGTACTGCAGCACTTTGTAATCTTACTCACTCACATCCATTCTTTCTATACAGCATAACAAGAATCATGAACAGGACTTTGCACTGCTGCAGTCTCATCTTCATCTCCACATTACTTACAGTCCCCCACTCAAACTCCTTTTTGCACTGTATTTTACTGCACTCAATGTTTTGGACTTATCTTGTACTGTATACGCTTTTGACATGATGGATTGACCTGGGCTCATGTGCAACAGGGTTTATGTGCAATATTACCATATATGCCTGGTCACTTCTGTGTGTTGTCATGAGCTTTTTTTAAAATGTTTATTGTGCACCTTTCGTGTCGTCGGTATTGTGTCTTCGTGGTTGCCATGAATTTTAACTCTGTCTTTTGTCGCTCCTTTTCACCACATTTTTACATCAACCTGCCTGTAGGGGTAACAGATGGAAATTATAGCTGCTGCGCAGCAATGGTCGGGCCCGGGCAATTTTAGGCAAAATTAGGCAATTCTGAGCAACACACACACTAAAACAAAGCATATCACAACATAGAAGTTACATCATATAATTATGGCATGCCCTTCAAATTGTGGATGAGTGGCTGAAGTGATCAGACTCATAATATACAAAGGAAAGAAAAAACTCAAGAACAAGAAAGTAAGAATAACATTAACTGCTAGAAATTATGAACAAACTGGTCTGATCTAGCTTAAAGCTAAACATTATCCATGGTGACAAAAATGAAAACATTTTTTTAAAATGTAAAAGTAGCTATTGGATAGACTCTGCATATTGACTGATAGCTTAGCCAAATAAACAGGGAAAAGAGACAAGGGATAACAGGGAAAAGTGTTGATAAAGAGTATTTGTCTTTCCGCGAAACTGCCTGGATCATAATTATTTTAACCTTAGTAGTCTCTAATCCACATAGCATGATGCCTGAATATAGGACTTTCACATTAGAATGTCCGTT
>NC_065522.1:23764885-23768843 GCF_006386435.1 Epinephelus moara | reverse complement strand
ATGAGTTGATTAATCAATGGGGGGGAAAACAATATGATTCGACGATTAGTTGGCTAAAGGAAAAATCTGTCAAATCAGATTTGACTATGAAAATTCTTAGTCAGGGACACCCCTAGTGAACAGCAATATGGTTTCAGATCCAAAAGAACAACTGCACATGCAATAATTTAATTTTTTTGATTCAATAACAGCAGCAATTAAAAATAAAGAATATGCTGTAGGTGTATTTATTGACCTGAAAAAAGCTTTTGACACTGTTGTTCAGAACTTATTATTAAAAAAGTTATTTAAATATGGAATAAGAGGGGTTGCTTTAACATGGGTAAGTAGTTACCTGAAAAATAGAAGTCAATATGTTCATATTTATAACGTCAACTCTAATCTGAAGGATGTCACATGTGGGGTTCCACAGGGATCTATTCTGGGACCATTGCTAATTATATTATACATCAATGAAATATGTGTAATCTCCAAAATAATGAAAACAATATTATTTGCAGATGACACCAACTTATTGTGCTGTGGTAACAACTTGGAACGGCTTCTGGATGATGTGGAAACTGATTTTTAAAAAAAACTAAAGAGTTGGTTTGAATACAATAAACTAACACTGAACTTAAAGCCCCTACAAGGAACTTTCATTTTGAGTTGATTTTGGCGACCCTGTGGACAAAAGCGGTAGTGTTTTGCCGGAATGAAGCCTACATTTCCCATGAGCTCTAGCGCGTATTGCGCCTATTTATAATAGTCACTATTTCATTTCACTACTAGTCAAATGTAAGCAGCTAGGTAAGATGACGTGTGCCGCCTGAGTGCCGTAAATCGTTTCGTCCTGGAAGCGACGGACCCGGACACAGTTTCCTAAAGGTATGGATATACACTATATAGAAATAGCTTATCTTCACACCGATGGTCTCATTTGCTGTTGTAGGTCACGCACAGACATCAGCAGAAACGAGAGACTTTTGCATATCCAGTTAAAAGTTCCTTGTAGCGGCTTTAAGCAAAACTAAATTCTAAATCTAAATCTAAATCGTGCATTGTCCACAAGCAAAAAACTCATAATAAATGGAAAAAAAAATAGAAAGACTATGTCGGAAACCACACATTAATACACATTATATTAAAAATAAAATATCAAAATCAGTAGCAATCCTTTACAAAGTTAAAGATCTCGTGTGTCAAAAGTCATTATACCTTCTGTACTGCTCATTTATACTTCCATACATAACTTACTGTGTAGAGGTGTGGGGGAACACGTACAGTACCAACACCAAACCAATATTTACACTACAAAAAAGAGCGATAAGAATAGTAAACAAAACCACCTACAGTGAACCGTCAAACCCACTCTTTATCAAACTAAAAACACTCAAATTTAAGGATTTAGTCGACCTCAAAACTGCACAGATTATGTATAAAGCTAAAAATCAGAATCTTCAGATAAAAAAAAAAGAAAATATTCAGAATTTGTTCCAAGCAAGAGACAAACACCGTAACTTGAGAGGATCCGACATGTTCAATAAACCCTTGGTAAGAACCAATTTCAAATATCACAGCATCACAGTCAAAGGAGTCAAAATATGGAATGAATGTACAGATGAAATGAAAAACAGCAGCACTTTAAACGAAAAGACTGTTCAAAAACAGTAGATTGCATGAATATGAAGCACAGCTGGCACAGTAAGTATCTTCCTTCCACAGGTATCCAATCCACATTACAACTAAGTTTTCTCATATCACTGACATATAGTCAGAACCAGAAGTATTCCAACTCGCATTTGTGATTGTATTTCTTTGATTATGTATGTATGCATGCTAATATGCATCTCCGAGTCTATATTTAATTGTAGCAACATTACTTGAAATAAGGGGTAGGTCAAGATAAGTGCATCACTTCTACCTACTCCTTTTCAAGTGCTAAATATTTACCTCTGTTACTATGACTGTTTGTTTTTTTTAATTTTGTATGACTGATTACCTTATTAATCACCTACATTTTGTTGTATTTTATTTATGTTCGAAATAAATATAAAAAATAAAAAAAAGAATATAATTGTTCAGGTCCTATAGCTTTTGAAACATCAGTTGTCCCACGTTTTTGAGATGAGCAGTGTTCTGGTAAAATGGGCCACCTGATCAGCACAGCAGCTTGCTCTCCACGCCTGATACGTTGCTGATCCAAGAAGCTATTCTCCCTCCAGTGGTACCTATACACCCTTACCACCTCATCACAACCCTGCTGGCTCTACTGGTCACCCACTACAACAACACACTGTCCCTCTGCCTCGACAAACTGGCTCCCTTAAAAACCCAAACTGTCTCATTCACTCACTCATCTCCCTGGTACACTCCTGAACTCTGTCGCATGAAAGCGCCAGCTTGAAAGACTTTACAAAAAAAACAGTCTCATGAAAGCGCCAGCTTGAAAGACTTTACAAAAAAAACAGTCTCATAGTCCATCTCCATGCCTATACAGACCACCTTTCAAACTACAAAGACGCCCTCACTGCTGCCCGGTCNAGCACCGAACCTGGGGCGACAGAGCCTTCTCCATAGCCGCCCTCTCCCTATACACATCCGTGACTGTCCAAATCCATCCACCTTCAAATCACTCCTCAAAACCCACCTTTTCAAATCCGCTTTTGACCTTTGACATTAGCTTTTCATTCTCTGTTCCTCATGTGCCCTCCTTTTCTTTGTTCTGCACTATGCTTTTGAACCTTGTTTTATATTGTCCTTGTCTTCTGTTTATCTCTTTGCACTAACATGTATGTACTTCTTTTCTTTGGTTTTAAATGTATAGCGTCTTTGAGAGCTGTAAAAGCGCTGTATAAATAAAATGTATTATTATTATCATTATTATTATTAAAAGGAGCCACTCATCTAGAAGTATGGCTGCTTTTTTACAGATTTATCAACCTTATCATTTTCAGGAATTTGTTTCCTGCCAGGCCACTCACTCACCTCACAGTTCCCCTCAGCAGGCTGGATGTGAAGCATTGCCCCACCCACCACAGCAACCATAGACCAATCAATTCAATTGTTTTTTGTCAAGTCCAGTTGTAACAACGATTTGAAATAATGTGCAGCCATTGTCTGTTGGAATTTAAAAAGCTAGGAGGCTCAAACCGTTAATGGGTCATTTTACCTGATGGCTCAATTTAGCTGATATCACCCTGAATAAATCTCCTCTCACCGGATGTGGGCCTCCCCCAGGTAGTCTTAGAACCACAAAAATTGTTGACATGTGTCTGATTCCACACTCTGACAGCAGAGTGGGTTCTTCCAGAGCCTTGTCACCGCAGATTAGGTGGAGATCTGGAAACACACAGGATACAGGAGCACATACAGAGTGTGAGAGAGAATCAACAGGCACTGACAACACTTTTCAAAAGAAATCAACAAAGGTTATTAAAAAATGTGATTTTTAATTTGCTCTTCTTGGACCTGCAGTCGTGGGTTACTACACGACCCCACGCAAAACCGACTTGCACAGAACTTTGGTTTAACAGACAACAACATCAATAATAATAATAATAATAATAATAAACAAAGTGGCTGTTTCAATCATAAACAGATGTAGGTCACGTATAACCCAAAGTGATGTTACCTGATGGGTGCCAGTGTAAACCAAATTCCTCTATTATCTTCTTCTTCAGCTGCAGCCCTGTCATGCTGCTAAGCTGCTTCTTGGTGTCACACAGGTTGATGATCTTCATCTCTCCCGTTATTCCACGCACCGAAAGCTGGATTCCCATGTCTGTGCTGTTGGTGGGGAGTTGCTGCGCTCCTCTCGTCTCTGCCTGCGTGTATAAAGGCGATAATGCACGTCATTAAATATCTATTATGACTTTACAGTTGATTAATATTCTTCCTCGGCATGTGTGTGGTGTTTTTGTGGCACTGTGTGTCACTGTTTGCTAACCGCCTGCCTGAACTAGATCCAAGCTGGCTC
>NC_065522.1:23764546-23764785 GCF_006386435.1 Epinephelus moara | reverse complement strand
TTTTTTTCCACCAAGAGCTATCAATGTTCAGATGAGTACTGCAGCACTTTGTAATCTTACTCACTCACATCCATTCTTTCTATACAGCATAACAAGAATCATGAACAGGACTTTGCACTGCTGCAGTCTCATCTTCATCTCCACATTATTTACAGTCCCCCACTCAAACTCCTTTTTGCACTGTATTTTACTGCACTCAATGTTTTGGACTTATCTTGTACTGTATACGCTTTTGACAT
>NC_065522.1:23758708-23763353 GCF_006386435.1 Epinephelus moara | reverse complement strand
TTTGACTAATGTTTAAATTTGTTTGATGATCTGAAACATTTAAGTGTGGAAAACATGCAAAAAAGTAAGAAATCAGGAAGGGGGCAAACACTTTTTCACACCACTGTATACTCATGTATGTGTTCATTAATATGCATTGTCCCTATTTCAAAACAGGTAAATTGAGTCGATGGTCTTCTTCTCTCCCATTATTCCACGCACCGAAGACCACCAGAGTCCCATGTCTGTGCTGTTGGATGCGAGTTGCTGCGCTCCTCTCGTCTCTGCCTGCGTGTATAAAGGTGATAATGCACGTCATTAAATATCTATTATGTCTTCACAGTTGATCACTATTCCTCCTCGGCATGTGTGTGGTGTTTTACCGGTAAAAGTTGTTGACTCCTTCCTTCTTCACACAATGTTTTGTTTGTACGGGAGTAAATTAAAAGGCTTCACAGCAGTTTCTTGTGCTCGACGTCAAATAACACAGAAACTGATGAGCTGACAAATACTTTCACTTTGATTCTTGAAATTAAAGAGACAGCACCAACACCTCAAAGAAAACTTACCAACTTAAATCTTGTCAGCCTCTCCTGGAAACACTTACTGTAACTCACCCTTCAGACTGGTGGTTTTTAAATCTCTTGGATGTATTCATGTTAAAGGGAAACTTTATGAAGGGATTCAATTATTAAGGATGAATTTCTCATCAGAGATCAATTATTAGGAGGAAACATTCAGTGACATTAAAAACAAAAAGCAATTACAGGTCACACAGAATAGAATTACAATATAAAGTATACTACAGTGGTAACCAGTCATTTACTGTGAATTCACCATTTATATCTGTTGCCCCTTCATAAACCTAAAATATTATTATTATTATTACTATTATTATTAATAAAATAATAAAATAAATAAACAAACAAACAAAAGCATAAAATAAATAAAAATGTACATATTTATTTTGCAGCTTCATCAGTGGTGGGATGTAATAATATCCAAGGTTCTTTGAATATTTCCATTTTCTACCCAACTTCATTTCAGAGGTGAACCCTGGCCTTTACACTCCACTACGTCTATCTGACAGCTGTAGTTTCTTTTCAGCTTATAGTTTTTCATTCTCTTCTTGTCCAGTTAAAACCACACATTTTTAAGTGTTTGGATTTTTAATATTTGTGATGAACTGGTTTAAACAGATGTATTCCAGCTAAATAAACTCTTTGAAACCTCCTCGGCTGACAGCTGACAACAGGGCTGTTTTTCTGACACCACGAAAAGTTGACTTAGAGATACGTGGTTTCATATCTGCACAGGTCTGGCCCAGCAGGCAAGAAATATACTCTGGTATTGTACTTTACATTACACTTTAGGCAGTTTGAGCATATTTGTGTGTTATATAATTAAGTATTAATGCAACTCAGGAGCCAGTAATTTATTGTAGACTACTAACCAAGCAGTTGTGCATCGAGATACAACAACTGCCCCCAGTGTTGTTTTAGAAACGCCTGGAGCTTCTGCCCCAGTGGCAAAATAGAACTTGCAGGGATGAGACCACGTTAAACTAAAGTAACAAAACTTTAAGAACTTTCTGCTGTTTATTTGTAAACTAACACACACACACACACACACACAAATACAAATTCTGTACATAAACAGCAGGAGTGAGATTGACAGGGGCCCCTCAGAGGGGCTGGATCAAGGCACTCTCCAGAAAAAAGACACCAAAGATAAGATTGCACACAGTGGCAGACATCCATATTTGCAAGTAGACAGAGAAAAAATAAAATCAAAATCACCAAATATCAGTGGACAGTTCACACAGATAATTCATGGACATAATATTGTGGACGTAAAAACAAATGGCTTTCTTGAATTGTTTAGGTGCCAACTTTAAAGGGACAGTGTGCAGCATTTTCAGTTGTTTATTGGCAAAAATCAACGTCATCATTGGTGTATTATTACCTCCACCAATAATCTGACTTATTCTCGTAAAAGGAGAATTTCGGATTTGTTTGTACATTGTGCGGGTAAGTCTTCTGGGTGGTTCCATAATGTTTCGGCATCTTGAAAATACATCCGCTAGCAAGGGACATGTAGCCCCGCCTTCAGCGTTTTCGTTGAGAACCAGGCCAGCGCTGCGTGACTGAGGAGCCGAAGGAGGCGCTTTGCTACAACCCCGGCAAATGTGAAACAAAGTCCCACTCTTTGAGCATAATGCAGGATCATGCATATGCAGCATCACGGGAGACAGAATCCTCGTCGCCAAGAAAGCGCAAAAGGGAATCAAAAAGGTAACGTGACCAGCGAATTCAAAAAACGGGGGCCAACATCGGGGTAGCCTTTCCCAGGTGGAGAGATCTGCTGAAGGAGAAAGGTTTTAAAAGGGATGCTGTGATTGGCCTGCTTTACGTTGTAAACACAGCCAGCATGGTGAGGAGGGGGTGTGTCAACACGAGTCGCATGAAGAATCGGATGACATGGTTTCATCAATGTTATCATAGCTTTTGGTACACAGCGGCTACCGTAGTTGCAATACACGTTTGAAAGAATGAGGCAATATACGAGTTAGATGGGAGAAATTCCTACACACTGTGGCTTTAACCAAGTGATTTTTATGCCTAAACCTAACCACACCTCCACCACAGCGTTGGTGAGAATAAAGTTTCAAAGTACTGTACATATTTAATGTCATCTGTGGTTTGCAAAAACATACTATACGCACATTTTTTCAGGTGATTGGGTAAAAAAAACGCAAAAGGGGTTCTGTTCAAGGAACCGTGTAGAAACAGAGCGATCTGACGGTGCCTAACTGCAGAGACAATGGCTGAGAAGAATGAGTTTGATGTGCGCAGTTGCTGATTCTATGTGCTCGTTTCTTACGATGAAAAATAGGAGCAAGTTTAGTGGAATTTGACCAGACTAATGCAACGTTAAGAGCATTTTGCTGTCCATCTGTGTGGCTTTAATCCTTGTAGAAATGGCTCGACTGCTGCTTTTTGAGAAACTACCTTTGGTTTCATATTTCCAGGTGACGCCTGATCTCTGCTTTCACTCTTTAACTTGGAGTAGTTTCCTGGATGCATGTTTATATGGTACGGTAAACACCAATGTATAGAGGAGGTGGACTGATATACTGTGAAACTCCAAGACACTGCTAAGCACCCCACAGAGAGATTCTCTCCTTTCCTTTATCTATTTGGCATTGTCGTGTCCAAGTGTGTGAAAACAACCTGCATTTAAGGTGTGTCACTGTTTGCTAAGCGCATGCCTGAACTAGATCCAAAGCTGGCTCAAGGGTTCAAAGTTCAAGGCACTCCTGTCTCTGTTCATACACACTTCAAACAGCAGACACATACAGCACAATTTAAATCCAATTATCATAAAAAAGTGGAAATGAGCTTTAAAAAACTGGTGAGTAATGGGTGGATTTTACACAGAAGCGAGCCTCTCCATGCTTCTGTTTTTGCCCCCCTTGTCACCCATTCCACTGCGTCCCGTCCACGGATACACCGATCCCCCTGGCACGCATACAACCATGTGAATGACTGACATGTGCTGGATTCCATATGCAGACAGCAGAGCGGAGTCTTCGTCCAGTATCTTGTCCGTGAAGATCAGTCGTATGTACTCTAGGCAGATACAGGAACACACACACATAGCTTAGGTCCAATATGCAACAACTTAAAGTGAACTGATTTAAGCATTATAACCATATCAGTGTCAAGTGTCTGTTAATTTTAATCATGAACATGTGTAGGTCGCATGAATAATCCAAACTGACTGTACCTGGGTCTCCACAGTCAGGCTGTCTCTTCAGTATCTCCTCCTTCAGCTGTAGCACTGTGATGCTCTCAAACTGCTCCTCAGTGTCACACAAGTCGATCTCCATCTTATCCCCTCTTAACCCAGCCACAGTGACCTTCACAACCATTTTTTGTGGCGTTTGTCTGTGCGCTTCTGCAGCGTCCTTCACTTGGTGCAGATAATAAAACAGTGAGTGGAAAAATACTTTCACTTTCATCAAAGCATTAAAGAAATATACACCAGTCTTTCATTTGTCAGCTGGGGTTTTTAACACAGTTGCCAACTCACCAACAGTATGCAAGGCTGGTATAGAAATGCATGCCTAAAAGAAAAGCAAACATTTCTCATCAGAATGAAAACACACCAATGTTTAACATTACAAAAGACTTAATCAACAGGTTTTTGGATATGTGGAAATATCGCAATACTGACCTTTTCAAAAAGGAGTCACACAGTAAGGTGGGTGAGAAACTGTGGGGAAAAACCCTAATTTGATGCAAAGACACAAAATGGTACAAGCAGCTCCAACCTTTCAGCTTTTCCACGTTTTGATGTGATCAACGACACGTTAGGGAGGATTTGGCTGGTGTTTTATATGGCTGCATGTACACGGGAATATTAGTGGAATATTCATTTTCATTAGCCATGTATACAGTTTTATAGAAATGTAATAAGGGCAAAAACCGGACTACTGTGTGCATGTGACATAGTCAGAGATGACACGATTTAATACAAGTGGAAAGTGGTTTCATATCCAGCCAAGTGAAATTAACAAAAACTAGTCCATACCCATTGAGTGCACAGTTGCCCACGTACAGTTTCACATGGTGTGTGTTTGGGATACAGGTCATAGGAAATT
>NC_065522.1:23747863-23758648 GCF_006386435.1 Epinephelus moara | reverse complement strand
CCCCCCCCCCCCCCCCAAAAAAAGAGGAGTCCTGTCCTGTTCTACATATCTACCAAGTTTAGTAAAAATCGATATGGCAGTTAGGCCTAGATAAGAAATTAGCTGTGCAAAGTTTCATGTCTCTACAACATACGGGGCATGAGATATGCCCATTCAAAGTTTGCAATTTTAATCGGTTGCTATAGCGCCCCCCATTGGCCAATTGATGTAATATTGCTTCATTCACATCCTCCCATGACCCTCTACCACTGTGCCAAATTTCACATGGATTGACCAAGTCAGTGAGGAGAAAAACGCGGAACAGACACAGACAGAGTTTTCGTCATAATATAGTAAGACATTTTAAAATATTTTTGAAACAATAGATCATTTAACATGCATACATGATGACACATTTTTTGCTTTTCTTTATGTCTTTCTGAGTCTGATAATATTCCATGAACTCATAACAAACACTTTCAGTTTTTCTGGTTAGATAAAGGTTAAATAAATGAAATAAAAAGGAGTGCGTGAAGGGTCTTGTTCTTAAAGTAAACAGTTTATCACTGTTGGTCTGCTGTTGATGGAAAATTACTTTTTACTGTGTTTTTTTCTCAAAGGAAGAGAGATGTCATGTAGTCAGCTGTTCACAGATCATGGAATTGGATTGTCTGGGTAACAAAGGTCAATACAGTTTGGCGAAGTTGGACAGCATTGTGTCTGAGCTCTTTTCTGTAAGATAAGGAACAAAACACAGAGAGTCGAGAATACATGCCAAGTTGGTTTACAAATAGACAGCCTTTCTATACTTCGGTGCTTATCCTTCTTATCACCCATATCACCCTCACAAATAGTAGAATCTGTGTCAGCCCCACGTACAGTTCTCATGTCAGCCACTTCAGCCAACCCACAAGTCCCTCCAGCCTGACCGCACAGAACCAATTCATCCTTCCTATGCCAAACTGCATCAGCCTGTTCAAACATCTTGAGAACAACTTTGACCCTTTGGCCTGTTTGAATGACTGACATGTGTTGGATTCCATATTCGGACAGCAGGGTGGAGTCTCCCTCCAGATCCTTGTCTTTGAAGATCAGCTGCAGGTCCTCACCGAGGCCTATAACACACACACACACACACACAAATTGGGAGTCAAAACCAGGCACTGACAGCAATTCTCAAAAACAAATACCAAAGCTATAACCAAAGATGTAATTTAACCCCTCTTGAACCCGTGGTCTTTACATTGCCCATCATTGGCAACCATATACTGGCATAACTTGCACAGAATTTGGGTTTGATATGGGCTGCATGACTTTTGATGGATAATGCTACTGAGATACACCAATCAACCGAAACATTAAAACCACTGGCAGGTGAAGTGGATAACTTTGATCATCTTGTTCCAGTGCATTGTTCTGCTTGGAAACCTTTGGTTCTGGCATTCATGTGGATACCACCTGACATGCTCCACCTACCCAAACACCATTGCAGACCAAGTGCCCCCCCCTCATGGCAACAGTCCTCCCCAGTGAAAAAAAAAGCACCATGACACACAACAAAAACTGTTTAGAAATGGCCTGTGGAGCGTGACAAAAAGCTCAAGGTGTCGACCTGGCTTCTAAATTTCCCAGATCCCAATCTGCTCAAGGATTCTTGTCATGTGCCGCTACCCCAGATGTACCCCTAATCCAAGGTAGGGCCTCCTTGGATTGGACTTGGCTCTGACTTGTGGAGGCATGGACACAGGATCTCTGGGAGTGTCCTGTGGTGTGTGGCACCAGTGCATTGGTGGCAGATTCATTGAATCCAGTGGGTTGTGAGGTGGGTTAATGGCACGTGCCACAGATGCTCATTCAGATTGGGATCTGGGGAATTTGGAGGCCAGGTTGACAATTTGGAGGTCTTTGTCACATTCCTTGGGCCTTTCTTGAGCCATGTTTGCAGTGTGGCATGGTGCATTATCCTGCTGGGGGGCCACTGCCATTGGGAGGTGTTGTTGTCAATGGTGTTTGTGCACGTGGAACATGTCAGGTGGTATCCACATGAATGCCAGAACCAAAGGTTTCCCAGCAGAACAATGCACTTAAACAACATAATCAAAAGGAACCAGCGAGTTGATGTTGGGGGAGTGTTGTCAAGAGGCCATGCCTGTTTCCTGTGGGGTTCCACAGGGGAGTGTGCTTGGGCCACTGCTCTTCCTATTCTACATCAATGACATGAAGGCTGCCTGCTCCAGCGCTTTATTTTTACATGCTGATGATTATGCCATTCTCGCATCACACAAAGACATACATTGCATACGGAACATTCTAAGAGAGGATCTAGACAGGGTTCAAACCTGGTTGTCTCAAAATAGGTTGCTATTGCACCTAGGTAAGACCAAATCTATACTATTGGGCAAGGAAGACAAACTTGTTATAACTACTGGAGGGGTAACAATCACATTGCAGCCTTCAATTAAACACTTAGGTTGCATCCTTGATGGGTCTCTAGGGGGCGCTTCTATGGCTCTAAAGACCCTGGGAAAAATAAATGCTAGAACTAGATTCCTTGCAAGAAAGGCTACACTACTGAACCAGGAGTGTCTAAAGATATTAGCTTCCTGTTTAATTCAATGTCACTTCGATTACGCTATTAGTTCCTGGTATTTGAGTCTAAACAAAGCCCTGAAACAAAAACTTCAGACCTCACAGAACAAACTAATTAGAGTAGTCCTGGGGCTGAACCACAGGAGCCACGTGGGAATGGCTCAATTTAAACAATTACAGTGGCTATCTGTTGAGGCCAGAGCTAGACAGATCCAACTAACTATGGTCCACAGGGTTCTGCGACCTACCTTTGTAAGTGTAACGCTCTTTTTTGCACTATTGTGGTTTCATTTACTATTGCTCTTAATTAACTTATGATTAATGTTGTAGACTGTCAAGCACTTTCCTGATGCATGCCACCACTTGGACTGCAGTTAGAACAGGGACAACGATGGAAATAAGTCTTGGACTTTTTCGTTCCATCCCTGACAAATGCAGACATGTGTTTTTATTGTTTTAAATTCTATGTATTGCTTTTGTCAATAAATCAAATCAAATCACTTCACTTGTCAGTCGTTTTAATGTGTAAGTCATGACTTTAGACGCAATAGACCAAGCATTTCATTTTCACTAAAAAAAAAAAAAAAAAAAAAAAAAAATCTCTTCCAGGTATACCAGGGGTCATCAACTAGAGCTGGGCTGGACTTTCAAATAGTATGGGCCTGATTACGTTTGAAAATATATGAGCAAATTTGTAAAGATACATAATTGGCAGGGCGTCTGGGGTCCTCCCCCAGAAAAAAAAAAAGGAAAGTACAATCATTTGTGCTTCCTAAATGGGCCGATTGATATGGCTTAAGTTTAACTGAAGTGGTGTTATGATGTGACCATTAAGTGTTCCTTTAATTTTTTGAGCACTGTAAAATAATTTCCATCTCAACTGTTTTGGGGTTTGGCCCGCGGGCATCATAACCTGTACGTTTCAAAAGACTTTCTCACTCGTAGCTATGTGTTGGTTGTTGTACGTACAATCAAAAGTGAGTCTACCTGGTCCTCCCAAGTCATTCTGTCCCTCTATTATCTTCTTCTTCAGCTGCAGCACCATCATGCTCTAACTGCTCCTCAGTGTCGCACAGGTCGATGGTTATCTCATCCACCCCTGGCCCGTTCACGACCACTTTCACAACCATCTTTGAAGTGGTGTTTCACTGTCTTCCACCCTGTTCATTTGCTTGATGCAGTTACAAAGCAGTGTGCGGATGTGCACGCTTAAAGGAAACCGTTCAAGAACAAAAACAAAACACTTCACTTTCATCATCAAAATTAAAGAGATACACACCAGCCTTTCACTTGACTGAACTGAACAGTACAAAGGTAACACTTATTCATCTGTAATGCCACGCAAGACATTTAATCAACACAAAACATCATTGATCACAGTCAGTTTCTGTCACAGTTGATAGCAGCACAGGATCAACAGTGTCAAAAGAATCAGCTTTGCATGAGTCCAGCTACAGATGTAAATACTCAATAATCAAACCACATATCACTTTATCCTGATTATTCCATCACCTCCATGGCTCTTGTTTGGCTTTGTCCCTACTCTCTACAGCTGTTCTTCTCTTTCTGAGACTCTCTCTTGGACTTACAGGTATCTCTCCCTTTTTCACAGTTTGTTTGGTCTCAGGTTTGTAGCAGCTCTCCGCAGTCACAGAATGCTGTATTTTCTCCTTATCTTTCTTTGAACCGTTTGACTTCCGGCACAGGTTTGGTGAACAGCTACACCATGTTGGTTCATTCTTTCTACACTGACCTTGAAAGTGTCCTGTTGAGTACTGAGCTGAAGAAGAAGAGCGGCCATTAGAGGAAACATACAGTGACTTTACATCAGAATCACACACATATGCACTGACACCAGCCTCTCTTTTGTGTTTCACAGTTTCAGTTTCTGCAGGTTTGAAGGTTTCACTGGTTCCAGTCTTTGCAACAATACTGACAGTCTCATTTGATTTCAGTCTGTCATTTGGGGATGTGTGGTTTTGCTCGAACATGTAGTCTAACAGGTGTGTTTTAAAAGCTGCTGTAGGGGTCCTTTTGGTATGAAGATGCCTCATGTGCTCCTCTGAGTTTGTACTGTGCTGCTGCCTGATTGGCTCATGATGTTTCAGTCCTCCATCTTTTTGTAGCTTTGCACATTTTGATGTTTGTATTTGCATATTATCTCGATCTGCTCCAGTGTCTGTTTTGAGCATCTCCTTGCGCTGCCTTCCACATGCCGCTTCCTGGTTTGACTGTGTGTCCAGTTCCCCAGACAGGTTTGTCTGTTCCCTCCAATCGTAGATCACGTCACCATTCAAGGGCATTAGGTTTTTCCCTATGATGCAGCTTTCATCCTTCAGTTGATGAGGAACAGCAGGCTCTCCTCTTTCGGCCTTGCCATGTCTTCCTTCGGCCTTGACGTCTGAATGTGCACAGGGAGCCTCCTGGTTGCTTTCATAAGTTGTTTCAGGATGTCTGCTCACTTTGAAGAGGAAATAAATATTGTTTATTTAAAAATAAAAAAAAACAGCAAAAGTGTACAGATTAAGGCCCCGTTTTATCTTTCTAGCCTTAGGATACTTTTGGAAAACAAGGCCTTGTTTTGCTGTCCAAATTCATTTTGAGTAAGTGATAGCAAAGCAGTTTTTGGCACCTCCAGAATTTTTTCCTAGCGCAAAACCAATAACTGAATTTTAGGGATTTAGTTCTGTTTTAGTGTGTTATGTATGAATGTTGTTCTTCAAATACGCTGGTTGTCCTTTTGTTGAAAGGACAAATATACATTGTTGGATCCATAATGTAGTTTTTGTTTGTTTATTTTATCCTTATCAGAAAACAAGGGAAATATAATTATACACATGCAGTTCTGAAACTGAACACAGGGTGGAGCATTAATGTGTGAAGAGCATATAGGTAAGCTGCAGGGGCCATATTCACAAAGCTTCCTAGTGCTCTTGGTGACAAAATTCTTAGAAAATTTTTCTTAGAATTTCCCCTTAAAGTTAAGACTAGGTCCTTGTAAAGATAAGTTATTCACAAAGCATTTAGACCTTAAAAGAGCTCCTAAGGTGAAAAACCATTAAGAGCAGGGAGCAGGATTTTCTTAATCAGAGGAGAAAATGGTGGAAACACAAAGAGGTCAGAGAAATATTCTCCAAACATTGGATGACAGTGAGCTAATGAAATTCTACAGATTAGAATTAACTGGTTCATTTGGTTCACCTGTTTGCCCCTCGGTGGCTTGTTTAGACATTTTGTTTAGTTAAAAGTCACTATATACAGCTTTAATTTCAAGGAGTACATTACACTGACTGTTCGGAACAAAACATTCACTGGAAACGAGCCTTTTTCAACCCATTTTCAGTGCAAGGGACTCCTTTGAAAATGGCTATGCCAGTTGTTCCCTGGCCAAAATGTAGCCTCATTTTGGAGCATTACTTAACCCCCTTCCTGACAAGCTTGCATGACATGATTGGTACCAATGGATGCCTTAGGTCAGTGGTCCCAACTGGCGGCTCGTGGTCCAAAAGTGGGTCACAGGTCCATTCTAATTGGACCACAAGTGACTTAAGAATGTGTAAAGTTTGTAAAAAGAATGCACTTTTTTTAATTACAGTGAATTTCTGGCACAGATCTTTTATTTTTATGTTCCATTTCCTACTGTACATGAAGTGACTTATGGACAGCTACTCGTCAGAGACAGCAAACTAGCTCTATGTTATGGCCAAAAGCAAGTATGACGCTTAATGTATTAAACTGTGTGGACCAAGAACTGATGACAAAGGAGAAATCTGGACCCTGTGACTGGACCATTTGGGAATCACTACTTTAGGTTGTCTAGTTTAACATGATACCACTATCTAGCTAAATTCAAATTACTGACTCACAGTTGTATGCATCTGTGTACCACTTAAGTTATGCTTACAGTTTACATCTATGACTTGACTTCATGTTATGACATAATTTTATCCTATTAGACATTTGTGTGAAATGTTGTCATTTGGCTACGGCCAAAAACATGTTTTGTGAGGTCATGGTGACCTTGACCTTTGATCTTCAACCACGAAATTCTAATCAGTTTATTCTTGAGTCCGCGTGGATGTTTGGGCCAAATTTGAAGAAATTCCTTTAAGGCGTTCTTGAGATATCGCGTTCACAAGAATGGGATAGACGTACTTCAGACAACCCAAATACATAATTTCTTTGGCCACAGGAATCGCCAAACGAGCGTGCCTCTTAACACAGTAATATTGTATCAGGGGTGACATTATTGAGTCATTTGTGTTCATGCAACTTTTGTAAACTACTGAAGCGTGTCGGGTAATAATTTGAGTTTGAGCATCAGCAACATGATACTGTTTGTAACAGTGTGGTGTTGTGATACCTTTCTAGCATCTGTGTACTGTGCAACACTAATGTAAATACATTAATTTTATTTAAATCTAAACATAAGTTAAACAAAAACCAATAAACCAAGAATTAAAGTGTAAATTTGCAAACTCACCCTTCCTGTACATGAGGAGGTACGCTGTATGAGACTTCAAAGACTTGTCTCCAGCTCCAAACAGTGATTGTTTAACCTGCAGAATTGATAATAATCACAGTTAACATTAAACTTCAAGTTGTCGAAACTGTGTGAGTATTCATGAAAGTGAACTGCGTATGAAAAAAGTTTGCCTCCTTACCCTGTTAACAATGTCGTCATTGAAGTCATACCACACGTCAGTTTCAAAAGATTTTATATGTGCAGTATAATGACCTCCTGTTAGATTACCAAAGTGGTTAACTACAGCGTAGAGCTTGTATTTGCAATTCTGAAGGGAGAGAGAAATAAAACAAAGTTACCACATTTAAGAATTGTTAAAACACTTTGCTGCTTTAATAAAAATATATGGAAACATACCTTCACATGTAAAGTTTGGGGGACATCCACGTTGCAGTGAAGCTTGACGTAACACCTGCGCTTGTAGTCGTAGCTGAATCTCTTCAACAGAAGGGTCAAAGTCTCCGGACTGTGCGTCATCTCACATCCCTATACCACATGAAGGAAACGATAGCAAGAATACAAGAGAGTTGCAACGTCACCCACCAGTGATGAAGGGGACCGATAATACTTTTCTTTGTCTCTATCAGTAACTTGTTTTCTTCCTTGGCTCCTATCTCCTGTGGTGTACCCCAAGGTTCCATACTTGGTCCAATTCTCTTCATTTAATTGCCTCCACTAGGCCACATTATTCAAAAACATAACGTTTCTTTTCACCGTTATGTGGATGACACGCAGATCTACCTCTCCTGACAGCCAAACAACATCAGCAAACCAACAGAACTCAACTGTCTTCACGACATCAAATTATGGATGGCTGCAAATTTTCTCCAGCTCAATGAGAGTAAAATAGAAGTTATTTTATTTGGACCACAGCACTTGACCAGCAGTATTTCTCCTCATCTTGGCCCACTGACCCCTTCTTTTAAATCTCATCTTAAAAATCTTTGAGTCACATTTGATCATGCATCTGTGCAAGATCTCCAAACTCAGATCAGTTCTCCGTACTTCCACGGCTTATCATTGCAACTCAGTATATTTTGGTATTACTAAGTCTTGTTTATCCCGTCTTCAGCTAGTCCAAAATGCAGCCTGAAGCTACATGTAGCTTCAAACTAACGTCAGGGAAACGTATAATCTTGGTTTCTCCCTGATTTTGGATCATATTTCTGCTGGAACATGCCTCCTATTGTATTTAGAAGCTTTTATTGGTAATTTTCTTTAACAGGAGAAAGTGCCGCTATATACATATTTTGATTTCCAAAAAAGAGGACACTCGGCCCGGCCACGAGATAGCCTACTTAAATGATACTCGCAGTTTACTCAAAGATGCCTTATAATTTTTATATATTTAAAGTTTATATGTATGGATAGAAAGTTCTGTTATATTACAAAATAATATCTCTCAAAGACAGAAATTCAGATAGGCCCCTATAGATAGGGGACACATAGACTACACACACTAGAGTGAGTGTGGCTACCCAATCCGAGCCTGATGGGTCCCGACGGTAGGCCTACCCGACAGGTCGGGCCGGGTTCGGACAGCTTTCAGTGAAAATGTAGTGTAAAAATAAATAAAATCCTATTGTCTGTCCTGTTTATTGCTTGGGGACTGTTATTTACGTGACAACACCTGAACATAANTCGCTGGAAGCCTCGGACCTCCCGCCACCCGCTCCCGTCTCAAACACGGACGTCTCCCTCTCCGTGGAGCACCCACGGCGCACGCCCGGCCTGTTAAACAGCCTGTAACCATAACAACTGTGTGACACAAACTCAGGGCTTTAGTAATTAAATAATGTCGGGCTCGGTTCGGTTTCGGACAGAAATATGCGGCCCATGCCGCACTCTAACACAAACACACGGAAAACCGGACATTATCATCAATTTATAAACACCCCCCGGACAGGACGTGAAAAGTGGACATGTCCGGGCAAAAGAGGACGTTTGGTCAGCCTAATATACAGTCATTCCCTGGCTGCAAGTACTGCTACATGTAGCTACAAGCTAACGTCAGGGAAACATACTCTTTGTTTCTCCCTGATTTTGGATCATATTTCTGCTGGAGCATGTCCAATTGTGTTTAAAATCTTATATTGGCTATTTTTAACAGGAGACAGTGCCGTTATATAGAGTCATTCCCCAGCTGCAAGTACTGCTACATGTAGCTACATGCTAATATCAGGCTGCCATTGTTAATTTCTCTCTGATTTCAGATCATATTCCTTCTCAAATATGTCTCGGTGTGTTTAGAAGGGTCTTTAGAAATTTTAAACTGCAGATAGTGCCACTATACTCTATTACAGTCATTTCCTGGCTGCAGTGACAGTGTAGAGACGCTGTTCAATGGTGTGGTGGAGATTTAGGCCAATATGTCATAGCTTTGTATGTGAGTATTTCATTTCTGAGGGTTTGACTTCAAATAATGCTTCTTTTAGAAATGTATTTGAGTGCATAAGTCAATTTCCCATTAGTAGGTGAACACAAATAACGCTGTGGCAGCTTATGTGATCCTTCTTTGGTAAAATGTGACTGATTTAGATATTACAAGGTAATATTAGTTGGGATTTAAATAAACCTTGTGGATAAAATATTTAAAGTTTTGATGCAAACTATAGAAGAGAAAGCTTGATTTGAATGAACACTCACAAAGTCAGCATCTTGCTTTTCATTGCAGTGGTTGCAGAACATCTTGTCTTCCCCGCAGACTTTTTCTCCCTTGAAGAATGCCTTCAACCCTTTCTCCTGTAAATATAGTGTACTCAGTCATCCTGCATGCATTTAAAAACACATTCAGTAACTCTTATTCTTGTTAAAGGAAAGCATAGTACCACGCTGTAAGTTTGACGAGGCAAATCCTCCACCGCCAGTGGCAGAATCCAAAAAAAGCTCTTGGAATCGTTTTTCTCGTTGCACCCGAGGCATCTGATCTTGTGATTGAGTTCCCCCTTAAATATCTAGACACAAAGATACATCAGAGGTTTAATAAGTGCTGTGTAACCTCGTTAGAGAGACTGAAAATACATATCTGTAAGTATCAAACACTCCTCATGGAGACTTGAATGCTCAAACCACTTCGGTGACACAATCCACATCTTTAATCTGCTGATCCTTATTGGAGGTGGAATGTAACTAAGTACTGAACAAATTTAAAATACCTTGGACCGGTTGCACAAAACACTCTAAGTTTTCTCCTTAAGAATGACACTTAAGGCTTAACTTCTCCTTAGCTGAGGGACTTACCTTGCTTTGGTTGCAAAGGTCTTTTGTGCAACAGTCTAGAGATTCCTTAGGTATAAGACCAAGACAAAGAGGCAACCATAAATACCTCAGTGAACCTTAAGGAGAAGATTTAAGGTGTTTTGTGCAACCGACCACTGTTTCTTCACTTAGGTATTTCCTTTTCATAGCACTTCATACTTCTACTTCACTACATTTATCTGACATCTATAGTTACCCTACAAAATACGAATGAGAAAATATGAATATACACTCACTGGCCACTTTATAGGTACACCTTGCTAGTACCAGGTTAGATCCCCTTTGTCTCTAAAGGTTTACAGAGGATGTAAGAACATCCAGTGAGCAGCAGTTCTCTGGGTATAAATGCCTTGTTGATGCCAGAGGTCAGAGGAGAATGGCCAGACTGGTTCAAGATGATAGAAAGGCAACAGTAACTCAAATAACCACTGGTT
>NC_065522.1:23714415-23747858 GCF_006386435.1 Epinephelus moara | reverse complement strand
ATGGTGTGGGGGAGATTTTCTTGGCACACTTTGGGCGCCTTAGTACCAACTGAGCATGGTTTAAACACCACAGCCTACCTGAGTATTGTTGCTGACCGTGTCCATCCCTTTATGACCACAGTGTTCCCATCTTCTGATGGCTACTTCCAGCAGGATAACGCACCATGTCACAAAGCTCACATCATCTCAAACTGGTTTCTTGAACATGACAATGAGTTCACTGTACTCCAATGGCCTCCACAGTCACCAGATCTCAGTCCAATAGAGCACCTTTGGGATGTGGTGGAACGGGAGATTCACATCATGGATGTGCAGCCGACAAATCTGCAGCAACTGTGTGATGCTATCATGTCAGTATGGACCAGAATCACTGAGGAATGTTTCCAGCACCTTGTTGAATCTATGACACCAAGAATTAAGGCAGCTCTGAAGGCAAAAGGGGTCCAACCTGGTACTAGCAATGACTATATATAATTCATAACGTTATGATGCATGGCAAAAAATTTCACTACCTCACACGATTTGATTTTTTGTAATTACGATGCACATTTCTCACCATTTTCTTACAGTTTACAAAGCAAACAATGAATGGATTGATCATTAAAATAATAATCAGCTGATGAATCCATGGAAATTATTATTAGTTGCAGCCCTGTATGAAATTAAAAAACAAGCTCCACTTTAAAAAAATAAAAGACTAAAATTCTGCATAAACATAATGCATGAGTACTAAAAATCTAATAATATACTGTAATACGGCGTATAAATATATAAAAATCCTTTCCTATACTATCCCCACCTTGGCTGCCTCTGGACTGGTCAGACACAGGATCTTCTCAAAATACTCAGCAGCATCACGTTGTTCATATACTAAAAGAACAAGAGGACAAAAATATCATAAGACAAATAAGACGCCTCTCTGAGTCAGAAACAGGCTCAACAGTCTGTAACCAAGCAACTACAGCAGCAGTGTGATGTCTCATATTACAACTTACTGTTCGAGATCCCCAGTTTCTTTATCACGTGATTTGTTTTAGCCAGATTTTGCTGTAAATCAGCAAACAGTTTTTCGAGCACAGTGTCAATCCTTGTTGAGTCTTCACTGCAGCATCTGTGGCACGATGAGAAAAGTAACATACGACTTTATCAGATGTGTAACCAGTAAGGCAAAGTCAGATTGTTTAAACTGATTTAGAACAATGCTTGTGCAAACTGCATGATTTCTATAGCTTCACATTTTGGAAAATTTGCTGCTGTATGTGTGAAGCTGGACTCATCAGCTGGTCAGCTATAGCTTCACATTAAGACTGGGAACAGGGGGAAACAGCGAGTCTGGCTCTGTCTGAAGTTTAAAAAAAATTAAGCCAACTAGCGCCTCTGAAGCTCACTAATTAAATGTATTTTTCTTTCTTTATTTTTGCATTTATTAGTAATATTATTTATTAGGGGATGACATGCAGCAAAGGGCCAGAATTGGAATCAAACCCACGAACACTGTGGCAAGGACAAAAAAAAATCTGAGTTAGATTTAAGTCATAATATGATGAGTCTTAATTTAGTCTTAATTTAATGAGAAAAAAGTCTTAAAGTCTTAAGTCTTAATTTAATGAGAATAATGTCATACTTCTTCAAGGAAAAAGGCATGATATTATGAAAATAAAAGTTGTAATTTTATGGGAGAAAAGTTGGAATATTAAGTGAATAAAGTTGCAGTTTTACAAGAAAAAGTACCAATGCTGTGCAAGTGAAGTTTGAATTTCACAAGAGAAAATTCAGTCAAAGTGAACAAAATTGTAATTTTACAAGTCATAATATTATGCAAATTAAGTTGTAATTTTACAAGAAAAAGGACGCAATATTATGTGAATAACTTCATAATTTTAAGAGAGAAAAGTCATAATTTTACGAGAAAAAGTTGCAATATTATGTAAATAGTCATAATTTTACATGGAAAAAAACTGCAACATTATGTAAATGAAGCCGTAATTTTACAAGAGAAAAGACGCAATATTACATAAATAGAGTCGTAACTTAACAAGAAAAAGGTTGCAATATTGCGTAAGTAAAGTCGTGATTTTACAAGAAAAAGTTGCAATATTATGTAAATCAAGTCGTAATTTTATAAGAAAAAGGTCACAATATTATGTGAATAAAGTCTTCATTTTACAAGACAAAGTCGTAATTAGTGAACAAAGTCGTAAATTTATGAAAAAAGTTGCAATATTACATGAATGAGGTCGTAATTGACAAAAAAGTTACAGTGTTACGTGAATAAAGTTGTAATTCTATAAGAAAAAGGTTGCATCATTATGTGGATAAAGTCATAATTTTACAAGAGAAAGTTGTAAATAGTAAACAAAGTCATAATTTCATTAAAAAAAGTTGCAATAATAAATTAATTAAGTCGTAATAGTTTGACCAAAAAGTTACAATATTACGTGAATAAAGTTGTAATTTTATGATAAAAAGTTGCGATATTACATCAATAAGGTTGTTACTTTACAAGCCAAAGGTTGCAATACTACATGAATAAAGTTGTAATTTGACAAGAAAAACTTGCAGTATTATGTGAATGACGTCATAATTTTACACACAAAAAGTCATACTATTACTATTATACTAAGTTGCTCTTTTACAAGACAAAAATCGCAATATTACGTAAATAAAGTTGTAATTTTACAATTTTTTTCTCTTGACAGTGAGCTGTAAAGTGCTGGTGTATTTTGTTACCTTTGGACAGAGCCAGGGTAGCTTTTTCCCTCTGTGTCCAGTCTTTATGCTAAGCTAAGCTAACCAGCTGCTGATTCCAGTTCCATATTCATATATATCAAGAAATTGAAATAGAGCATTTTCCAAAATGCTGAACTATTCCTTTAAAATCGTAAAGAGGTTAAAAAACAACAACAGCAAAAAAAACAACTTCTTGTATATCATTACAACTCAAATAAAGCCGAGGTTACGAACCGTTTCACAGCCTCCCGGAAGTCTTGGGTCATGAAAAGCACCTGAAGCACGCTGTTCAAATAGCATGTCAGACCTGGACTGTCCAGGCCATAATAATCTGAAGGCACAACAGTGACAACACACACATTATGATAAAACTCAGAAGTGTATAAGCCACAAGTATTATAGCACACGATTTAACATCACTTACCTGAGATGTTGAGGCTGTCTAGTTTCTCTCTGAACATTTGAACAGTGTCATGATTCATAGTGATGTCTTTCAAACGAGAGTGCTGGCATTTTTTAGATTAGTGAACTTGTTTGCGGATGGATGGATTCAGCCTGTTGAAGCAGATAGATACAAAAAAGTAAAGAAACAGCCACATATTAACAGAATTAATCACAAAAAAACATGTAGATGTGGCCTTAATTTACACTCGAGGCTTATAAACTAGACCGGTAGAAACACAACCATTAACAACAATAGAACAAAATTTAATGGTTAAAAAACACAGGAGGGAAGCTTTACAGGACTGTAAACTTGTGAGTTTTGAAAGTATTTTGACACTGTTGTTGGCTAATAGTGATGGTGGAGAGGTTCTCTTATTGCATTTATCTATAAAGGTGGAAGGCTGACATGTAGAAACTGTCAGAAATGTAATAATATTGGCAACACTGCGAAGACTTGACGTTATGTTGTCTTGCTATTGTTTTTGCCGAAGCCGTTGTGTCATAAATCCCGTAAAAATAACAATTAAAAGCCTAGTCTAGCCTGGTGTGGCTACGTATTTTGACAAATAAAGGCCTGTCTCAATTAGAGGCCTGGTCTGGTTACCAAGCAGTTATTTGTACATAATTGTTCGGATGTATAAAACCGGATTGTTGATGACCTACTTGAGCTAGCATTAGTTAGCCATTTCGAATGTGCATACAAATATTAAAGCGACACTTACCTTTCTGGAAATTTTACGCTTTTCTTTGTTAAGGTTAAAATACTATTAATAAGCTGATGGCACACTAAAATGTAAGTGAATTCCACCAGAGATAAAAACTCATAGCTGTACCATTCTCATATGGTTCTAAGAAAACTCCGACCAACCATTTCATTCGGACCGAATGCGACCTGTCTGTCATTCCCACGTGGAGGCTTCCGACTGGACTGACGTAACCGCTCGCGTTAACACCACCCTGAGCCTCCTTGTTTGTTGCCAGTCACCAGTACTATCTAACGTTGGCTTTTACGTTATTTTATAAAACTCATCAGTCATCACTGACCCTGGATAAGCTTCAAAACTCCGGGGTTGCATTTGACTGTGCAGGACAGGTAACGTTATGTTTAGTTTGCTTCTAATATAACGTTATATGACAACACAGCATCCAGTTGCTAATGGCTAACGTTAGCGTACTGTAGCGTAGCCTCTGAAACATTAACGTGATCTTCCTTGTGCGTTTCCACTTACTAGTAACATTAACGCTACTGTCTAACGTTAGCACTGTAACCTTATTCTAAAACTCATGAGTCATCACTGACTCCGGTTGAGTTTTAAAACTCTGGGGTTGCGTTTGACTGTCTTGATTGTAACGTTACACTCGCTCTCCTCTTCCGTGTATCTAACGTTACCATGCCAACGCCTACGTCTATCATAGATGTAATGAGGATGTAACGGAGGAGGGGGATGGGACTTTGGAGGGAGGCAGGAGTTGTGGATGTTCAAATTTTTTCAAAGTGCTGTGTGAAATGCAAGAAAGGTCAGAGTAGCTTTAATGTTTAAACTTTTGTCAACATGGAGATGCTACACATCATTAGCTCGGTTGATTTCACTGCAACCATGAGCACCAGGGAAGGCAAAATAAACAAGAGGTGACTTGTTTCTTCTGAAGCTGTCAGTAAGTCAGAATATGTATCCATTCTTTGATTACCTGGAAAGTTAGTTTTACTCCTTTTGTGTGTAAGGATCAAAAGAATCAAGTGATTTTCACAGAAAATAATTCAAGCTATGACTATTATTTTAACAGGATAAAGTCCCAAATATAGGCCTGCTGAGTTTAGTGATTTAAGCAAATAATAGCCTAGGCTACTAACTGAAGTTTAACGCTATGTTATATTTTGTATATCACAGTGTCTTTTAGCAGATAAATATTTCTCTGTTTCCTGCCCAGAGACTACAGATGAAAATCTGGTCATAGCTAACTCTGGTGCAGTTTAGCAGCTGTGCACTGCTCAGGTTTCAAACTTGTGATGGAGTATTTTTGTGCAGCTGCTTTAACCTAACTCCATTACACAGGCCTATAACCACAACACGCAGATCACAAGACGAAAGCAGATCGGTTGGTCATTTTTAACGGCAGCTACTGAGTGAAACTTTTAGGCTTTTCAGTCCAAACAAAAAAACTATGAAAAGTTATGACAAGAAGTAAGCAGTGAACGCAGCTGTTGTGTTTGAGTGTTACGGAAACACATGTGGCCTGAATCCTCCATTATCCAGCGTTGAAGAATGGACATTTAGACAATAATACACCCACTATGAAGTGCTAGCCACACCTACACTACAACTCCGAAAGTCCAATAACACACCTGAAGACTTTTAAGTTGGGTATGTGGTGAAATGGGAGGGTAAAACACGAGAACACTCACCGTGCGTCTGTGTACCCGCCAGGCTGCTGCAGTCTTCTTTCACTTTCGATACCAGCAGTGAGCGGCTTTAGGAGGAAGACACAGAGAGCGACCACACACACACAAACTACAAGACTAGACTCCCAGCTGAAATACAGACTCTGGAGACTTTATACAAATAACCGAGTGTAAAATTTTAGCACAATAATCCTCCAGAGTTGATTAGTTTCAGGTGTGGCTGTTGTACTTCCGGTTGCTCTCAAGAATCAAAGGTGAGTCCTGAGAAAACTGCCTTTGTCTTTCAGGTGAGACAGAACTTCCTCTTCCTCTTTTTCCTCAGCACTTGAATTAAAATTAACAAAATGCTCACACTTCCTGAGAGTGAACTACTTGCAGTTATTTAGTCATTTAAACTTGGATAACAGTCACACTTTCAGTTTGGTTATAATTTCTTGTCATGATTTGAGCTTGTCAGTAATATCCACTTGAACAGAAGCACCTTAAATTGTCTGTTATGGTGTTTATCTTGCTGTGTATTTACTGTAAAGGTTTCTATTCAACCATGAGCCAGCTGGAAATTCCCTGAGAGCCCGTTCAATGAGTCACATGTAATTATATCAGCGCAGTCACGCCAGTAAAATATGCTGACAGTATGACTCCAGATGTTTTCAAACTATTAATAACTCAGTCATATTGAAACACACAGACATGGTACAGATATTTTTAGATTCAGCGTGACTTACACTTCTCTGGGATGTTTTGGCTAGATAAATACATCGCCAATACACGTCCATAAATTCGCATAAACATCGTGCTCCTCACTTAATGCAGAACTCCCTTTAGAATAATCGCGTTTTAAACTTTTCTTCAATATTTAACTATTCCAGTGACGAATATCTGTACATATGTGTGTACATTACAAACAGGGACTACTGATAGCTAATTTGGCATAATTTAAATGGTGCCAGTATGCCAAAAATAGAAATATAGGCTAAGGAGAAGTTGTAACCCACAGCTAACTCACTGACAACTCACTGCAGCGTCATAGCCTACTTCCTGTTTACATATCTCAAAGTCCAAGCATTATGGGAACTGTAGTTCTAATACGTAACATGATCACAGCAAAATTCCATTAATATTAATTAATATAAACTTCTCATGTTATACAATAATAACTATTGATAATAATTCTATTATTATTCAATAATTTAATTATTACGTTTTTTTTATTATAATTGTATTATTATTATTAATATTAATATTATTGTTATATTTCAGTTTTATTTATTAGTAATATATTTATTATCAATTAATTAAATTATAGTAGTAATCTATCATTCCTACTACTACTACTACTAATAATAATAATAATGATTATTATTATTATTATTATTTTTACTTCTGTTATTTTGTATTTATGATTATTATTTTCTTTATTTTTAATTTAAATTATTAAGTAGTTAGTTTTTTATTATATTATCAATTACACAACAAAAACAACAATAATAATACTAATAATATAATAATAATAATAATTATAATCAATTAATTAAAATTATTATTATTATTATTATTGTTATTGTTGTGTAATTGATAATAAAATAGAAATTCATTCATGTTGTTGTTATGTTTTTATTAGTAATGTATTTATAATCAAATAATTACATTATCATTAATTTGTCATTTATAATAATAGTTACTTATTATTTTTATTCTTTTATTTTGTATTTATGATTATTATTTTCTTTATTATTAATTCAAACTATTAAGGAAATCATTCATTTGTCTATTTTTTTATTTTTAGGATTAATTCAATAACAATTAATTTTATTGTTATTATGTTTTCTTTTAGTATTAATTTATTCTCAATTTA
Organism: Epinephelus moara; assembly: GCF_006386435.1. Taxonomy (NCBI): domain Eukaryota; kingdom Metazoa; phylum Chordata; class Actinopteri; order Perciformes; family Serranidae; genus Epinephelus; species Epinephelus moara. The sequence goes on along the minus strand of NC_065522.1, from coordinate 23,740,428 downwards.
TCATTTATGATAATAATTATTATTCATTTTTACTTCTATTATTTTGTATTTATGATTATTATTTTCTTTATTAATTCATGTTAAGTAGTTTATTTATTATTCTGATTATTATTATTATTATTTATTATTATAATTTGTGTGTTATGTATTGTTATTCATAATGTTAAGATGTTTTCTATTTTTTTTAATTTTTTTATCCATTTATTACATTATTGTTATTATTATTATCATTATCATTATTATTATTATTATTATTAATATTATTATTATTATTATTATTATTGTTACAACCTGGTATATGGAAAACCATGGTTCAAGTTATAATGATAGTAAAAATATTAAGTCTGTAAACTGGGATAAAGTGTTATAATAATAATAATAGAGCCTCTGCATATAGGAGAATCAAAATGAGCATTCGGGGACAGAACCAGGTGAAGAAGAAGTACGACCCCCTAGATACCACCCTGAAGTTTGTCAACAGGAAGAATGACTTGGATCCAATGTGTGACGATGATGATGATGACAGTCTAAGAGCAGAGATGTCCTGCGGCCACGCTGTCACCCCTGAGTCTCTCACACTGTGGTGTCTCCACCAGCTGGATGAGGTATCTCATGTCTTAAACACAATGTTTTAATCTAAGCAATTTGATCAAATTGGGAAAGAACTTTTTAAAGTGCAACTAGTGTTTTTTCTGTGCTTACACTGCCACCTGCTGGTGAGTGCAAGACATTAACTCAAACAAAACTAATCAAATGTTCAATGAAATGGGGCATTTATAAGGAAAATACCTCAGGTGCTACACTTGCAAAACTGAAACTATTTCATGAAGCTTCTTATGAGCATGAATCAGCAAAAGTTGATCAAACGAAAAGAAGTTACAACCTACAACATAGTCTTTAAAAAGGTGTGCCTCCTCCTAAACAAACATTGTGTTCAACAGCACCCAAAAGGGGATCTTTGGCTCGTAATCATAGGGATCTCCTCTCAGTGCTTTATGGGCGTAGATATAAAGGGCTGATTTGAAGGCAGCAAAAACACAACAACTCTTAATTTCAGGTGATTATACTGTACACTAAAGAAAATCTACTTATTGTATTATTAAGTCAATTTGTGCTAATATAGCCCCTAAATCCTACACACTGGACCTTTAAGTCCATTGATTTAAATAAAAGGTCAAAGGGTGAGGGGGCAAAGATAACCAAGGCTCTTACCGGTTCGGGGCATCAGCAGCATTCTTCATGTCTGCTGGCTTTGTCCTGCTGGCAAATACAGAAAGAAAAATCCAAGGACCATCCAGTTATGTTGTTTCCTTTCAAAGTTCCAGTTTAGCCAGTTTAGCTAGTTAACAGTTTAGTAACCTGGCCAACCTTTCTCTTCTGGAGTGAGTCGTCTTTCTCTTTGGAATCAGGCACCTTGATTGCTGATCTGGTCCAGCTGGGCTCCTCCATGTTTCCAGCCTCTGTCAGTGGACGTACCTGTCCCTTCTCTGGCTCCCTCCAGTGGTTTGACCAGAGATAGATATTAAGAATCCGATTAGTAATTTTTCACGTAGCAAAGTAATACAAAAGAAATGTGCAATTGCTGCATTAAGTTTGCCTTCATGTCCATTATGGAAGAACCCATTGCTCACTGCTGGAGGAAAGACCCTTACTAATAAGGAGTGGGAAAGTCATAACACCAGGAAATTGGGACAAATCGTAAAGCAGGAGAGAATAATGACACTCGGTGAAATTAAAGCTCATTTTATTCCTTATAAAATTAGGTTATCTACAGTATTTACAATTGAAATCCATATTGCAGAAGCTCGTGTCTCAAGGTTCCACACTGGCCTCAGATGGAGACATAGATAATAAATGAAGAGAGACTGTAGCAAATAGAAGCACAGTATCCAAACCTTATAGACTTATTTCACTCTCCTCCTGTGGTCATATTGATAAAGTTAAATAACAATGGGGATGTGACCTGGGTAAACACCTGCCTCTTGAACAGGACATACAAACTACTTATTAGAATCTGTTAGATATAAACTTACATCCATCAGGCATAACATTATGACCACCTGACTAATACTGTGTAGGTCACCCTTTTGCTGCGAAAACAGCCTTGACCCATTGAGGCATGGACTCCACTAGACCTCTGAAGGTGTGCTGTGGTATCTGGCACCAAGACGTTAGCAGCAGATCCTTTAAGTCCTTTAAGTTGTGAGGTGGGGCCTCCATCGATTGGATTTGTTTGTCCAGCACATCCCACAGATGCTCGATTGGATTGAGATCTGGGGAATTCGGAGGCCAAGGCAACACATCAAACTCGTTGTGTCCCTCAAACCATTCCTGAACCATTTTTGCTTTGTGGCAGGGCGCATTAACCTGCTGAAACAGGCCACTGCCATCAGGGAATACTGTTTCCATGAAAGGGTACACATGGTCTGCCACAATGCTTAGGTGGGGGGTACATGTCAAAGTAACATCTATACCATCCACGTCATGTAAAAGAAAATGTGATTAATCAGATCAGGCCACCTTCTTCCATTGCTACATGGTCCAGTTCTAATGCTCACGTGCCCATTGTTGGCGCTTTTGGCTGTGGGCAAGGGTCAGCATGGGCACCCTGACTGGTCTGCGGCTATGCAGCCCCATACATACCAAACTGCGATGCACTGTGTATTCTGACACCTTTCTATCAGAGCCAGCGTTAACTTCTTCAGCAATCTGAGCTGCAGTAGCTCGTCTGTTGGATCGGACCACGCAGGTGAGCCTCCGCTCCCCACGTGCATAAATGAGCCTTGGCCGTCCATGACCTTGTCGCCGGTTCACCACTGTTCCTTCCTTGGACCACTTTTAATAGATACTGAGCACTTCAGACCAGGAACACCCCACGAGAACTGCAGTTTTGGAGATGTTTTGACCCAGTCGTCGAGCCGTCACAATTTGGCCCTTACGCTTGCCCATTTTTCCTGCCTCTAACACATCAACTTTGAGGATAAAATGTTCACTTGCTGCCTAATATATCCCACCCACTAACATGATGAGGAGATAGTCAGTGTTGTTCACTTCAAGCCATGTGTAAGGTAAGGTAAAGGAGGTTGTTGGGTTGGTGCGGGGAGCAGTGAGAGCTGGCATGAGGGTAGTGCCTCTGGGATGCCAGAGATCACTGTCTAGCCTCCTGGAGGTGTTGTGGGACCAACTAGACGAAACACTGGTGAAAGGAGGTTCCCACCTGATTACGACACTGCCCAGAAATAAGGACAAGTGGGAAGGAGTTCAAAATACGTTACCTGGCTGCACCACTATGCCCAAGAAAGTGTTTGTGGGGAGTTAAAGTGGATGGTGTAAAATCTGGAGGAATACGACGTCTGTTAACACTGGCATTGCTTTTTGGAAAAATGATCATGTGTATGAACTGGAAACTTTCTTTTAATCTACATTTTAATGATTCTACAAAGATCAAATACAGACACGAGCATCCTTCCTTTTTGTGTCTCTCCAAGTGTCAGAAACCAGCAGTGAGTTTGTTATGATCCTAAACTGCTCCTTCTCTTTGTTGTTTTAAGGGTAAATACAACTTCAGATGTCCTGCCGTGGTGGAGGGGACCAAACTGTGCAATAAGCCGTGGTCGTACCAGGAGGTGCGCAGACTGGCTGATTTGTCTGTTGAGGAAATGAAGCACTTTGAGGAGACCATGGCTCTCCTGGCTGCTGTGGAGCACTGCAAAATGCAGCCAGTAAGTGGTCCAGTGGGGTTTGAAAGTTGAATTCTTTTGACTGTGTTATTTAAAACTAAATCAAATACTCTGATTTTCAATGTGTTCTTGTCAATGTTTTCCACATCAGTGCCCAAAGTGCAAAACGAATGTGGAGAGGAAGGATCTCTCCAACCTGTGTGTCTGCTGCATCATATGCACAGCCGACCAGAAGAAGACCTACCACTTCTGCTGGCAGTGTCAGAGGGAGTGGAAAGGTCCAGGCCCTCGATCTGACCGCTGCGACAATGACGGCTGCATCAACAGGGACCTGCAGCTACTGCAGACATGCAGGACCATCAGTCTGCCCTCAGTGACGGGGGTCACCGCCTGCCCCTCAGTCCGGGCCTGTCCTACATGCGGCGTGAGGGTGGAACACAGTCAACAATACTGCAAAAACATCACCTGCCCTCGCTGCCACGTGGAGTTCTGTTTCGTCTGCCTGAAACTAAAACGTGAATGTTCAGTGACCAGCTCGCCGTATAAGATCTGTCCCAGTGGTGTGGCTCCCAGACAGACATCTATCCCTGTGTGGCAGAGAAAGTGAAAAATGGGCCTGTCTACATATGTGTAAAGATAAACTCTTAACGCTCATTGATACGAATGTGACAGATAAACATACTCTCCAAAACAAGTGTAACTTTTTTTTTCTTTTTACATCTGGCCTACACTGCCTCCCTCTGGCTGGACTTTGAACTGCACCTGATGTTTTATCACTATGCAATAAACTACTGATAATGTTACTTATGATAAATTCTGTATCTACAAAATGAAACTGCTTGAAAAAGTTAATTTTGATTTCGATTGAGAAACATTCTGATCACTCAATAAAATCACAGAAATCTTCATGCATTGTAAAAATTTGTATTGTCTTTATTCACATTTACAAAGCATCTAGGTGCATGTTTTAAATTCACCAAATCAGAGCTGATGTGTCTTTAAAAGGAAAAAAAATCATCAGGATCAAACAAAATAAAATGTTCTCTGATCACTATCACAACACATCAAAAGTCACCACAACCTCTCTGCTGGCTACGACATGTATGTACACAAGATTGGATATATATGATTTTTTTTGTGTGCTAACCACTGCACCACCGTACTGCCCATTTTCACTTCTGTGTTGATCAAACCATCAATAAGCTCTGTCTCACATCAAACCTCAGTGTTTAACTTCTTTTCACATTGTGCCTTCCTCTTTTCTCCTTCATCCTGGGAATGAATTTTCTATGAGTCTTTTCTCATCTGTCCCTCCCCCTCTTTTTTTTTTTACACATTTTTTTTTCTTTTCAGCTGCATCATATGTCCCACTGGAGTTTATACAGCCTGTGGGTTTGAAGGAAAAGTATTTTATTCAATAATTCATTCAGGAGAAAAAAAAACAATGCTGTTGATATTTGACAGATTAATTTCTTTTACCTTACATAATACATTTCAAAGAAGTGAGTGATACTTACATAAACACTTAAAACATGATCTTAATTTAGAGCAAGATGGTCCCTTCTTTGGTGCAGCATCTGATTCTAAACAAAGATAATTTGCTGTCAAAGATCTGGAAGCATACAATATTTGACTGAATTAAATGATTAAACTTGTTATAAATGCAGAATTCTTTTGTAGTGGATGTCTAACTTTTATTGAGCAAAATTAATTTGAACCAAAAATATTTTAATACATTTCAAAAATATTCACTTCAAACCTGTGGCTACCCCAACTGGGCCTTTGCAAAAACTTCTAAGAGACGCAGAGCAGACAGAGAGGAAGAGACACAAAAACAAAACAACATCATCATTCCTTATGTCGCAGGAGTGTCTGCGAAACTCAGGAGGATTTTCAACAAACCCCACATCAGTCTATGCTTTCAACCCAGTAACACACTGAGACAGAAGCTCGTCCACCCAAAGGACAAAACACCCAGACATAAGCAGAGTAATGTAGCGTATGCTGTTCAGTGCAGCCAGAAATGCACAGATTTGTACAACTGGGGAAACAAAACAACTGTTAAGAGGCATTCTTTTATGTTGTGTACTCAATTTGCTATGTGACTGTTGTGTGACTGCTGTTTACTTAAGGGCAATATTTTGTGTTCACCACAGTGAGGCGCAAGTCTACAAATATTTTTTTTGTTTAGGCCATGCCCAGTCATGTTCTGTCAGAGGTTGGAGTTCATTCCCTCCGTGACTGAAGAAAATGTGAGGTCTCCAATAAATGTGCCTCACAGGCTAAAGATTATTATTGCCTCCGTCAGATTATTCCCTGAGTTCAACGCTGGTGAGGCTGCGGACCTCAACAACAACCACTCCACAAGCACATGGCACTGCACCGGAGAGCCAGCCCCTGAGGCCAAGACTCAGCTGTCCACTTACATCTACAGGAGAAGGGACACTCCTTTGAGGACAGCAATGTGCACATCTTGGCCAGGGAGGAAAGATGGTTTGAAAGAGGCTTGAAAGAAGCCATGTACGTCAAACTGAAATGACCACTGTGGCACTGACACACCAAACCGACGTCAGAGAACTAGCGGCGACGAAGCCAACTGTTCTGTCGCCCCACGTCGCCCTGTGTCAGTTGCATTTGAACACACTAGACGGACTACATCCGACGGCCAAGTAGCACGTACGTTCTGCGCCTGCATGAGAGAGAGTGGAGTGAGAGAGTGGTACATCCTGACAGCCGAGGTGTTACCTATCTGTCCAGCCCAGCACCGCAGCACCTACATGGACTATTACATTCAGACGGTCCCGGTGTTTCCTCCTCAGGCTCCACTTCACTCAGCTGCCCGATAAACCCGCTGCTTCTTCCTACCTGAATATATATACTCAATACATATTCATGTAACACTTGAAATTGGGTCACTCTGCATAGTGAGTACTTTTAACTTTTCATTTTAAGTAGGCCTACATTTCGCTGACAATACCCAGATACTTTTACTCAAGTCAGATTTGCAGCACTTTTACTTGTGACTGAGTTTTTGTTCTTTGTTGTGGGTACTTTGTCCACAACTGGACAAACATATCAAACAATAGAGACATGCAAGCATTGCACGTCTCATCCTCCGTCTCATTCCCCGCTGTCTTTCTGGGATCTGCCTCCTCAGCTGGGTAGCCTCCTCCTCAGCCTGCAGGTAAGGCTACAGCAATCCTGCTGCAATAACTGCGCCAAGACGCCTTCTCCGATCCGTTATTGATTTTTTATTTCCATCTCACCAATGCTCGCGATCACAATAACCACCAACTCTCCACAAACTTTTCCCCCTGCACTTGACTTTTGATTATAATCAGAAGCCAGCTGCGGAGAAAAGGTTTTAAAATACATTTTATGAAAATATTTTGGCTATTTATATGTTTTTGTATGTTTTTATATGTTGTTTATATATGTTGACACGTTAAAAACATATAGGCCTACATATTAATTTCTTACAATGTCTATGAAAAGACGCAGGGCTGGGCTGTGTTTATATTGTTTTATTCTAAATGCAGGTATACAACACAGCACAACAAGCCAAGGCGAGTGGAGGTGGTGACATCATCAAGTTCGCTGCTGTTCCATAAGCAGAAATGACTGTACTCCCGTCCTCCCGTTCTTGGGAAGTCCGGACTCTCGTGTGGACTTGCCAAGTCCGAACTGCCAAACTTGAGTATTGAGAAACGGTTCTTGTCTCTTATTCCTGCCAGTAAGGAGTTAGCATTAGGAGTTAGGAGGGATCTGTTAGGTGCGATGAGTAAGGTAACACGAGAGCTTTTTCAGTTTGAGGCCATGACGTATAAATACCGGGGAGACAAGGAATTGCGCGCCCTCCTTGTCCTCACAAACGAAGAGGCCATTAACTGTCAGATGACAGGACAGTGAAGAACGGGCCACTGTTGACGTCACATGCCGTCACAAGACTCTTTAAATGTGCATGTGGAAATGTTGATAGCTCACAGGTCTACATCTTTCAGCATGATTCCTGCTCATGTTAGAGACTTTCTACACATTCAAAACATATCTGTATTCTCTGAGAAAACTCTTTCTGCATTACCCTTCTCTCCTCCAGCCTGATGGCCTGATGCCTCACGTCTTTTCATCTGCACATCATCTTCTTCATTCTGTCCTGTTTTTCTCTTCTTTTCATTTTCAGTGTCCCTTTCTCCTCCACTTCTTGACATGATTTCTCTATGTATTGATTTAATCTTACCTCTGTACATGAGCAGATATGCAGTCTCGGACCTGGTGAACAATAATCTAAAGTTACTGTTTGCATAGAACAACAAAAATATGATAAGATCAAGTCAACACTTCTGGAAAATGTAATAAATCTCATTCACTATTGATAATATCTAACATACTTGTAAGTTGAGGTTTTTGCAGATGGCTGTCGTCTAACCTGCATCATTGAAAGAATGAACACTGTCAACAAATTAGCATTTCATTTCAGATCTTTCTGTTGGTTTGTTTTGAGTGTGTACGGCCCTAATGGAGTAGAGGAAGTAAAGTCCCCCTCACCTGACTGACGTGATGGTCATTAAACTCATACCAGGTGTTGTCCTCACTGCACAGGATGGTGGCTGTGTAATGTCCTCCTCTCAGACTGCCTATGTGATGCACCATCCCATACAGTCTGTACTCCTTGTCCTGCAATGAAGAACACTGTTATGTATATGAAGATTTTAAAAGCAAACAAAAGAAATTTAAAGTTACCTCCCCTTGCCTTTCTCTGTAACGTTCGTGGCACGTCGACACAGCAGTGTGATTTGAAATATGACATGGTGCTGTAGTCAAAGTCAAATCTCTTGAGGAGAAGAATCAGAATCTGAGGATATGTCACCATCTCACATCCCTAAATAACACAAGAAAGTTGAAAGTAAACAAACATATAAGGTCTTTATGTGATTCCAGTATAAATTTTGCTCAGGCTGCAGTTAATGTTTGAAAACTCACAGTGGTCGCCTCTGTTTTCTTTTCACATTCGTTGCAGTACACCATGTTGTCTCCACTGAATGATTTCTGCTGGAAAATTCTTTCAAAGCCTTCTCCCTGTAAAAACACATGTTGTAACAAAGTCCACATCCTACAAAAATGCTACATAGTATTTATTTTGGCAGTTGATCTGTAACCAAGTAAACATTTACCACCTATTTTGGCTGGACGGCAGACACGAGGCCAGCCCCTTTAATCACAACAATCTGTCTGCGTGACTGACTGACTGAATGAGTGGGTGATGAAGTTACACCATTGGTCGCAGTGACTGATAATTAGTGTTTGTGTTTCCCCACTGACTGTTGCTCTTTCAAAGTGAATAAGTACTGACAGGCTGACAGTCCTGTATTAGGCCTACAGTATTCCTCATTTTGTGTAACAAGTGTGGCCTGGTAGCATGGCAGAATTAGCAACCTAGATAGCTAACTAGCCAGCTGCAGTTGAAATGCCATTTTTGGACAGGAAAGAGAGGATCACCTCACCAGTTTGTCTACAGAACAGCCGTGTCTGTATGACACAAGCTTTACATTCATTTAAATGTTATGGAATATTACGTGTTACAATGTCAGACAGGTGTCACCACCACTATGAGGAGAAAGTGGAAACGGGAGACTGATTGAAATTTAAGTGTGTATTATGTGATTAAATGTCAGAACAGGTGCCACCACAATAATAAAATTCTCCTTTTGGTATTCACCGCCGATAGGATGTTTTACAAACTATTGGTATTGGTGGGACTTAGGCTACACCCCTAAATGAAGTTTAAGAGGGCAGGGTTGTGTTTTATCGAGATAAAGGAAGTTTGATCAGTTCCAAAGAAAGCAGATCCCCTCTGCTGTGTGACTGTCTCAGTGTAATGTTCTACCATTTTAACATGTATTTATGTTCATTTTTGGGCTGGATCACAACAAAAGGGACAACTCATGGATGTATGAAGAGACCTGGATACAGCGTGAAGGCTGGGCCCCGTTCATTCCTAAAAGTTGCTCAGTGGCGCATGTAGCCAAAATGGCTCAACTGCTGTGTATTAAATTACCCAGATGATCACACAGCAGGCGCGATAGAGACTTTCACCAGCCAAGCCAGCTACCTACAGTTTAGCATGCTGCTAACTTGAATGGGAATAAAATTTCAAATTCAAATTCAGTTCAAATGTAGCAAAGTACAATAGGCTACTTCAGTCAAAATTTACTTCAATAAAAGTAAAATTACAGATTTCAAAAACTACTGAAAAAATTACAAATTACACAAAAAAACTACTCAATTACAGTTACTTCCCACCTCTGACTACCCAGATGGTGCACTCAAAACGGTCAAGAAATTGAGGAACTATGGACACTTTTCGCCCTCAATGGTCGCCATCTTGGCTACGTAGCGGAAGGGGAGGGACCACTTTTCAAACTGGAAATAGCGACCGTGAACGTCGCTGCATTGTGTTTTTTGCACTAAGCACCACTATACTGTTGTCGGGTATAAGCCAGCAGTATGTTTATTGGGTTAATTTAGCAGTCTGTAATGATTTGGTACCACAAACGATAACGCTAATGCTAATGCTAGTTTGCTAACTAGCTAATTTGCGGTCATCATTTCCGGTAAGTGCACAACGACCGTGGTTGGTGTGAGACACCACTACCCTGTCAAAATGTGTGCACTACGCCAATAAGTACATAGTGTGTATAGTATACTATATGGCAGTATGTGGTTTGAGACCCACCATATGTGTCAGCCCTGTGACAGTCAGGGCTGCAAGGACACTAACTGCTCTGACAATTAATTTATAAATCCAACTTCCTTGCTCGTGCACTAACCCTAACCCTAGTATCACTTTTTGACTAGGCACATTTAATAAATTGTGTTTAAAATGTAACTAATGGCTTTATTAATGGTGAATCATCGACTAATAACTGATGCTTTATGAATCAGTTGTAAGTCAGTGGATGCTATGTTAAAATACTAAAGTAGAATTTTGATCTTTGGCTGCTTACCACACTGTAGGTTGTATCATCATGGGTATCTTTTAGTGACAGAGGAAGAGTCCAGAATGGATTAGTCTCTTCAATGATGCTGTGGCCTTCAGTACATTTTGTTGTGTATCTCAGCTGTCCTTTGAAAACCTTGAGAGAGAAATATAAATTATAACACAGCTTTCTGATTAGTTTCTGATTAGATTCTTATGGAAGCACATTGGTGCCACGCCAGGAAAAGAAAACATCAGTATATATGTTATAACATGTTTTTCATGTTTTTACAAGGTATTTTTTATGTTATAACAAGAAACCTTTTGTTATAACAAGATACGGTTTTACAAGATATTTTCATGTTTTCAGAAGAAACTTTTCTTGTTTTAACATTATGCTTATTTACTTTGCAGCGTGAAATGTTTCATGTTATAACGTGATCCCATATCACATTATAATGTGTAATTCTTGTTATTTTGTGATAACTTAACATATTGTTATAATGTAAAACGTATGTATTAAAGAGGAAATAGTGTTGGAGAACAGTTCTCTCACCTCAGAGGCCTGTGGGCTGACTTTCTGTAAAATCATCTCCAGGCATTCAGCTGCATCACGTTGCTGACAAACTGAAAATGATGTGGAAATTTTAATCCAGCAAAACATCTCAGTGAACCTACAGCTGCTATTTGACTTTCCCTCCTGTTGTTATTTAACATGTTTTTTTTTTTAACTGATCACTGGCCACTCACCGTTTTTAATCTTCAAACTCTTCGTGATATTTTCTGTTCCAGATGTAGTTTCTTTCAGTCTTTTAAAGAGGTTTCTCAGCTCTTCATCTGTGTCCTGTGATTTTGGATCCAACCTTAAGGAAGAGGGGAGTTTACTGATGACTGTCTGTTTAAATATTATAATGTTAAAAGTGTTACTCACAGACCAGAACGTCTGATTTTCCTTTGGACAGCTTACTTCCTCACCAAACAGCACCATCTCCTGATACACTCAGCTGTATCACTTTGTCTGGTTAATACTTGACATAAAGTCTTCCTGCTTCTATTTTCTACAGATGAAAGTTTCAAACCTGTCATGGATCTCTGGTGTCATGAAGAGAACTTGCAGGACACTGTTGAGGTAACATGTGGCACCCTGGTTGTACAGACCATAATGACCTCCCTGTGGCTGCCTTACTTTAATGGAAAGAAAATCACAGTGTCATTACACCATCTTCATTAACTTATAGACGTGCAAACAAATCAGAGTGGTAGGAGAGCACACAGAGCTGGACCGAGCACATCCGACACCCTAAAGGTTCTCCAACAACTTGTGTAAAAGTTACAAAACAATCCATTGTGCCTCACAGGGATATCCGTACACTTTCAACTGTACATGACTGTTAGGAAACCAGTTCATCTCATTGTTATGGACAGCCTGGTGCCACATAGTGAAAAGCAGAGAAAAGAAAAAAAACAACAACAACAGGTGTGGTTCAGTGAGTAAGCATTAGCCAGCTCACATGATTGTACAAGGATTCATGGGAAACAGTTGGTTGTATCATTTATGTTGTGTACAAATGGGATTTATGAACAGGCCAGTTTATCTTTGCTAACAATATTTTGGATTCTTGTTAATGTGTTTTTCAGACACATTACATTTGGGGAACCAAAACCCTGAAATTATCAAACAGTAATGTACAATTGATAAAAGTGCTCATTGTATATGATTTCCCCATAGAATTACACTTATTTTACCATATTTAGCAATACTTATGTAATATTAAGTATTTTGATGAAACCAAATACAGGTATATATTTTTTCTGCACAGTGACACCTGCATTATCACCTACCTATCATCCACCCAGTGGCCTGTAATAATCTTTTGTACTTCACCTGCATCTTTTTAATCACCTTTTCGTTTCTTCCTCTCTGCTTCTGTCACCTCATCCTGGGAGCTGGCCATCTTTCCTTTTGAATCTGCCCCTGAAAGTGTTATTGCATTTTATTATTTCATTTATCTGGAAAAATTCAGTTCCATTTCAGTCTTGCAAATAGTCAAATGTAGATATTACAATGCACAGCAACACTTAAGGCCTTGTGGCATACAGTCTGGTCCAGGAGGTGGCGCTATTACTCCACTTGTTTATGCTCACTCTTCAGCTGTAATAGATGTACATGACACCACAGGAATCATTTCGTCATCAAATATAATGTCTGTAAACAACATAATGGTTGCATGTTTGCAAATATTTAGTCTTATAAATTGGTTTATTTCTTCAGAAGTGTTGATTTAGTTGTAATGATTTGCATGGTCATGCTCATTTTAAGTCTCATGATTGAGATAATCTTGTAAAAATAATTGTGATTAACAACTTCTGATTATTCTAGCTATATATGATATACGATAATAAATAGGCCTAAGCACTTCTCTGAAACAGTCCAAAAAGAAGTCATTGAGCTTAACAAATGTCAAGGCTTGCATTTAAGGTGTTTTGGGTGGTGTGGTGCACCCTTGATACATTTCTGAAACGGTTCTGAAAATTATTATAAGAACAAACGCTTAGGCAAAACACCTGCATTGTTGTTTCGCAGTGCCCACAGTGACACTTAATATTGTCCGTGTATTGGCTGTGATGACACCTCACACCGATTACAAACTACTCAGAATCACTTTAACATGATAAAAGAACATTTATGCGAAGATCAGACAAAATGTGGGAATACTTACTGACAGCGGACCATCAGACAAGACATCGGTAAGTCCCAGTGGAGCATTGTTCCCTGTCAGTGTCAACCTGTCGCTCAGTGACAGCCTCCGTCGCGTCATGAGACTTGCTTATTACATTATAGGAAATGGGGCCGAGACAATTTATGTTTCAGGAAACTCAAGGCAGCATTCAAATTTATACTTAGGCTACTGTATAATTTAACTGTCTTATAATTTTGATGATTCAATGTTACAAAAATGTTTTCAAGTGGTCACAGAACTATGTTTCTGTTTTGCTAAAATATTGGAAACTCTGTTTACTCTGTTTTTGTAAGAATCATTTCACTGGACTTTGCTTTATGTTCTTTAATCACATCTCGTCACGGTATGTATTTTGATCTCCATATCTTTTTTTCAATGTATTAATTTCCATTGTTTTATCAGTTTTTTTTAATGTTTTCTTCTAACATAACATTAATAGCTTATTTAATCATATCTCACTGTTACAGTATGCATTGTGATCTCCAAGTCTTCTTTCAATTTGTTAATTTCTATTGTTTTATCATTGTTTTTATGGGACAATTCTGTTTTCTTCCAACATAACATTCATTTTCCTGTAAAATAAAGATACAGAAATGTATACTATTGCTTTGAATAAATGATTTCTGTTTAAGCAGTGATGCAGAGTGCTACATCCAAAGTGAGCTTTGTAAGTGTAGTCAGGATCACAATAAACAGATAACCGTTGTGGTAAAACAATTAAAATGCATGTGTACCTGCTGAATCATAGTTCAACCATCCTAAGATAACCAAAAGGAGCCACAGTGACCTTCATACCCTCTTTGATGTGGGAGTAGGTTCAGGCCATCTCATCATAAAGATTAATAAAACCTTTATGTGTCTTGAGAAGTGCAGGAAAAAAAGTTATGACTGTAATTGTTGCAAAGAAGAGTCATAAAAACACTTCTTTATTATCTTGTTTTTCCAACAGTTTAGGGCGGCCGACATGCAATCTTGGAACCCTTTGGCTATTGGTCTGATAACAATAAGCCATCTGACGACATTAAGCCTCTGGGGGCAATGGTCAATCCAGTGTAGCAAGCCAACATCCAGGCAAATACTTTCTCTTCCATGCGCCGGTTGTTTTGGCTAATCTCCCTAAATGATATTGGAGTCAATGTGATGTTACAACATTGCCACCATTTTGGAGGGAAAGGAACACTGCAAAATCTTGAGTGAGCATCAGCTTTCTAGTTAATTTGACAACCATAAGATACATTTTAATAGAGGGGTATTGAAGCAATATGGTATTCAATTATTTTGAAGCCTGGGATCATGCTTTAGGTTGTTTTACATGATACCACTGCATTTGGGTTAACTTGAAAAATGGCCAAGCCCTGGCTAATAATAACCACTGTTGGGATTACTGAACTCCATAGATTATTTGTTCATTTATGCAGCCTTAAAGTGGAAATGTAACAGACATTTCCTGTAAACTCAGCTCACTCAAATGGTGGCTGAGACCTCATGTTCATTGTCCTATAAGACAAAGAAAAGAAAGTTGAACTCAGTCTTCCAGGGTACTTCAAGTTTCAGACCTCAGTGTGAAGTCACACTAAGGTTCCCAGTCTTTATTCACTATTGGTCACTGTTGCATGTGACCCACGACATCACCAAGTCAGTATAAGGGGAAAAGACTCCATTCTTCCTTCTCCTTCTCTTGGGACCTCGACCAAGGTAGGGTTGTGCAGCTGGAGCCCTCCCCTGCTTTTCTCACCTTGGCACCCAGCAGGAGTTGCAGCCTAGCTGCTAACTCTGTAAGGACATACTGCACAGCCAGATTCCTCTGACATGCAACATTGCACAGTACGGACTGTTTCAGGAACCACAATTCTTTCCAGCATTCCTCATCCACAATGGACAGGATCACTGGTTAAAGGGAAATTCCGGTTTATTTCAACCTGTCTCCTATCATCCTAAATTTGTTTCAAGTGACTAGTGACATAAAAATAATAGTTAGCATGGCTGGTCAGGCTGAGGAGGCGCGGCTTTGTCAAGCCAGGTGTAACTTATTCAGGTGAGTGCACTCCATGGCTTTCTTAAATAGACCCCGAGATCGATCACAGGGCTACAGACTCTGTCCCACCCACAGAAACCGCCCTCTTCATACAAGGTACATTATTCCAGTATACTATACATGGAATCAATCATTTTATTCATTCATTAATCAACCAGTGGTGTTATGTGGACGGTCTGACTTTGGATTGTCTTGCAGTGTAAAACAAATTGACAAATTAAAAGAAAAACCTTAAGGAAATTGGACTTAGAAATTAAGAAACTAGAGAAAGAAGTGATTTTAATGCACATTGTAAGCATGACGCAATATATTAATCAGTGTTATTTCTCTCTTTCTCTCCCCAGCTCCAATCAGACAGCCTTGTAGTGAGTTTTTTTTTTGTTAAAAAAAAGCTGCCTTTATAAGGTGTTTTGTTAAAAAAAACTGCCTTAAAATAGTTGCCTTTTTGCAGTTCTTATCAAATAGCTGCTCATAGCAGGGTTGTTGAAAATAGCTGCTTTTTGCAGTTTTATTAAATAGCTGCTTATGTCAGGATTGTATTCATGTTTTGTTTTTATAAAAAGTATAAATCGCTTAAGATAAAAGCAAGTCATCTGAGGGAGCAGATAGCAGTGGCAGATGTCAAGCTCCAGTGTGAAAAGAGAAAGCTGCAGGATGTGGAGCTTGACAGACAAAAGAAAGACCTTAAGGAAACTGGACTTGGAAATTAAGAAACTAGAGAAAGAAGTAAGTGACTTTAAAAAATGCATTCATCTAATATTTGCTTAACAAAAGAAATCCATGGTGATACATATAGTCCATTAATATATATGTTAAATAGACAGTTATACATCACCCTACTAATCTTTGTTTCCTTCCCCATCACTAAACTCCCCCATTAACCAATAATTCTTTTTTTTGATATCAATATATAATGGGTATCTTCCAAGTTCGCCATAAATCATATTACAAGTTGACATTTTAACTTTCAAAATATACTTTCTAAAATTATTCAACAGCACAACATAGTTAAGAGTTTGGAGTCTAGACTCCGGCCTCATCGCTCCCTGCAGATATGCTTACATGAGATATTGGGGAGTGATGATTAAATATTCCCTTCGCAAAACTGCTTTAATGCAGAGCCTAGCACTACTGATATGATGATTTCTATGTGTGGGCTTAGGCACCAGCTGCTATATGGCCATTCCCCACGAGCTCTCTGGCTACAAGGGAAATGTACCAACTAGTGAAACTGTTATGTGTGGGCCGATAGGCACCAGCCGCTATGTGGCCATTCCCCATGAGCTCCTCAGCTAGGGAAAAGTACCATCTGGGAGCAGCAGTTCTTCTAAGCACATTAACAGATGCTAAGCCGGATGAATACTCTAACCCAGCAAACCACCTGATTTGCAATAACAGAATTAGACAGCAAGCAGCTACGAATATTTATTTATGCATTAAGGGTTGCATAAGCCCATGACCTTTTGCGCAGACAAGATATCCGTCGTCCTCCGCTTATCCGGGTTGCGGGGGCAGCAGCCTCAGCAGACAGTCCTCTCCCCAGCCACTTCTGTCAGTTCTTCCGAGGGAACCCCGAGGCGTTCCCAGGCCAGCCGGACGATGTAATCCCCCCAGTGTGTCCTGGGTGGCCCCGAGGTCTCCTCCCGGTTGGACATGCCTGAAACACCTCCCAAGGGAGGCGTCCGGAAGGCATCCTTACCAGATCCCCGAATCACCTCAACTGGCTCCTCTCAATGTGGTGGAGCAGCGGCTCTACTCCGAGTCCCTCCCGGATGTCCGAGCTCCTCACCCTATCCCCAAGGCTGAGCCAAGCCACCCTGCTGAGGAAACTCATTTTGGATGCTTGTTCTCGCGATCTCATTCTTTCGGTCACTACCCACAGCTCGTGACCATAGGTGAGGGTTGGAACATAGATCGACCGGTAAATCGAGAGCTTCACTTTCTGGCTAAGCTCCCTCTTCACCACGACGGACCGGTTAAGCGCCTGCATCACTGCTGACGCTGCCCCAATCCGCCTGTCAATCTCCCGCTCCATCCTACCCTCACTCGTGAACAAGATTCCGAGATACTTAAACTCCTCCACCTGAGGAAGGACCTCCCCCCCGACCCGGAGTGGGCAATCCACCCTTTTCCGGCTGAGGACCATGGCCTCAGACTTGGAGGTGCTGATTCTCATCCCAGCCGCTTCGCACTTGGCTGCGAACCGTCCCAGCAAGAGCTGGAGGTCACTGTTCGATGGAGCTAGGAGGATCACGTCATCCTCAAAAAGCAGGGACGAGATCCTCCCGTCACCGTCCACCACTCGGCTGAGCCTAGAAATTCTGTTATGAAAGTTATGAACAGAACCGGTGACAAAGGGCAGCCCTGGCGGAGTCCAACTCTCACCGGGAACAGGTCCCACTTACTGCCGGCCACGCGAACCAGACTCGCGCTCCTTCGGTACAGGGACAGGATGGCCCTTAGCAAGGGGCCACCCACCCCATACTCCCGGAGCACCCCCCGTAGAATGCCCCTAGGGACACTGTCATAAGCCTTCTCCAAATCCACAAAACACATGCGGACTGGTTGGGCGAACTCCCATGCCCCCACCAGCACCCTGGCAAGGGTAAAGAGCTGGTCCACGGTTCCACGTCCAGGACTAAAAACCACATTGCTCCTCCTCAATCTGAGGTTCAACTATCAACGGGACCCTTTTCTCCAGCACCCTGGAGTAGACCGCTGTGAGGGTTTTAAGGACAGAGGGATGTTGTATGCTGTAAAGCCCTGTGAGGCAAATTGTGATTTGTGATATTGGGCTTTATAAATAAAATTGATTGATTGATTGATTGACCTTACCGGGTAGGCTGAGGAGTGTGATCCCCCTGTAGTTGGCACACACCTTCTGGTCCCCTTTCTTGAAGATGGGGACCACCACTCCGGTCTGCCACTCCAGAGGCACTGCCCCAGATGTCCACGCAATGTTGCAGAGGAGTGTCAGCCAGGACAGCCCTACAACATCCAGAGCCTTGAGATATCCAGGGCGAATCTCATCCACGCCCGGGGCTCCACTGCCTCGGAGTTGCTTCACTACCTCGGCGACTTCTGCCCCAGAAATTGGAGACAAGATATCCTTTTTGTAGAATCTGACATAGCTTTGGTAAGCAGAGGATGACCAGCGGCCCAGGGATTTTAGTGTTAAGGTTGGCAGATGGAGAGCTGCATTAGTAGCCACGCCAATTCTCAGAGGGTGGTAGCGATCAGGAGGTAGGCCACAGCTCAGGCAGAGATCACGCAGCTTTGAGGAGCATTTTTTATCATTTTAGGCAGTCATTTTTAAAATGTCCATTACTCTCCTCTTTTACCTGACACTGAACGTTTTTAACTATGACACCTCAGAGGTCTTCGGCTGGTCTGGAGGAGAGCAACAACCTGAAAGTTATGAAGTGCGACCTGTGCAACATGTTTGTCATCGTGTCCTAAGAGGATTTTACTGACAGTGCTTTTATCTGCTCCAAATGTCACCGTTTTAACCAGTTACAAGACTTGCTCATTGAATTAAAAGCTCAAATCAAGCTGCTGACAGAGCAAAATGCTATTGTAAAGGAGCAATCCAAAATGCAGGACAATTTTAACAGCATTGCTTTAGTGCGATCCCTTGGACTCAGACCTATCCACTCTTGGCTTTTAGCTGCTACTCTACCACTTCAGGACCCTCCTGCCATCTCCATCACGCACACTTTTTCACTTTTTTTTTCACTTTTCCCCGGCACCACCACCACCACGCATGCCATTCCTCTTGACCCCCCTGCTTCCACAGCCTCTCTCCCCTGTTCATCTACCCTCCCCTGTCCCACTAACTCCACCCCACCGCTCCCCTGGAAGCAGGTACCTTGGCATCAGGGAAGATCACAAGGTCAGATTTCTTCTCAACACCCTCCCATCCAGCTGTCAAACCGCTTTCATGCACTGGCCTCGGAAAACACACATCCAAACAGGAGGGGATCCCAGATGTTGTCTGAGAACATGGACTCTGCTCTGAGAGACTTTTGTTTGCTGTCATTCACAGAAAAGGTTTTAAAGGGCCAGTGTGTAAAATGGGTTGGAAAAACCGTTGAAAACAGTGACATCAGTGGTCAAATTCTCGATTACAGGACTCACTCGCTCACCCCTCCCGTCGGGTAA
The DNA here is from genome assembly GCF_006386435.1 of Epinephelus moara. Taxonomy (NCBI): domain Eukaryota; kingdom Metazoa; phylum Chordata; class Actinopteri; order Perciformes; family Serranidae; genus Epinephelus; species Epinephelus moara. The sequence continues at coordinate 23,720,835 of NC_065522.1, read as the reverse complement.
ATGACAGTGGCCTCGTAGGGACAAAAAGCCTTGCGCAGACACAAGTTTTTCAGGAGTAGGTCTATCTAGCGACAAGGTGAATGTTTATTTAGAAATCTAAACCATGTTACGATATTGTAATGAATCCCTCACGAGCAGGAGACCAGAGTAGCTTTCGGGAAAAAGGCCCGTTTATTTAAGCACTCCAAAAACTCCGGTAACACTCCAGGGGGTAAAAGACTCCGTCCCAAACTCTTCTAGCGTAACACACATACTTAATACACACATACTCGTTTACAGTTCCTTAGCGGGTACCGCCCTCCCCTCTCTGCTCCACCAATCTCCAGCCGATACACTGACTGACAGACATAGCCTGTAAACAGAGCTCAGCTGTTTATTTAGCCTAGCAATATCTCCGGACTATAGTAGCTGCAATGGATGTGATTTTGAAGAGTTTCTTGTAGCGGACACAGACCCAGAGCCATACCTGTTTGAGCCGGAGCATACAGATGAGGAACTCCATGTGTTGAATGTTGAGCGGGCGAGGAGAGAGGCTGAATCCTCCGCTCCCATTTTGCTGCACAGAATGGGATTCGGTGCTACCATCGTTGGGGAGATATATCATCAGGGGGAAAAGCGCCGCAGAGAGTGCATCACAAGGAGTGAAGTTGCGTCTTCTTTTCCTTGCAGATGACGGTTCGTGTTCATTCTCTCCTGTTGCGTGGTAAGTGTGGTCCATTCGCAAACTTTATAACTAAAAAAACTTTTCACTACTCTCTATCAACGAACTACTAACACTCTCTGCTGTTCCCTCCTCCTTCTTCCTTCCTTCCGTTGTCTTCGTTGGTTCATTTATACACGCGAAACGCGTTCTCTGGCTGGCTGGATTGTCCGCTCGGTCTGCCGCAGCGCAAGATGGCGACCTCTCTAAAACAAGGCCCTTGCTATAGATATATATATAAAAGCATAATGAAAACCAAACGAACTTTATTTTATAGCGATTATACACTTATATAAACATATTAATGGGTAGAATATTCAGATTCAGATTCAGATTTGATAATAAACCATGTCAAATATTACACACTGGCCCTTTAAATGCACTCCCATCTCACTTAGCAATTTTACATCATCGTCATTTGAACATCTTGCTTTTACAGTAAACTCTAAAGACCCAGTGTTAATTTTAATAATCTACAGACCTTCCAGGCCAAACAGTGTTTTTATCCACAAGTTTGATAGTTATTATCCCATTTTAGTTCTAAACATGACAGAATTCTTATTTTAGGTGATTTTAACATACATGTCTGCTGCCCCTATGGACATTTTAGAGTCTTTTAACCTCACTCAGGCTGATCTGAAAAAAGTCATTCACGCATTAATTTTCTCAAGACTTGATTACTGTAACTCCCCTCTTTCCAGCTTTAACCAAAAGGCACTGTCCCACCTCCAACTAGTTCAGAACACATTAGCTAGGCTTCTTACTGGTTTTAAAAGTCGACATCACATCACCCCAATCCTGGCTTCTCTCCATTGGCTTCCTGTTCGTTTTAAAATTGATTTTAAGATTTTACTGATCACTTTTAAAGCTTGCCTGGGTCTGGCCCCTAGCTACATATCAGAAATGTTGACCCCATGTGAGCCAGCTCGCAGCCTTAGATCCTCAGGTGGGGGCCTCCTGGCCATTCCAAAGTCGAGGCTGAAATCTAAAGGTGACCGTGCTTTTGCCATCAGGGCCCCTCGGCTTTGGAACAACCTGCCTGAGGAGATAAGGCTCGCAGATTCAGTAACTTCTTTTAAATCACTTCTGAAGACACACTTTTACAGACTTGCCTTTATGTAATGTCGTATCTGTTAGTTTATTTATTTATCTTACTGAGTCTATCTTTTTGCCCTTATCGTCGTCATTCTTTTATTTGTATTTGTATTCTTTTTTTAATATATATTTTTATCCTTTTTGTCTTTCTTTCATTTGCCTTTACCATGACATTTGTGTTTAATTTTCATGACTTTGCCCTCTATTTTTCTCGTTTTATCCAATTTGATCTTGCCTCTGTTTTGCCTGACTTTTTGTTATTATTTGCCTCTGAGTATTCCGCTTTTTGCTTTGTTTGTCAATGCACTTTGTAAACTCTGTTTTTCAAGGTGCTATATAAATAAAGTTATTACTATCATTATTATTTTAGATTTTGAAAGTAATTAGCCAATGCTAGCAAGCGCGCAACGAATGAGTGACCAAAAGGGATGATACGCATAGCAAACTTAAGGTGGTCTAATAGATATAAGAGATCTCTTTTAGAGATAATGGCAGCAGCAGACCAGGATTTAATAGCAGCTCTGATGAGAGACAGCTTGTCTTGTGGCAGGGATGCTTGCATGAGTATACCTTAGAGTTGATGCAGAGAAATTCTAAACTTGTGGAAGGACTCAGGTGGCGGACGAGGTGGTACTACGAAGGTCAAGCTTAGTAGAGATGGTGGCCCCTTGTAGCAGTTCAAAGGCAGATGAGATGAGAGGCAGGGGGTAGCGGTTCTTGGTAGTGATATTGTTCAGGCCTCAGTAGTCAATAGTGTCAATAGTTTTCCAAGATGGCGGCACGTGTGGACGCAGCGGCTCATAGCTCCCTGTTACGGTGCATTTTATTTACTATTGTGTGGGTGTTTTTGTATGAGTGCGACTGTGAATGGCAACAAACTCTCCTACACCCAATCCAAACTTCGGGCTGTAGATTTTATGAGTCAGACAGTGATTATGAGCGAGTTTCAGCGGTCGCACAATATCCCAGAGGAAATAGCCAGAACACCGGGCTCTCCCTGGCTTGTTATCGGGCCGACGAGAAGGCGTCGCCGGCAGAGACACCGCAAACAGAAGAGGGGTTGCAGAGCGGGACTGCTAGCCAGGCTAGCGCGGCAGCCTCACAAACCACCGATCCCAAGCATCTTCCTGACTAACGCCAGATCCATCCACAAGACGGATGAACTACAGCTGCTGCTGGCGAGTAACAACACAATTCGGGACTGCTGTGTGATTATTATCTCGGAACCATGGCTACATCCGCTCATCCCCGATGCCGCTGTTCAGCTACTGGGCTGGAGCCTACACCGCCATGACAGAAACGTGGACTCAGGTAAATAAAGGTAAGTAAAGGAGGGGGACTGTGTATCTACACACACAACAACTGGTGCACAAACGGCAGAATTATTCACACCCACTGCTGCCCGGACCTGGAGGCTATCTCAGTCGTGTGCAGGCCCTTCTATCTGCCTAGAGAGCTAACGGTGGTAGTCATAACAGCAGTTTACATTCCACCCGATGCTAACGCTACCATAGCCCTCTTGCTCCTGCATGACATCATCACCAGACAGATGCAGGATCACCCAGATGGAGCTTTCGTTGTCGCTGGGGACTTTAATAGAGCCTGACTAAGATCTGTGTTACCCAGATTTGTACAGTATGTGCATTGTCCCACCTGAGGGGAAAACACGTTAGACAAGGTCTACTCCAACCTGAAACAGGCAAATAAAACTGGACCCCTCCCCCACCTGAACATGTCTGACCACCTCTCCCTGCTCCTTGTCCCTGCCTACATTCCCTTCAGGAAGAAAGCTAAGCCAGAGACAAAGACTGTATTAACCTGGCCCGAGGGAGCTCTCAACCAGTTACAGGATTGCTTCCTGAACACAGAATGGAAGATTTTTGAACACCCAGAGCTTCAGGTACACACTGACACTGTACTATCATACATTAAGCACTGTACAGACACTGTCACTGTGAGGAAGAGGGTCCAGGTTTACCCAGATCAGAAACCCTGGATGACTCTTGCTGTTAGGGCTCTGCTGAGGGCCAGAAATGCAGCCTTCAAGTATTGTGACAGATCTCTGTACAGCGTGGCAAGATCTGATCTCAGGCGAGGAGACAAAGCAGCCAAAGCGGAGTACAGGAGGAAAGTGGAGTCACATCTGGAGGACAACGACTCAAGTCGGGTGTGGCAAGGTATCCAGCAGCTGACGAACTATAAAGGCAGCTTGCCAGCTGCAGCAGCCAGCACGGATGCCTCGCTAGCAGAAGAACTAAACCACTTCTTCGCTTGCTTCGAGACGTCCGGTTCCACAACTCAGCTGATGTCCCGGTGCCTACCATCAAGGACCTCAACGACTACAGACCAGTAGCACTGACATCTGTAGTAATGAAGTGCTTTGAGAAGCTCGTCCTTCAACACCCCAAAGCCAGTCTCCCCAGGAACTTTGACCCTCACCAGTTTGCCTACTGGGCGGAGCAGAGGATGCCATTGCCACAGCTCTGCACACAGCTCTGAACTATTTGGAGGCCTGCAGCCAGTGATTCATTTATGTAAGTCTTCATGGCCTTTCTTTCTGAGGTGGACAGGGAGTACAGTCGACCCTTGAGCGGAGAGGTGCCGGCAGGAAGTCACTGGTACAATCGTAGGGCCTTTGTGGGGGCAGAGTGGCCTTGGCCTTGCTGAAGACTTGACGGAAGTTGTGGTATTCAGGAGGTAGCCCGGAGATATTTGGTGAAGATCAGGTGGCGGGAGAGTGGAGCAGCAAGGAGGTGTGTTTGAGGCAGGTGAGATGACAAGAGGTCCCCCACTCACAGATGGAACCAGTCTCCCAGTCAATTTAAGGATTATGCCAAAGGAGCCATGGGTAACCCAGGATGAGCAGCAGGCAAGGAGCTTCCAAGATGTAAAACTGGATGGTCTCGTGGTGGTTGCCGGACAGGAGCATGAGAACTTGGGCAGTCTGATGTGACTGTGACTGAGCCCAATTTGTGGCCATCTAGATTCAGAGCAGGAACCGGATGAGGCAGAGGAACCCACCCAAGCCTCGGTCTACCAGGGTCGCCAGGGTGTGAGGACCATCAGGAAGGAGAAGTCGGATTTGGAACGGTGGTCTTTTGTTGTGGGGAGGTAGCGTCATTGTCAAGCTCACCCGTTTTCCCCCGATTACTGGTGAGCTTTGGCTTTTGCTGGCCAGGTTGACACGAAGTGGCCTGCCTTCCCACAGAACATACACAGGTTGGAGCGGAGTCAACGTTCCCGTTCCTCAGTGGTTAGGCAAGTGCGGCCCAGCTGCATCAGTTCTGATTGCTCCATCTGCTGACCTAGCGAGGAGGATGAACTGGTGGAGCCCCCTCTGGACCGGACTAACAACTGGCAGGTTGGAGCCCCCGATGCCTCCCTCGTCTATGGGCCTGGGTCAATCTAGATGGCTAGCTCAATGACCCCATCCAGCGTGGAGGGAATATCGTGGGAGAACAGTCCATCCTTGATATAGTCAGCCAGGCCATGGAGGAAGGTGTCAACCAGGGCAGCAGAGTTCCAGCTGCTCTGACTGGCTTTGGTGCAAATGTCGATGGAGTAGTCAGCCACCATCCTGTTCCCCTTGCCATATGCCCATTAGCCCCCGTGCAGTCTCTGAGCTGGAGACCCCCAAGCCAAAAACCTTGCATAGCTCCTCGGCAAATGACTGAAAGAAGGCACAGGCTGGAGACTGTCCTTCCCACTCAGCATTGCAGGGTTCCCATCTGGGGCATAGGGGCATCTGTGGGCAGCAAGGGAGCAGGAGCCGATGCAGGAGGAGCTGGTGAGGGCGTAGGAGCAGCAGGCTAAGTGAGGAGGGATGTTAGCTGCTGCAGTTGGCTGGCTACTGCCAGTAACGTTAATGCTTGCCTGTTGACCTCGGCCGCCTGTCTTGCCTCCATGGCGGCTGTGGACATCATTGCCTCATGCTGCTGGAGGACACCCTCTATCCTCTCAAGATGGCTAAGAGGAGTGGGATGAGTGCTGGGTCCATAACTGGCCAGGTTAATAATAATAATAATAATAAATTTTATTTGTAACGCACTTTATATTTAACGAAAAATCTCAAAGTGCTACAACAGCAACAAATGAAAAAAAATAAGTTAAAAACAAGAGTTAAAAGCAGTTATCAAAGTAACACGAGCAAAAAATTACAGATTAAAAGATTTTTTAAAAAGGTACGATTTAAGGCCCTTTTTAAAACAGTCAATTGACTGTGGAACCCTCAGGTGTTCTGGGAGGGTGTTCCACAGTCAAGAAGCAGAGGAGCAGAAGGCTCGATCTCCCAGTGTGCGGCTCTTAGTCCTTGGGGGGAGAAGTCTGTGGCTGTTGGTGGAGTGGAGTGAGCGTGCTGAGGTCTGGGGGGTAAGGAGTTCTTTGAGGTACTGGGGTGCGTTGCCATGGATGCACTGGAATGTGAGGAGGGAGACTTTGTAGTCGATCCGAGCGGAGATGGGTAGCCAGTGTAGTGAGTGAAGAATGGGTGTGATGTGCTCATATTTATGTACTCTCAGCAGGATTCTAGCGGCGCTGTTTTGAATGTGTTGTAATTTCTGTATGCTCTTGCTGGGAATCCCGCTGAGAAGTGCGTTACAGTAGTCGAGTCTGGAGGAGACAAAGGC